>NC_142725.1:2127272-2430454 GCF_055471065.1 Atractosteus spatula
CAAAACGTGTTTTTCAGCCCGAGATCAACGTGTTTTTCAATCTGGAGCATCCCAATGTAACTGCTGGGCTCAGAAGTGCACACTGAGTCAGCTCTTAGCCCCACTGTGCAAAAGTTCTCAAAACGTGTTTTTCAGCCCGAGATAAACGCGTTTTTCAATCTGGAGCATCCCAATGTAACTGCTGGGCTCAGAAGAGCACACTGAGTCAGCTCTTAGCCCCACTGTGCAGAAGTTGTCAAAACGTGTCTTTCAGCCCGAGAAAAATGCGATTTTCAATCTGGAGCATCCAAAAGTAACTGATGGGCTCAGAAGAGCACACTGAGTCAGCTCTTAGCCCAACTGTGCAGAAGTTGTCAAAACGTGTCTTTCAGCCCGAGAAAAATGCGTTTTTCAATCTGGAGCATCCCAAAGTAACTGCTGGGCTCAGAAGAGCACACTGAGTCAGCTCTTAGCCCCACTGTGCAGAAGTTGTCAAAACGTGTCTTTCAGCCCTAGAAAAATTTGTTTTTCAAACTGGAGCATCCCAAAGTAACTGCTGGGCTCAGAAGAGCACACTGAGTCAGCTTTTAGCCCCACTTTGCAGAAGATCTCAAAACATGTTTTTCAGCCCGAGATAAACGCGTTTTTCAATCTGGAGCATCCAAATGTAACTGTTGGGCTCAGAAGAGCACACTGAGTCAGCTCTTCGCCCCACTGTGCAGAAATTGACAAAACGTGTTTTTCAGCATGAGATAAACGCGTTTTTCAATCTTTAGCATCCCAATGTAACTGCTGGGCTCAGAAGAGCACACTGAGTCAGCTCTTAGCTCCACTGTGAAGAAGTTCTCAAAACGTGTTTTTCAACCCGAGATAAATGCGTTTTTCAATTTGGAGCATCCCAATGTAACTGCTGGGCTCAGAAGAGCACACTGAGTCAGCTCTTAGCCCCACTGTGAAGAAGTTGTCAAAACGTCTTTTTCAGCCCGAAAAAAACGCGTTTTTCAATCTAGAGCATCCCAATGTAACTGCTGGGCTCAGAAGAGCACACTGAGTCAGCTCTTAGCCCCACTGTGCAGAAGTTCTCAAAACGTGTTTTTCAGCCCGAGATCAACGCGTTTCTCAGTCTGGAGCATCCCAATGTAACTGCTGGGCTCAGAAGAGCACACTGAGTCAGCTCTTAGCCCCACTGTGCAGAAGTTCTCAAAACGTGTTTTTCAGCCCGAGATCAACGCGTTTCTCAATCTGGAGCATCCCAATGTAACTGCTGGGCTCAGAAGAGCACACTGAGTCAGCTCTTAGCCCCACTGTGAAGAAGTTGTCAAAACGTCTTTTTCAGCCCGAAAAAAACGCGTTTTTCAATCTGGAGCATCCCAATGTAACTGCTAGGCTCAGAAGAACACACTGAGACAGCTCTTAGCCCCAATGTGCAGAAGTTGTCAAAACGTGTTTTTCAGCATGAGATAAACGCGTTTTTCAATCTGGAGCATCCTAATGGAACTGCTGGTCTCAGAAGAGCACACTGAGTCAGCTCTTTGCCCCACTATGCAGAAGTTGTCCAATCGTGTTTTTGAGCCAGAGATAAACGCGTTTTTCAATCTGGAGCATCCTAATGGAACTGCTGGTCTCAGAAGAGAACACTGAGTCAGCTCTTAGCCCCACTGTGCAGAAGTTGTCAAAACGTGTTTTTCAGCATGAGATAAACGCGTTTTTCAATCTTTAGCATCCCAATGTAACTGCTGGGCTCAGAAGAGCACAATGAGTCAGCTCTTAGCCCCACTATGCAGAAGATCTCAAAACATGTTTTTCAGCCCGAGATAAACGCGTTTTTCAATCTGGAGCATCCCAATGTAACTGCTGCGCTCAGAAGAGCACACTGAGTCAGCTCTTCGCCCCACTGTGCAGAAGTTGTCAAAACGTCTTTTTCAGCCCGAGATAAATGTGTTTTTCAATCTGGTGCATCCCAATGTAACTGCTGGACTCAGAAGAGCACACTGAGTCAGCTCTTTGCCCCACTATGCAGAAGTTGTCCAATCATGTTTTTGAGTCAGAGATAAACGCGTTTTTCAATCTGGAGCATCCTAATGGAACTGCTGGTCTCAGAAGAGAACACTGAGTCAGCTCTTAGCCCCACTGTCCAGAAGTTGTCAAAACGTGTTTTTCAGCATGAGATAAACGCGTTTTTCAATCTTTAGCATCCCAATGTAACTGCTGGGCTCAGAAGAGCACAATGAGTCAGCTCTTAGCCCCACTATGCAGAAGATCTGAAAACGTCTTTTTCAGCCCGAGATAAATGTGTTTTTCAATCTGGTGCATCCCAATGTAACTGCTGGACTCAGAAGAGCACACTGAGTCAGCTCTTAGCCCCACTGTGCAGAAGTTGTCAAAACGTGTATTTCAGCCCGAGAAAAATGCGTTTTTCAATCTGGAGCATCCCAATGTAACTGCTAGGCTCAGAAGAACACACTGAGACAGCTCTTAGCCCCACTGTGCAGAAGTTGTCAAAACGGGTTTTTCAGGCCGAGATAAACGCGTTTTTCAATCTGAAGCATCGCAATGTAACTTCTGGGCTCAGAAGAGCACACTGAGTCAGCTCTTAGCCCCACTGTGAAGAAGTTGTCAAAACGTCTTTTTCAGCTCGAGATAAACGCGTTTTTCAATCTTTAGCATCCCAATGTAACTGCTGGGCTCAGAAGAGCACACTGAGTCAGCTCTTAGCCCCACTGTGAAGAAGTTGTCAAAACGTCTTTTTCAGACCGAGATAAACATGTTTTTCAGTCCGGAGCATCCCAATGTAACTGCTGGGCTCAGAAGAGCACACTGAGTCAGCTCTTAGCCCCACTGTGCAGAAGTTGTCAAAACGTGTTTTTCAGCACGAGATAAACGCGTTTTTCAATCTTTAGCATCCCAATGTAACTGCTGGGCTCAGAAGAGCACACTGAGTCAGCTCTTGGCCCTACTATGCAGAAGTTCTCAAAACATGTTTTTCAGCCCGAGATAAATGCGTTTTTCAATCTGGAGCATCCCAATGTAACTGCTGGGCTCAGAAGCGCACACTGAGTCAGCTCTTTGCCCCACTATGCAGAAGTTGTCCAATCGTGTTTTTGAGCCAGAGATAAACGCGTTTTTCAATCTGGAGCATCCTAATGGAACTGCTGGTCTCAGAAGAGAACACTGAGTCAGCTCTTAGCCCCACTGTGCAGAAGTTGTCAAAACGTGGTTTTCAGCCGAGATAAATGTGTTTTTCAATCTGGTGCATCCGAATGTAACTGCTGGACTCAGAAGAACACACTGAGACAGCTCTGAGCCCCACTGTGCAGAAGTTGTCAAAACGGGTTTTTCAGGCCGAGATAAACGCGTTTTTCAATCTGGAGCCTCCCAATGTAACTTCTGGGCTCAGAAGAGCACACTGAGTCAGCTCTTAGCCCCACTGTGAAGAAGTTGTCAAAACGTCTTTTTCAGCTCGAGATAAACGCGTTTTTCAATCTGGAGCATCCCAATGTAACTTCTGGGCTCAGAAGAGCACACTGAGTCAGCTCTTAGCCCCACTGTGAAGAAGTTGTCAAAACGTGTCTTTCAGCCCGAGAAAAATGCGTTTTTCAATCTGGAGCATCCCAAAGTAACTGCTGGGCTCAGAAGAGCACACTGAGTCAGCTCTTAGCCCCACTGTGCAGAGGTTGTCAAAACGTGTTTTTCAGCCCGAGATAAACGCGTTTTTCAATCTGGAGCATCCCAATGTAACTGCTGGGCTCAGAAGAGCACACTGAGTCAGCTCTTAGCCCCACTGTGAAGTAGTTGTCAAAACGTCTTTTTCAGCCCGAAATAAACGCGTTTTTCAATCTAGAGCATCCCAATGTAACTGCTGGGCTCAGAAGAGCACACTGAGTCAGCTCTTAGCCCCACTGTGTAGAAGTTGTCAAAACGTGTCTTTCAGCCCGAGAAAAATGCGTTTTTCAATCTGGAGCATCCCAAAGTAACTGCTGGGCTCAGAAGAGCACACTGAGTCAGCTCTTAGCCCCACTGTGCAGAGGTTGTCAAAACGTGTCTTTCAGCCCGAGAAAAATGCGTTTTTCAATCTGGAGCATCCCAAAGTAACTGCTGGGCTCAGAAGAGCACACTGAGTCAGCTCTTAGCCCCACTGTGCAGAGGTTGTCAAAACGTGTTTTTCAGCCCGAGATAAATGCGTTTTTCAATCTGGAGCATCCTAATGGATCTGCTGGTCTCAGAAGAGAACACTGAGTCAGCTCTTAGCCGCACTGTGCAGAAGTTGTCAAAACGTATCTTTCAGCCCGAGAAAAATGCGTTTTTCAATCTGGAGCATCCCAAAGTAACTGCTGGGCTCAGAAGAGCACACTGAGTCAGCTCTTAGCCCCACTATGCAGAAGATCTCAAAACATGTTTTTCAGCCCGAGATAAACGCGTTTTTCAATCTGGAGCATCCCAATGTAACTGCTGGGCTCAGAAGAGCACACTGAGTCAGCTCTTAGCCCCACTGTGAAGAAGTTCTCAAAACGTGTTTTTAACCCGAGATAAATGCGTTTTTCAATCTGGAGCATCCCAATGTAACTGATGGGCTCAGAAGAGCACACTGATTCAGCTCTTAGCCCCACTGTTCAGAAGTTCTCAAAACGTGTTTTTCAGCCCGAGATCAACGCGTTTCTCAATCTGGAGCATCCCAATGTAACTGCTGGGCTCAGAAGAGCACACTGAGTCAGCTCTTAGCCCCACTGTGAAGAAGTTGTCAAAACGTCTTTTTCAGCCCGAAAAAAACGCGTTTTTCAATCTGGAGCATCCCAATGTAACTGCTAGGCTCAGAAGAACACACTGAGACAGCTCTTAGCCCCACTGTGCAGAAGTTGTCAAAACGTGTTTTTCAGCATGAGATAAACGCGTTTTTCAATCTGGAGCATCCTAATGGAACTGCTGGTCTCAGAAGAGAACACTGAGTCAGCTCTTAGCCCCACTGTGCAGAAGTTGTCAAAACGTGTTTTTCAGCATGAGATAAACGCGTTTTTCAATCTTTAGCATCCCAATGTAACTGCTGGGCTCAGAAGAGCACAATGAGTCAGCTCCTAGCCCCACTATGCAGAAGATCTCAAAACATGTTTTTCAGCCCGAGATAAACGCGTTTTTCAATCTGGAGCATCCCAATGTAACTACTGCGCTCAGAAGAGCACACTGAGTCAGCTCTTCGCCCCACTGTGCAGAAGTTGTCAATACGGGTTTTTCAGGCCAAGATAAACGCGTTTCTCAATCTGGAGCATCCCAATGTAACTTCTGGGCTCAGAAGAGCACACTGAGTCAGCTCTTAGCCCCACTGTGAAGAAGTTGTCAAAACGTCTTTTTCAGCTCGAGATAAACGCGTTTTTCAATCTTTAGCATCCCAATGTAACTGCTGGGCTCAGAAGAGCACACTGAGTCAGCTCTTAGCCACACTGTGAAGAAGTTGTCAAAACGTCATTTTCAGCCCGAGATAAACATGTTTTTCAGTCCGGAGCATCCCAATGTAACTGCTGGGCTCAGAAGAGCACACTGAGTCAGCTCTTAGCCCCACTGTGCAGAAGTTCTCAAAACGTGTTTTTCAGCCCGAGATCAACGCGTTTCTCAGTCTGGAACATCCCAATGTAACTGCTGGGCTCAGAAGAGCACACTGAGTCAGCTCTTAGCCCCACTGTGCAGAAGTTCTCAAAACGTGTTTTTCAGCCCGAGATCAACGCGTTTCTCAATCTGGAGCATCCCAATGTAACTGCTGGGCTCAGAAGAGCACACTGAGTCAGCTCTTAGCCCCACTGTGAAGAAGTTGTCAAAATGTCTTTTTCAGCCCGAAAAAAACGCGTTTTTCAATCTAGAGCATCCCAATGTAACTGCTGGGCTCAGAAGAGCACACTGAGTCAGCTCTTTGCCCCACTATGCAGAAGTTGTCCAATCGTGTATTTCAGCCCGAGAAAAATGCGTTTTTCAATCTGGAGCATCCCAATGTAACTGCTAGGCTCAGAAGAACACACTGAGACAGCTCTTAGCCCCACTGTGCAGAAGTTGTCAAAACGGGTTTTTCAGGCCGAGATAAACGCATTTTTCAATCTGGAGCATCCCAATGTAACTTCTGGGCTCAGAAGAGCACACTGAGTCAGCTCTTAGGCCCACTGTGAAGAAGTTGTCAAAACGTCTTTTTCAGCTCGAGATAAACGCGTTTTTCAATCTTTAGCATCCCAATGTAACTGCTGGGCTCAGAAGAGCACACTGAGTCAGCTCTTAGCCCCACTGTGAAGAAGTTGTCAAAACGTCTTTTTCAGCCCGAGATAAACATGTTGTTCAGTCCGGAGCATCCCAATGTAACTGCTGGGCTCAGAAGAGCACACTGAGTCAGCTCTTAGCCCCACTGTGCAGAAGTTGTCAAAATGTGTTTTTCAGCACGAGATAAACGCGTTTTTCAATCTTTAGCATCCCAATGTAACTGCTGGGCTCAGAAGAGCACACTGAGTCAGCTCTTAGCCCCACTGTGCAGAAGATCTCAAAACGTGTTTTTCAGCCCGAGATCAACGTGTTTTTCAATCTGGAGCATCCCAACGTAACTGCTGGGCTCAGAAGAGCACACTGAGTCAGCTCTTAGCCCCACTGTGCAGAAGTTGTCAAAACGTGTTTTTCAACACGAGATAAACGCGTTTTTTAATCTAGAGCATCCCAATGTAACTGCTGGGCTCAGAAGTGCACACTGAGTCAGCTCTTAGCCCCACTGTGCAGAAGTTCTCAAAACGTGTTTTTCAGCCCGAGATAAACGCGTTTTTCAATCTGGAGCATCCCAATGTAACTGCTGGGCTCAGAAGAGCACACTGAGTCAGCTCTTAGCCCCACTGTGCAGAGGTTGTCAAAACGTGTTTTTCAGCCCGAGATAAACGCGTTTTTCAATCTGGAGCATCCTAATGGATCTGCTGGTCTCAGAAGAGAACACTGAGTCAGCTCTTAGCCCCACTGTGCAGAAGTTGTCAAAACGTGTCTTTCAGCCCGAGAAAAATGCGATTTTCAATCTGGAGCATCCAAAAGTAACTGCTGGGCTCAGAAGAGCACACTGAGTCAGCTCTTAGCCCCACTGTGCAGAAGTTGTCAAAACGTGTCTTTCAGCCCGAGAAAAATGCGTTTTTCAATCTGGAGCATCCCAAAGTAACTGCTGGGCTCAGAAGAGCACACTGAGTCAGCTCTTAGCCCCACTGTGCAGAAGTTGTCAAAACGTGTCTTTCAGCCCTAGAAAAATGCGTTTTTCAAACTGGAGCATCCCAAAGTAACTGCTGGGCTCAGAAGAGCACACTGAGTCAGCTTTTAGCCCCACTTTGCAGAAGATCTCAAAACATGTTTTTCAGCCCGAGATAAACGCGTTTTTCAATCTGGAGCATCCAAATGTAACTGTTGGGCTCAGAAGAGCACACTGAGTCAGCTCTTCGCCCCACTGTGCAGAAATTGACAAAACGTGTTTTTCAGCATGAGATAAACGCGTTTTTCAATCTTTAGCATCCCAATGTAACTGCTGGGCTCAGAAGAGCACACTGAGTCAGCTCTTAGCCCCACTGTGAAGAAGTTCTCAAAACGTGTTTTTCAACCCGAGATAAATGCGTTTTTCAATTTGGAGCATCCCAATGTAACTGCTGGGCTCAGAAGAGCACACTGAGTCAGCTCTTAGCCCCACTGTGAAGAAGTTGTCAAAACGTCTTCTTCAGCCCGAAAAAAACGCGTTTTTCAATCTAGAGCATCCCAATGTAACTGCTGGGCTCAGAAGAGCACACTGAGTCAGCTCTTTGCCCCACTATGCAGAAGTTGTCCAATCGTGTTTTTGAGCCAGAGATAAACGCGTTTTTCAATCTGGAGCATCCCAATGTAACTTCTGGGCTCAGAAGAGCACACTGAGTCAGCTCTTAGCCCCACTGTGAAGAAGTTGTCAAAACGTCTTTTTCAGCTCGAGATAAACGCGTTTTTCAATCTTTAGCATCCCAATGTAACTGCTGGGCTCAGAAGAGCACACTGAGTCAGCTCTTAGCCCAACTGTGAAGAAGTTGTCAAAACGTCTTTTTCAGCCCGAGATAAACATGTTTATCAGTCCGGAGCATCCCAATGTAACTGCTGGGCTCAGAAGAGCACACTGAGTCACCTCTTAGCCCCACTGTGCAGAAGTTCTCAAAACGTGTTTTTCAGCCCGAGATCAACGCGTTTCTCAGTCTGGAGCATCCCAATGTAACCGCTGGGCTCAGAAGAGCACACTGAGTCAGCTCTTAGCCCCACTGTGCAGAAGTTCTCAAAACGTGTTTTTCAGCCCGAGATCAACGCGTTTCTCAATCTTGAGCATCCCAATGTAACAGCTGGGCTCAGAAGAGCACACTGAGTCAGCTCTTAGCCCCACTGTGAAGAAGTTGTCAAAACGTCTTTTTCAGCCCGAAAAAAACGCGTTTTTCAATCTAGAGCATCCCAATGTAACTGCTGGGCTCAGAAGAGCACACTGAGTCAGCTCTTTGCCCCACTATGCAGAAGTTGTCCAATCGTGTTTTTGAGCCAGAGATAAACGCGTTTTTCAATCTGGAGCATCCTAATGGAACTGCTGGTCTCAGAAGAGAACACTGAGTCAGCTCTTAGCCCCACTGTGCAGAAGATGTCAAAACGTGTTTTTCAGCATGAGATAAACGCGTTTTTCAATCTTTAGCATCCAAATGTAACTGCTTGGCTAAGAAGAGCACAATGAGTCAGCTCTTAGCCCCACTATGCAGAAGATCTCAAAACGTCTTTTTTAGCCGGAGATAAATGTGTTTTTCAATCTGGTGCATCCCAATGTAACTGCTGGACTCAGAAGAGCACACTGAGTCAGCTCTTAGCCCCACTGTGCAGAAGTTCTCAAAACGTGTTTTTCAACCCGAGATAAATGCGTTTTTCAATCTGGAGCATCCCAATGTAACTGATGGGCTCAGAAGAGCACACTGAGTCAGCTCTTAGCCCCACTGTGCAGAAGTTCTCAAAACGTGTTTTTCAACCCGAGATAAATGCGTTTTTCAATCTGGAGCATCCCAATGTAACTGATGGGCTCAGAAGAGCACACTGAGTCAGCTCTTAGCCCCACTGTGCAGAAGTTCTCAAAACGTGTTTTTCAGCCCGAGATCAACGCGTTTGTCAATCTGGAGCATCCCAATGTAACTGCTGGGCTCAGAAGAGCACACTGAGTCAGCTCTTAGCCCCACTGTGAAGAAGTTGTCAAAACGTCTTTTTCAGCCCGAAAAAAACGCGTTTTTCAATCTGGAGCATCCCAATGTAACTGCTAGGCTCAGAAGAACACACTGAGACAGCTCTTAGCCCCACTGTGCAGAAGTTGTCAAAACGTGTTTTTCAGCATGAGATAAACGCGTTTTTCAATCTGGAGCATCCTAATGGAACTGCTGGTCTCAGAAGAGAACACTGAGTCAGCTCTTAGCCCCACTGTGCAGAAGTTGTCAAAACGTGTTTTTCAGCATGAGATAAACGCGTTTTTCAATCTTTAGCATCCCAATGTAACTGCTGGGCTCAGAAGAGCACAATGAGTCAGCTCTTAGCCCCACTATGCAGAAGATCTCAAAACATGTTTTTCAGCCCGAGATAAACGCGTTTTTCAATCTGGAGCATCCCAATGTAACTGCTGCGCTCAGAAGAGCACACTGAGTCAGCTCTTCGCCCCACTGTGCAGAAGTTGTCAATACGGGTTTTTCAGGCCGAGATAAACGCGTTTTTCAATCTGAAGCATCCCAATGTAACTTCTGGGCTCAGAAGAGCACACTGAGTCAGCTCTTAGCCCCACTGTGAAGAAGTTGTCAAAACGTCTTTTTCAGCTCGAGATAAACGCGTTTTTCAATCTTTAGCATCCCAATGTAACTGCTGGGCTCAGAAGAGCACACTGAGTCAGCTCTTAGCCACACTGTGAAGAAGTTGTCAAAACGTCTTTTTCAGCCCGAGATAAACATGTTTTTCAGTCCGGAGCATCCCAATGTAACTGCTGGGCTCAGAAGAGCACACTGAGTCAGCTCTTAGCCCCACTGTGCAGAAGTTCTCAAAACGTGTTTTTCAGCCCGAGATCAACGCGTTTCTCAGTCTGGAGCATCCCAATGTAACTGCTGGGCTCAGAAGAGCACACTGAGTCAGCTCTTAGCCCCACTGTGAAGAAGTTGTCAAAACGTCTTTTTCAGCCCGAAAAAAACGCGTTTTTCAATCTGGAGCATCCCAATGTAACTGCTAGGCTCAGAAGAACACACTGAGACAGCTCTTAGCCCCAATGTGCAGAAGTTGTCAAAACGTGTTTTTCAGCATGAGATAAACGCGTTTTTCAATCTGGAGCATCCTAATGGAACTGCTGGTCTCAGAAGAGCACACTGAGTCAGCTCTTTGCCCCACTATGCAGAAGTTGTCCAATCGTGTTTTTGAGCCAGAGATAAACGCGTTTTTCAATCTGGAGCATCCTAATGGAACTGCTGGTCTCAGAAGAGAACACTGAGTCAGCTCTTAGCCCCACTGTGCAGAAGTTGTCAAAACGTGTTTTTCAGCATGAGATAAACGCGTTTTTCAATCTTTAGCATCCCAATGTAACTGCTGGGCTCAGAAGAGCACAATGAGTCAGCTCTTAGCCCCACTATGCAGAAGATCTCAAAACATGTTTTTCAGCCCGAGATAAACGCGTTTTTCAATCTGGAGCATCCCAATGTAACTGCTGCGCTCAGAAGAGCACACTGAGTCAGCTCTTCGCCCCACTGTGCAGAAGTTGTCAAAACGTCTTTTTCAGCCCGAGATAAATGTGTTTTTCAATCTGGTGCATCCCAATGTAACTGCTGGACTCAGAAGAGCACACTGAGTCAGCTCTTTGCCCCACTATGCAGAAGTTGTCCAATCATGTTTTTGAGTCAGAGATAAACGCGTTTTTCAATCTGGAGCATCCTAATGGAACTGCTGGTCTCAGAAGAGAACACTGAGTCAGCTCTTAGCCCCACTGTCCAGAAGTTGTCAAAACGTGTTTTTCAGCATGAGATAAACGCGTTTTTCAATCTTTAGCATCCCAATGTAACTGCTGGGCTCAGAAGAGCACAATGAGTCAGCTCTTAGCCCCACTATGCAGAAGAT
This sequence comes from Atractosteus spatula, assembly GCF_055471065.1. Taxonomy (NCBI): domain Eukaryota; kingdom Metazoa; phylum Chordata; class Actinopteri; order Semionotiformes; family Lepisosteidae; genus Atractosteus; species Atractosteus spatula. The sequence goes on from NC_142725.1 coordinate 2,138,361, forward strand.
CTGAAAACGTCTTTTTCAGCCTGAGATAAATGTGTTTTTCAATCTGGTGCATCCCAATGTAACTGCTGGACTCAGAAGAGCACACTGAGTCAGCTCTTAGCCCCACTGTGCAGAAGTTGTCAAAACGTGTATTTCAGCCCGAGAAAAATGCGTTTTTCAATCTGGAGCATCCCAATGTAACTGCTAGGCTCAGAAGAACACACTGAGACAGCTCTTAGCCCCACTGTGCAGAAGTTGTCAAAACGGGTTTTTCAGGCCGAGATAAACGCGTTTTTCAATCTGGAGCATCGCAATGTAACTTCTGGGCTCAGAAGAGCACACTGAGTCAGCTCTTAGCCCCACTGTGAAGAAGTTGTCAAAACGTCTTTTTCAGCTCGAGATAAACGCGTTTTTCAATCTTTAGCATCCCAATGTAACTGCTGGGCTCAGAAGAGCACACTGAGTCAGCTCTTAGCCCCACTGTGAAGAAGTTGTCAAAACGTCTTTTTCAGACCGAGATAAACATGTTTTTCAGTCCGGAGCATCCCAATGTAACTGCTGGGCTCAGAAGAGCACACTGAGTCAGCTCTTAGCCCCACTGTGCAGAAGTTGTCAAAACGTGTTTTTCAGCACGAGATAAACGCGTTTTTCAATCTTTAGCATCCCAATGTAACTGCTGGGCTCAGAAGAGCACACTGAGTCAGCTCTTGGCCCTACTATGCAGAAGTTCTCAAAACATGTTTTTCAGCCCGAGATAAATGCGTTTTTCAATCTGGAGCATCCCAATGTAACTGCTGGGCTCAGAAGCGCACACTGAGTCAGCTCTTTGCTCCACTATGCAGAAGTTGCCCAATCGTGTTTTTGAGCCAGAGATAAACGCGTTTTTCAATCTGGAGCATCCTAATGGAACTGCTGGTCTCAGAAGAGAACACTGAGTCAGCTCTTAGCCCCACTGTGCAGAAGTTGTCAAAACGTGGTTTTCAGCCGAGATAAATGTGTTTTTCAATCTGGTGCATCCGAATGTAACTGCTGGACTCAGAAGAACACACTGAGACAGCTCTTAGCCCCACTGTGCAGAAGTTGTCAAAACGGGTTTTTCAGGCCGAGATAAACGCGTTTTTCAATCTGGAGCCTCCCAATGTAACTTCTGGGCTCAGAAGAGCACACTGAGTCAGCTCTTAGCCCCACTGTGAAGAAGTTGTCAAAACGTCTTTTTCAGCTCGAGATAAACGCGTTTTTCAATCTGGAGCATCCCAATGTAACTTCTGGGCTCAGAAGAGCACACTGAGTCAGCTCTTAGCCCCACTGTGAAGAAGTTGTCAAAACGTGTCTTTCAGCCCGAGAAAAATGCGTTTTTCAATCTGGAGCATCCCAAAGTAACTGCTGGGCTCAGAAGAGCACACTGAGTCAGCTCTTAGCCCCACTGTGAAGAAGTTGTCAAAACGTGTCTTTCAGCCCGAGAAAAATGCGTTTTTCAATCTGGAGCATCCCAAAGTAACTGCTGGGCTCAGAAGAGCACACTGAGTCAGCTCTTAGCCCCACTGTGCAGAGGTTGTCAAAACGTGTTTTTCAGCCCGAGATAAACGCGTTTTTCAATCTGGAGCATCCCAATGTAACTGCTGGGCTCAGAAGAGCACACTGAGTCAGCTCTTAGCCCCACTGTGAAGTAGTTGTCAAAACGTCTTTTTCAGCCCGAAATAAACGCGTTTTTCAATCTAGAGCATCCCAATGTAACTGCTGGGCTCAGAAGAGCACACTGAGTCAGCTCTTAGCCCCACTGTGCAGAGGTTGTCAAAACGTGTTTTTCAGCCCGAGATAAATGCGTTTTTCAATCTGGAGCATCCTAATGGATCTGCTGGTCTCAGAAGAGAACACTGAGTCAGCTCTTAGCCGCACTGTGCAGAAGTTGTCAAAACGTGTCTTTCAGCCCGAGAAAAATGCGTTTTTCAATCTGGAGCATCCCAAAGTAACTGCTGGGCTCAGAAGAGCACACTGAGTCAGCTCTTAGCCCCACTATGCAGAAGATCTCAAAACATGTTTTTCAGCCCAAGATAAACGCGTTTTTCAATCTGGAGCATCCCAATGTAACCGATGGGCTCAGAAGAGCACACTGATTCAGCTCTTAGCCCCACTGTGCAGAAGTTCTCAAAACGTGTTTTTCAGCCCGAGATCAACGCGTTTCTCAATCTGGAGCATCCCAATGTAACTGCTGGGCTCAGAAGAGCACACTGAGTCAGCTCTTAGCCCCACTGTGAAGAAGTTGTCAAAACGTCTTTTTCAGCCCGAAAAAAACGCGTTTTTCAATCTGGAGCATCCCAATGTAACTACTGCGCTCAGAAGAGCACACTGAGTCAGCTCTTCGCCCCACTGTGCAGAAGTTGTCAATACGGGTTTTTCAGGCCGAGATAAACGCGTTTCTCAATCTAGAGCATCCCAATGTAACTGCTGGGCTCAGAAGAGCACACTGAGTCAGCTCTTTGCCCCACTATGCAGAAGTTGTCCAATCGTGTATTTCAGCCCGAGAAAAATGCGTTTTTCAATCTGGAGCATCCCAATGTAACTGCTAGGCTCAGAAGAACACACTGAGACAGCTCTTAGCCCCACTGTGCAGAAGTTGTCAAAACGGGTTTTTCAGGCCGAGATAAAAGCGTTTTTCAATCTGGAGCATCCCAATGTAACTTCTGGGCTCAGAAGAGCACACTGAGTCAGCTCTTAGGCCCACTGTGAAGAAGTTGTCAAAACGTCTTTTTCAGCTCGAGATAAACGCGTTTTTCAATCTTTAGCATCCCAATGTAACTGCTGGGCTCAGAAGAGCACACTGAGTCAGCTCTTAGCCCCACTGTGAAGAAGTTGTCAAAACGTCTTTTTCAGCCCGAGATAAACATGTTGTTCAGTCCGGAGCATCCCAATGTAACTGCTGGGCTCAGAAGAGCACACTGAGTCAGCTCTTAGCCCCACTGTGCAGAAGTTGTCAAAACGTGGTTTTCAGCCGAGATAAATGTGTTTTTCAATCTGGTGCATCCGAATGTAACTGCTGGACTCAGAAGAACACACTGAGACAGCTCTTAGCCCCACTGTGCAGAAGTTGTCAAAACGGGTTTTTCAGGCCGAGATAAACGCGTTTTTCAATCTGGAGCCTCCCAATGTAACTTCTGGGCTCAGAAGAGCACACTGAGTCAGCTCTTAGCCCCACTGTGAAGAAGTTGTCAAAACGTCTTTTTCAGCTCGAGATAAACGCGTTTTTCAATCTGGAGCATCCCAATGTAACTTCTGGGCTCAGAAGAGCACACTGAGTCAGCTCTTAGCCCCACTGTGAAGAAGTTGTCAAAACGTGTCTTTCAGCCCGAGAAAAATGCGTTTTTCAATCTGGAGCATCCCAAAGTAACTGCTGGGCTCAGAAGAGCACACTGAGTCAGCTCTTAGCCCCACTGTGAAGAAGTTGTCAAAACGTGTCTTTCAGCCCGAGAAAAATGCGTTTTTCAATCTGGAGCATCCCAAAGTAACTGCTGGGCTCAGAAGAGCACACTGAGTCAGCTCTTAGCCCCACTGTGCAGAGGTTGTCAAAACGTGTTTTTCAGCCCGAGATAAACGCGTTTTTCAATCTGGAGCATCCCAATGTAACTGCTGGGCTCAGAAGAGCACACTGAGTCAGCTCTTAGCCCCACTGTGAAGTAGTTGTCAAAACGTCTTTTTCAGCCCGAAATAAACGCGTTTTTCAATCTAGAGCATCCCAATGTAACTGCTGGGCTCAGAAGAGCACACTGAGTCAGCTCTTAGCCCCACTGTGTAGAAGTTGTCAAAACGTGTCTTTCAGCCCGAGAAAAATGCGTTTTTCAATCTGGAGCATCCCAAAGTAACTGCTGGGCTCAGAAGAGCACACTGAGTCAGCTCTTAGCCCCACTGTGCAGAGGTTGTCAAAACGTGTTTTTCAGCCCGAGATAAATGCGTTTTTCAATCTGGAGCATCCTAATGGATCTGCTGGTCTCAGAAGAGAACACTGAGTCAGCTCTTAGCCGCACTGTGCAGAAGTTGTCAAAACGTGTCTTTCAGCCCGAGAAAAATGCGTTTTTCAATCTGGAGCATCCCAAAGTAACTGCTGGGCTCAGAAGAGCACACTGAGTCAGCTCTTAGCCCCACTATGCAGAAGATCTCAAAACATGTTTTTCAGCCCAAGATAAACGCGTTTTTCAATCTGGAGCATCCCAATGTAACCGATGGGCTCAGAAGAGCACACTGATTCAGCTCTTAGCCCCACTGTGCAGAAGTTCTCAAAACGTGTTTTTCAGCCCGAGATCAACGCGTTTCTCAATCTGGAGCATCCCAATGTAACTGCTGGGCTCAGAAGAGCACACTGAGTCAGCTCTTAGCCCCACTGTGAAGAAGTTGTCAAAACGTCTTTTTCAGCCCGAAAAAAACGCGTTTTTCAATCTGGAGCATCCCAATGTAACTACTGCGCTCAGAAGAGCACACTGAGTCAGCTCTTCGCCCCACTGTGCAGAAGTTGTCAATACGGGTTTTTCAGGCCGAGATAAACGCGTTTCTCAATCTAGAGCATCCCAATGTAACTGCTGGGCTCAGAAGAGCACACTGAGTCAGCTCTTTGCCCCACTATGCAGAAGTTGTCCAATCGTGTATTTCAGCCCGAGAAAAATGCGTTTTTCAATCTGGAGCATCCCAATGTAACTGCTAGGCTCAGAAGAACACACTGAGACAGCTCTTAGCCCCACTGTGCAGAAGTTGTCAAAACGGGTTTTTCAGGCCGAGATAAAAGCGTTTTTCAATCTGGAGCATCCCAATGTAACTTCTGGGCTCAGAAGAGCACACTGAGTCAGCTCTTAGGCCCACTGTGAAGAAGTTGTCAAAACGTCTTTTTCAGCTCGAGATAAACGCGTTTTTCAATCTTTAGCATCCCAATGTAACTGCTGGGCTCAGAAGAGCACACTGAGTCAGCTCTTAGCCCCACTGTGAAGAAGTTGTCAAAACGTCTTTTTCAGCCCGAGATAAACATGTTGTTCAGTCCGGAGCATCCCAATGTAACTGCTGGGCTCAGAAGAGCACACTGAGTCAGCTCTTAGCCCCACTGTGCAGAAGTTGTCAAAATGTGTTTTTCAGCACGAGATAAACGCGTTTTTCAATCTTTAGCATCACAATGTAACTGCTGGGATCAGAAGAGCACACTGAGTCAGCTCTTAGCCCCACTGTGCAGAAATTCTCAAAACATGTTTTTCAGCCCGAGATAAACGCGTTTTTCAATCTGGAGCATCCCAATGTAACTGTTGGGCTCAGAAGAGCACACTGAGTCAGCTCTTCGCCCCACTGTGCAGAAGTTGTCAAAACGTGTTTTTCAGCATGAGATAAACGCGTTTTTCAGTCTGGAGCATCCCAATGTAACTGCTGGGCTCAGAAGAGCACACTGAGTCAGCTCTTAGCCCCACTGTGCAGAAGATCTCAAAACGTGTTTTTCAGCCCGAGATCAACGTGTTTTTCAATCTGGAGCATCCCAATGTAACTGCTGGGCTCAGAAGAGCACACTGAGTCAGCTCTTAGCCCCACTGTGCAGAAGTTGTCAAAACGTGTTTTTCAACACGAGATAAACGCGTTTTTTAATCTAGAGCATCCCAATGTAACTGCTGGGCTCAGAAGAGCACACTGAGTCAGCTCTTAGCCCCACTGTGCAGAGGTTGTCAAAACGTGTTTTTCAGCCCGAGATAAACGCGTTTTTCAATCTGGAGCATCCTAATGGATCTGCTGGTCTCAGAAGAGAACACTGAGTCAGCTCTTAGCCCCACTGTGCAGAAGTTGTCAAAACGTGTCTTTCAGCCCGAGAAAAATGCGATTTTCAATCTGGAGCATCCAAAAGTAACTGCTGGGCTCAGAAGAGCACACTGAGTCAGCTCTTAGCCCCACTGTGCAGAAGTTGTCAAAACGTGTCTTTCAGCCCGAGAAAAATGCGTTTTTCAATCTGGAGCATCCCAAAGTAACTGCTGGGCTCAGAAGAGCACACTGAGTCAGCTCTTAGCCCCACTGTGCAGAAGTTGTCAAAACGTGTCTTTCAGCCCTAGAAAAATGCGTTTTTCAAACTGGAGCATCCCAAAGTAACTGCTGGGCTCAGAAGAGCACACTGAGTCAGCTTTTAGCCCCACTTTGCAGAAGATCTCAAAACATGTTTTTCAGCCCGAGATAAACGCGTTTTTCAATCTGGAGCATCCAAATGTAACTGTTGGGCTCAGAAGAGCACACTGAGTCAGCTCTTCGCCCCACTGTGCAGAAATTGACAAAACGTGTTTTTCAGCATGAGATAAACGCGTTTTTCAATCTTTAGCATCCCAATGTAACTGCTGGGCTCAGAAGAGCACACTGAGTCAGCTCTTAGCCCCACTGTGAAGAAGTTCTCAAAACGTGTTTTTCAACCCGAGATAAATGCGTTTTTCAATTTGGAGCATCCCAATGTAACTGCTGGGCTCAGAAGAGCACACTGAGTCAGCTCTTAGCCCCACTGTGAAGAAGTTGTCAAAACGTCTTTTTCAGCCCGAAAAAAACGCGTTTTTCAATCTAGAGCATCCCAATGTAACTGCTGGGCTCAGAAGAGCACACTGAGTCAGCTCTTTGCCCCACTATGCAGAAGTTGTCCAATCGTGTTTTTGAGCCAGAGATAAACGCGTTTTTCAATCTGGTGCATCCCAATGTAACTGCTGGACTCAGAAGAGCACACTGAGTCAGCTCTTAGCCCCACTCTGCAGAAGTTGTCAAAACGTGTATTTCAGCCCGAGAAAAATGCGTTTTTCAATCTGGAGCATCCCAATGTAACTGCTAGGCTCAGAAGAACACACTGAGACAGCTCTTAGCCCCACTGTGCAGAAGTTGTCAAAACGGGTTTTTCAGGCCGAGATAAACGCGTTTTTCAACTGGAGCATCCCAGTGTAACTTCTGGGCTCAGAAGAGCACACTGAGTCAGCTCTTAGCCCCACTGTGCAGAAGTTGTCAAAACGGGTTTTTCAGGCCGAGATAAACGCGTTTTTCAACTGGAGCATCCCAGTGTAACTTCTGGGCTCAGAAGAGCAAACTGAGTCAGCTCTTAGCCCCACTGTGCAGAAGTTGTCAAAACGTGTTTTTCAGCACGAGATAAATGCGTTTTTCAATCTTTAGCATCCCAATGTAACTGCTGGGCTCAGAAGAGCAAACTGAGTCAGCTCTTAGCCCCACTGTGCAGAAGTTCTCAAAACATGTTTTTCAGCCCGAGATAAACGCGTTTTTCAATCTGGAGCATCCCAATGTAACTGTTGGGCTCAGAAGAGCACACTGAGTCAGCTCTTCGCCCCACTGTGCAGAAGTTGTCAAAACGTGTTTTTCAGCATGAGATAAACGCGTTTTTCAATCTTTAGCATCCCAATGTAACTGCTGGGCTCAGAAGAGCACACTGAGTCAGCTCTTAGCCCCACTGTGCAGAAGTTCTCAAAACGTGTTTTTCAGCCCGAGATCAACGCGTTTCTCAGTCTGGAGCATCCCAATGTAACTGCTGGGCTCAGAAGAGCACACTGAGTCAGCTCTTAGCCCCACTGTGCAGAAGTTCTCAAAACGTGTTTTTCAGCCCGAGATCAACGCGTTTCTCAATCTGGAGCATCCCAATGTAACTGCTGGGCTCAGAAGAGCACACTGAGTCAGCTCTTAGCCCCACTGTGAAGAAGTTGTCAAAACGTCTTTTTCTGCCCGAAAAAAACGCGTTTTTCAATCTAGAGCATCCCAATGTAACTGCTGGGCTCAGAAGAGCACACTGAGTCAGCTCTTTGCCCCACTATGCAGAAGTTGTCCAATCGTGTTTTTGAGCCAGAGATAAACGCGTTTTTCAATCTGGAGCATCCTAATGTAACTGCTGGGCTCAGAAGAGCACACTGAGTCAGCTCTTAGCCCCACTGTGAAGAAGTTGTCAAAACGTCTTTTTCAGCCCGAGATAAACATGTTTTTCAGTCCGGAGCATCCCAATGTAACTGCTGGGCTCAGAAGAGCACACTGAGTCAGCTCTTAGCCCCACTGTGCAGAAGTTGTCAAAATGTGTTTTTCAGCACGAGATAAACGCGTTTTTCAATCTTTAGCATCCCAATGTAACTGCTGGGCTCAGAAGAGCACACTGAGTCAGCTCTTAGCCCCACTGTGCAGAAGTTCTCAAAACATGTTTTTCAGCCCGAGATAAACGCGTTTTTCAATCTGGAGCATCCCAATGTAACTGTTGGGCTCAGAAGAGCAAACTGAGTCAGCTCTTCGCCCCACTGTGCAGAAGTTGTCAAAACGTGTTTTTCAGCATGAGATAAACGCGTTTTTCAATCTTTAGCATCCCAATGTAACTGCTGGGCTCAGAAGAGCACACTGAGTCAGCTCTTAGCCCTACTGTGCAAAAGTTGTCAAAACGTGTTTTTCAGCCCCAAATAAACGCGTTTTTCAATCTGGAGCATCCCAATGTAACTGCTGGGCTCAGAAGAGCACACTGAGTCAGCTCTTTACCCCACTATGCAGAAGTTGTCCAAACGTGTTTTTGAGCCGGAGAAAAACGCGTTTTTCAGTCTGGAGCATCCCAATGTTACTGCTGGGCTCAGAAGAGCACACTGAGTCAGCTCTTAGCCCCACTGTGCAGAAGATCTCAAAACGTGTTTTTCAGCCCGAGATCAACGTGTTTTTCAATCTGGAGCATCCCAATGTAACTGCTGGGCTCAGAAGAGCACACTGAGTCAGCTCTTAGCCCCACTGTGCAGAAGTTGTCAAAACGTGTTTTTCAACACGAGATAAACGCGTTTTTTAGTCTAGAGCATCCCAATGTAACTGCTGGGCTCAGAAGTGCACACTGAGTCAGCTCTTAGCCCCACTGTGCAGAAGTTCTCAAAACGTGTTTTTCAGCCCGAGATAAACGCGTTTTTCAATCTGGAGCATCCCAATGTAACTGCTGGGCTCAGAAGAGCACACTGAGTCAGCTCTTAGCCCCACTGTGAAGAAGTTCTCAAAACGTCTTTTTCAGCCCGAAATAAACGCGTTTTTCAATCTAGAGCATCCCAAAGTAACTGCTGGGCTCAGAAGAGCACACTGAGTCAGCTCTTAGCCCCACTGTGCAGAAGTTGTCAAAACGTGTCTTTCAGCCCGAGAAAAATGCGTTTTTCAATCTGGAGCATCCCAAAGTAACTGCTGGGCTCAGAAGAGCACACTGAGTCAGCTCTTAGCCCCACTGTGCAGAAGTTCTCAAAACGTGTTATTCAGCCCGAGATCAACGCGTTTCTCAATCTGGAGCATCCCAAAGTAAGTGCTGGGCTCAGAAGAGCACACTGAGTCAGCTCTTAGCCCCACTGTGCAGAAGTTCTCAAAACGTGTTATTCAGCCCGAGATCAACGCGTTTCTCAATCTGGAGCATCCCAATGTAACTGCTGGGCTCAGAAGAGCACAATGAGTCAGCTCTTAGCCCCACTATGCAGAAGTTGTCCAATCGTGTTTTTGAGCCAGAGATAAAAGCGTTTTTCAATCTGGAGCATCCTAATGGAACTGCTGGTCTCAGAAGAGAACACTGAGTCAGCTCTTAGCCCCACTATGCAGAAGATCTCAAAACATGTTTTTCAGCCGGAGATAAACGCGTTTTTCAATCTGGAGCATCCCAATGTAACTGCTGCGCTCAGAAGAGCACACTGAGTCAGCTCTTCGCCGCACCTTGCAGAAGTTGTCAAAACGTCTTTTTCAGCCCGAGATAAATGTGTTTTTCAATCTGGTGCATCCCAATGTAACTGCTGGACTCAGAAGAGCACACTGAGTCAGCTCTTAGCCCCACTGTGCAGAAGTTGTCAAAACGTGTATTTCAGCCCGAGAAAAATGCGTTTTTCAATCTGGAGCATCCCAATGTAACTGCTAGGCTCAGAAGAACACACTGAGACAGCTCTTAGCCCCACTGTGCAGAAGTTGTCAATACGGGTTTTTCAGGCCGAGATAAACGCGTTTTTCAATCTGGAGCATCCCAATGTAACTTCTGGGCTCAGAAGAGCACACTGAGTCAGCTCTTAGCCCCACTGTGAAGAAGTTGTCAAAACGTGTTTTTCAGCCCGAGATAAACGCGTTTTTCAATCTGGAGCATCCCTATGTAACTGTTGGGCTCAGAAGAGCACACTGAGTCAGCTCTTCGCCCCACTGTGCAGAAATTGACAAAACGTGTTTTTCAGCATGAGATAAACGCGTTTTTCAATCTTTAGCATCCCAATGTAACTGCTGGGCTCAGAAGAGCACACTGAGTCAGCTCTTAGCCCCACTGTGAAGAAGTTCTCAAAACGTGTTTTTCAACCCGAGATAAATGCGTTTTTCAATTTGGAGCATCCCAATGTAACTGATGGGCCTAGAAGAGCACACTGAGTCAGCTCTTAGCCCCACTGTGCAGAAGTTCTCAAAACGTGTTATTCAGCCCGAGATCAACGCGTTTCTCAATCTGGAGCATCCCAATGTAACTGCTGCGCTCAGAAGAGCACACTGAGTCAGCTCTTAGCCCCACTGTGAAGAAGTTGTCAAAACGTCTTCTTCAGCCCGAAAAAAACGCGTTTTTCAATCTAGAGCATCCCAATGTAACTGCTGGGCTCAGAAGAGCACACTGAGTCACCTCTTTGCCCCACTATGCAGAAGTTGTCCAATCGTGTTTTTGAGCCAGAGATAAACGCGTTTTTCAATCTGGAGCATCCCAATGTAACTTCTGGGCTCAGAAGAGCACACTGAGTCAGCTCTTAGCCCCACTGTGAAGAAGTTGTCAAAACGTCTTTTTCAGCTCGAGATAAACGCGTTTTTCAATCTTTAGCATCCCAATGTAACTGCTGGGCTCAGAAGAGCACACTGAGTCAGCTCTTAGCCCAACTGTGAAGAAGTTGTCAAAACGTCTTTTTCAGCCCGAGATAAACATGTTTATCAGTCCGGAGCATCCCAATGTAACTGCTGGGCTCAGAAGAGCACACTGAGTCAGCTCTTAGCCCCACTGTGCAGAAGTTCTCAAAACGTGTTTTTCAGCCCGAGATCAACGCGTTTCTCAGTCTGGAGCATCCCAATGTAACCGCTGGGCTCAGAAGAGCACACTGAGTCAGCTCTTAGCCCCACTGTGCAGAAGTTCTCAAAACGTGTTTTTCAGCCCGAGATCAACGCGTTTCTCAATCTTGAGCATCCCAATGTAACAGCTGGGCTCAGAAGAGCACACTGAGTCAGCTCTTAGCCCCACTGTGAAGAAGTTGTCAAAACGTCTTTTTCAGCCCGAAAAAAACGCGTTTTTCAATCTAGAGCATCCCAATGTAACTGCTGGGCTCAGAAGAGCACACTGAGTCAGCTCTTTGCCCCACTATGCAGAAGTTGTCCAATCGTGTTTTTGAGCCAGAGATAAACGCGTTTTTCAATCTGGAGCATCCTAATGGAACTGCTGGTCTCAGAAGAGAACACTGAGTCAGCTCTTAGCCCCACTGTGCAGAAGATGTCAAAACGTGTTTTTCAGCATGAGATAAACGCGTTTTTCAATCTTTAGCATCCAAATGTAACTGCTGGGCTAAGAAGAGCACAATGAGTCAGCTCTTAGCCCCACTATGCAGAAGATCTCAAAACGTCTTTTTTAGCCCGAGATAAATGTGTTTTTCAATCTGGTGCATCCCAATGTAACTGCTGGACTCAGAAGAGCACACTGAGTCAGCTCTTAGCCCCACTGTGCAGAAGTTGTCAAAACGTGTATTTCAGCCCGAGAAAAATGCGTTTTTCAATCTGGAGCATCCCAATGTAACTGCTAGGCTCAGAAGAACACACTGAGACAGCTCTTAGCCCCACTGTGCAGAAGTTGTCAAAACGGGTTTTTCAGGCCGAGATAAACGCGTTTTTCAACTGGAGCATCCCAGTGTAACTTCTGGGCTCAGAAGAGCACACTGAGTCAGCTCTTAGCCCCACTGTGCAGAAGTTGTCAAAACGGGTTTTTCAGGCCGAGATAAACGCGTTTTTCAACTGGAGCATCCCAGTGTAACTTCTGGGCTCAGAAGAGCAAACTGAGTCAGCTCTTAGCCCCACTGTGCAGAAGTTGTCAAAACGTGTTTTTCAGCACGAGATAAACGCGTTTTTCAATCTTTAGCATCCCAATGTAACTGCTGGGCTCAGAAGAGCAAACTGAGTCAGCTCTTAGCCCCACTGTGCAGAAGTTCTCAAAACATGTTTTTCAGCCCGAGATAAACGCGTTTTTCAATCTGGAGCATCCCAATGTAACTGTTGGGCTCAGAAGAGCACACTGAGTCAGCTCTTCGCCCCACTGTGCAGAAGTTGTCAAAACGTGTTTTTCAGCATGAGATAAACGCGTTTTTCAATCTTTAGCATCCCAATGTAACTGCTGGGCTCAGAAGAGCACACTGAGTCAGCTCTTAGCCCCACTGTGCAGAAGTTCTCAAAACGTGTTTTTCAGCCCGAGATCAACGCGTTTCTCAGTCTGGAGCATCCCAATGTAACTGCTGGGCTCAGAAGAGCACACTGAGTCAGCTCTTAGCCCCACTGTGCAGAAGTTCTCAAAACGTGTTTTTCAGCCCGAGATCAACGCGTTTCTCAATCTGGAGCATCCCAATGTAACTGCTGGGCTCAGAAGAGCACACTGAGTCAGCTCTTAGCCCCACTGTGAAGAAGTTGTCAAAACGTCTTTTTCTGCCCGAAAAAAACGCGTTTTTCAATCTAGAGCATCCCAATGTAACTGCTGGGCTCAGAAGAGCACACTGAGTCAGCTCTTTGCCCCACTATGCAGAAGTTGTCCAATCGTGTTTTTGAGCCAGAGATAAACGCGTTTTTCAATCTGGAGCATCCTAATGTAACTGCTGGGCTCAGAAGAGCACACTGAGTCAGCTCTTAGCCCCACTGTGAAGAAGTTGTCAAAACGTCTTTTTCAGCCCGAGATAAACATGTTTTTCAGTCCGGAGCATCCCAATGTAACTGCTGGGCTCAGAAGAGCACACTGAGTCAGCTCTTAGCCCCACTGTGCAGAAGTTGTCAAAATGTGTTTTTCAGCACGAGATAAACGCGTTTTTCAATCTTTAGCATCCCAATGTAACTGCTGGGCTCAGAAGAGCACACTGAGTCAGCTCTTAGCCCCACTGTGCAGAAGTTCTCAAAACATGTTTTTCAGCCCGAGATAAACGCGTTTTTCAATCTGGAGCATCCCAATGTAACTGTTGGGCTCAGAAGAGCAAACTGAGTCAGCTCTTCGCCCCACTGTGCAGAAGTTGTCAAAACGTGTTTTTCAGCATGAGATAAACGCGTTTTTCAATCTTTAGCATCCCAATGTAACTGCTGGGCTCAGAAGAGCACACTGAGTCAGCTCTTAGCCCTACTGTGCAAAAGTTGTCAAAACGTGTTTTTCAGCCCCAAATAAACGCGTTTTTCAATCTGGAGCATCCCAATGTAACTGCTGGGCTCAGAAGAGCACACTGAGTCAGCTCTTTACCCCACTATGCAGAAGTTGTCCAAACGTGTTTTTGAGCCGGAGAAAAACGCGTTTTTCAGTCTGGAGCATCCCAATGTTACTGCTGGGCTCAGAAGAGCACACTGAGTCAGCTCTTAGCCCCACTGTGCAGAAGATCTCAAAACGTGTTTTTCAGCCCGAGATCAACGTGTTTTTCAATCTGGAGCATCCCAATGTAACTGCTAGGCTCAGAAGAACACACTGAGACAGCTCTTAGCCCCACTGTGCAGAAGTTGTCAAAACGTGTTTTTCAGCATGAGATAAACGCGTTTTTCAATCTGGAGCATCCTAATGGAACTGCTGGTCTCAGAAGAGAACACTGAGTCAGCTCTTAGCCCCACTGTGCAGAAGTTGTCAAAACGTGTTTTTCAGCATGAGATAAACGCGTTTTTCAATCTTTAGCATCCCAATGTAACTGCTGGGCTCAGAAGAGCACAATGAGTCAGCTCTTAGCCCCACTATGCAGAAGATCTCAAAACATGTTTTTCAGCCCGAGATAAACGCGTTTTTCAATCTGGAGCATCCCAATGTAACTGCTGCGCTCAGAAGAGCACACTGAGTCAGCTCTTCGCCCCACTGTGCAGAAGTTGTCAATACGGGTTTTTCAGGCCGAGATAAACGCGTTTTTCAATCTGAAGCATCCCAATGTAACTTCTGGGCTCAGAAGAGCACACTGAGTCAGCTCTTAGCCCCACTGTGAAGAAGTTGTCAAAACGTCTTTTTCAGCTCGAGATAAACGCGTTTTTCAATCTTTAGCATCCCAATGTAACTGCTGGGCTCAGAAGAGCACACTGAGTCAGCTCTTAGCCACACTGTGAAGAAGTTGTCAAAACGTCTTTTTCAGCCCGAGATAAACATGTTTTTCAGTCCGGAGCATCCCAATGTAACTGCTGGGCTCAGAAGAGCACACTGAGTCAGCTCTTAGCCCCACTGTGCAGAAGTTCTCAAAACGTGTTTTTCAGCCCGAGATCAACGCGTTTCTCAGTCTGGAGCATCCCAATGTAACTGCTGGGCTCAGAAGAGCACACTGAGTCAGCTCTTAGCCCCACTGTGAAGAAGTTGTCAAAACGTCTTTTTCAGCCCGAGATAAACATGTTTTTCAGTCCGGAGCATCCCAATGTAACTGCTGGGCTCAGAAGAGCACACTGAGTCAGCTCTTAGCCCCACTGTGCAGAAGTTGTCAAAATGTGTTTTTCAGCACGAGATAAACGCGTTTTTCAATCTTTAGCATCCCAATGTAACTGCTGGGCTCAGAAGAGCACACTGAGTCAGCTCTTAGCCCCACTGTGCAGAAGTTCTCAAAACATGTTTTTCAGCCCGAGATAAACGCGTTTTTCAATCTGGAGCATCCCAATGTAACTGTTGGGCTCAGAAGAGCAAACTGAGTCAGCTCTTCGCCCCACTGTGCAGAAGTTGTCAAAACGTGTTTTTCAGCATGAGATAAACGCGTTTTTCAATCTTTAGCATCCCAATGTAACTGCTGGGCTCAGAAGAGCACACTGAGTCAGCTCTTAGCCCTACTGTGCAAAAGTTGTCAAAACGTGTTTTTCAGCCCCAAATAAACGCGTTTTTCAATCTGGAGCATCCCAATGTAACTGCTGGGCTCAGAAGAGCACACTGAGTCAGCTCTTTACCCCACTATGCAGAAGTTGTCCAAACGTGTTTTTGAGCCGGAGAAAAACGCGTTTTTCAGTCTGGAGCATCCCAATGTTACTGCTGGGCTCAGAAGAGCACACTGAGTCAGCTCTTAGCCCCACTGTGCAGAAGATCTCAAAACGTGTTTTTCAGCCCGAGATCAACGTGTTTTTCAATCTGGAGCATCCCAATGTAACTGCTGGGCTCAGAAGAGCACACTGAGTCAGCTCTTAGCCCCACTGTGCAGAAGTTGTCAAAACGTGTTTTTCAACACGAGATAAACGCGTTTTTTAGTCTAGAGCATCCCAATGTAACTGCTGGGCTCAGAAGTGCACACTGAGTCAGCTCTTAGCCCCACTGTGCAGAAGTTCTCAAAACGTGTTTTTCAGCCCGAGATAAACGCGTTTTTCAATCTGGAGCATCCCAATGTAACTGCTGGGCTCAGAAGAGCACACTGAGTCAGCTCTTAGCCCCACTGTGAAGAAGTTCTCAAAACGTCTTTTTCAGCCCGAAATAAACGCGTTTTTCAATCTAGAGCATCCCAAAGTAACTGCTGGGCTCAGAAGAGCACACTGAGTCAGCTCTTAGCCCCACTGTGCAGAAGTTGTCAAAACGTGTCTTTCAGCCCGAGAAAAATGCGTTTTTCAATCTGGAGCATCCCAAAGTAACTGCTGGGCTCAGAAGAGCACACTGAGTCAGCTCTTAGCCCCACTGTGCAGAAGTTCTCAAAACGTGTTATTCAGCCCGAGATCAACGCGTTTCTCAATCTGGAGCATCCCAAAGTAACTGCTGGGCTCAGAAGAGCACACTGAGTCAGCTCTTAGCCCCACTGTGCAGAAGTTCTCAAAACGTGTTATTCAGCCCGAGATCAACGCGTTTCTCAATCTGGAGCATCCCAATGTAACTGCTGGGCTCAGAAGAGCACAATGAGTCAGCTCTTAGCCCCACTATGCAGAAGTTGTCCAATCGTGTTTTTGAGCCAGAGATAAAAGCGTTTTTCAATCTGGAGCATCCTAATGGAACTGCTGGTCTCAGAAGAGAACACTGAGTCAGCTCTTAGCCCCACTATGCAGAAGATCTCAAAACATGTTTTTCAGCCGGAGATAAACGCGTTTTTCAATCTGGAGCATCCCAATGTAACTGCTGCGCTCAGAAGAGCACACTGAGTCAGCTCTTCGCCGCACCTTGCAGAAGTTGTCAAAACGTCTTTTTCAGCCCGAGATAAATGTGTTTTTCAATCTGGTGCATCCCAATGTAACTGCTGGACTCAGAAGAGCACACTGAGTCAGCTCTTAGCCCCACTGTGCAGAAGTTGTCAAAACGTGTATTTCAGCCCGAGAAAAATGCGTTTTTCAATCTGGAGCATCCCAATGTAACTGCTAGGCTCAGAAGAACACACTGAGACAGCTCTTAGCCCCACTGTGCAGAAGTTGTCAATACGGGTTTTTCAGGCCGAGATAAACGCGTTTTTCAATCTGGAGCATCCCAATGTAACTTCTGGGCTCAGAAGAGCACACTGA
Organism: Atractosteus spatula; assembly: GCF_055471065.1. NCBI lineage: Eukaryota > Metazoa > Chordata > Actinopteri > Semionotiformes > Lepisosteidae > Atractosteus > Atractosteus spatula. Next base: position 2,154,963 of record NC_142725.1, read on the forward strand.
GTCAGCTCTTAGCCCCACTGTGACGAAGTTGTCAAAACGTGTTTTTCAGCCCGAGATAAACGCGTTTTTCAATCTGGAGCATCCCTATGTAACTGTTGGGCTCAGAAGAGCACACTGAGTCAGCTCTTCGCCCCACTGTGCAGAAATTGACAAAACGTGTTTTTCAGCATGAGATAAACGCGTTTTTCAATCTTTAGCATCCCAATGTAACTGCTGGGCTCAGAAGAGCACACTGAGTCAGCTCTTAGCCCCACTGTGAAGAAGTTCTCAAAACGTGTTTTTCAACCCGAGATAAATGCGTTTTTCAATTTGGAGCATCCCAATGTAACTGATGGGCCTAGAAGAGCACACTGAGTCAGCTCTTAGCCCCACTGTGCAGAAGTTCTCAAAACGTGTTATTCAGCCCGAGATCAACGCGTTTCTCAATCTGGAGCATCCCAATGTAACTGCTGCGCTCAGAAGAGCACACTGAGTCAGCTCTTAGCCCCACTGTGAAGAAGTTGTCAAAACGTCTTCTTCAGCCCGAAAAAAACGCGTTTTTCAATCTAGAGCATCCCAATGTAACTGCTGGGCTCAGAAGAGCACACTGAGTCAGCTCTTTGCCCCACTATGCAGAAGTTGTCCAATCGTGTTTTTGAGCCAGAGATAAACGCGTTTTTCAATCTGGAGCATCCCAATGTAACTTCTGGGCTCAGAAGAGCACACTGAGTCAGCTCTTAGCCCCACTGTGAAGAAGTTGTCAAAACGTCTTTTTCAGCTCGAGATAAACGCGTTTTTCAATCTTTAGCATCCCAATGTAACTGCTGGGCTCAGAAGAGCACACTGAGTCAGCTCTTAGCCCAACTGTGAAGAAGTTGTCAAAACGTCTTTTTCAGCCCGAGATAAACATGTTTATCAGTCCGGAGCATCCCAATGTAACTGCTGGGCTCAGAAGAGCACACTGAGTCAGCTCTTAGCCCCACTGTGCAGAAGTTCTCAAAACGTGTTTTTCAGCCCGAGATCAACGCGTTTCTCAGTCTGGAGCATCCCAATGTAACCGCTGGGCTCAGAAGAGCACACTGAGTCAGCTCTTAGCCCCACTGTGCAGAAGTTCTCAAAACGTGTTTTTCAGCCCGAGATCAACGCGTTTCTCAATCTTGAGCATCCCAATGTAACAGCTGGGCTCAGAAGAGCACACTGAGTCAGCTCTTAGCCCCACTGTGAAGAAGTTGTCAAAACGTCTTTTTCAGCCCGAAAAAAACGCGTTTTTCAATCTAGAGCATCCCAATGTAACTGCTGGGCTCAGAAGAGCACACTGAGTCAGCTCTTTGCCCCACTATGCAGAAGTTGTCCAATCGTGTTTTTGAGCCAGAGATAAACGCGTTTTTCAATCTGGAGCATCCTAATGGAACTGCTGGTCTCAGAAGAGAACACTGAGTCAGCTCTTAGCCCCACTGTGCAGAAGATGTCAAAACGTGTTTTTCAGCATGAGATAAACGCGTTTTTCAATCTTTAGCATCCAAATGTAACTGCTGGGCTAAGAAGAGCACAATGAGTCAGCTCTTAGCCCCACTATGCAGAAGATCTCAAAACGTCTTTTTTAGCCCGAGATAAATGTGTTTTTCAATCTGGTGCATCCCAATGTAACTGCTGGACTCAGAAGAGCACACTGAGTCAGCTCTTAGCCCCACTGTGCAGAAGTTGTCAAAACGTGTATTTCAGCCCGAGAAAAATGCGTTTTTCAATCTGGAGCATCCCAATGTAACTGCTAGGCTCAGAAGAACACACTGAGACAGCTCTTAGCCCCACTGTGCAGAAGTTGTCAAAACGGGTTTTTCAGGCCGAGATAAACGCGTTTTTCAACTGGAGCATCCCAGTGTAACTTCTGGGCTCAGAAGAGCACACTGAGTCAGCTCTTAGCCCCACTGTGCAGAAGTTGTCAAAACGGGTTTTTCAGGCCGAGATAAACGCGTTTTTCAACTGGAGCATCCCAGTGTAACTTCTGGGCTCAGAAGAGCAAACTGAGTCAGCTCTTAGCCCCACTGTGCAGAAGTTGTCAAAACGTGTTTTTCAGCACGAGATAAACGCGTTTTTCAATCTTTAGCATCCCAATGTAACTGCTGGGCTCAGAAGAGCAAACTGAGTCAGCTCTTAGCCCCACTGTGCAGAAGTTCTCAAAACATGTTTTTCAGCCCGAGATAAACGCGTTTTTCAATCTGGAGCATCCCAATGTAACTGTTGGGCTCAGAAGAGCACACTGAGTCAGCTCTTCGCCCCACTGTGCAGAAGTTGTCAAAACGTGTTTTTCAGCATGAGATAAACGCGTTTTTCAATCTTTAGCATCCCAATGTAACTGCTGGGCTCAGAAGAGCACACTGAGTCAGCTCTTAGCCCCACTGTGCAGAAGTTCTCAAAACGTGTTTTTCAGCCCGAGATCAACGCGTTTCTCAGTCTGGAGCATCCCAATGTAACTGCTGGGCTCAGAAGAGCACACTGAGTCAGCTCTTAGCCCCACTGTGCAGAAGTTCTCAAAACGTGTTTTTCAGCCCGAGATCAACGCGTTTCTCAATCTGGAGCATCCCAATGTAACTGCTGGGCTCAGAAGAGCACACTGAGTCAGCTCTTAGCCCCACTGTGAAGAAGTTGTCAAAACGTCTTTTTCTGCCCGAAAAAAACGCGTTTTTCAATCTAGAGCATCCCAATGTAACTGCTGGGCTCAGAAGAGCACACTGAGTCAGCTCTTTGCCCCACTATGCAGAAGTTGTCCAATCGTGTTTTTGAGCCAGAGATAAACGCGTTTTTCAATCTGGAGCATCCTAATGTAACTGCTGGGCTCAGAAGAGCACACTGAGTCAGCTCTTAGCCCCACTGTGAAGAAGTTGTCAAAACGTCTTTTTCAGCCCGAGATAAACATGTTTTTCAGTCCGGAGCATCCCAATGTAACTGCTGGGCTCAGAAGAGCACACTGAGTCAGCTCTTAGCCCCACTGTGCAGAAGTTGTCAAAATGTGTTTTTCAGCACGAGATAAACGCGTTTTTCAATCTTTAGCATCCCAATGTAACTGCTGGGCTCAGAAGAGCACACTGAGTCAGCTCTTAGCCCCACTGTGCAGAAGTTCTCAAAACATGTTTTTCAGCCCGAGATAAACGCGTTTTTCAATCTGGAGCATCCCAATGTAACTGTTGGGCTCAGAAGAGCAAACTGAGTCAGCTCTTCGCCCCACTGTGCAGAAGTTGTCAAAACGTGTTTTTCAGCATGAGATAAACGCGTTTTTCAATCTTTAGCATCCCAATGTAACTGCTGGGCTCAGAAGAGCACACTGAGTCAGCTCTTAGCCCTACTGTGCAAAAGTTGTCAAAACGTGTTTTTCAGCCCCAAATAAACGCGTTTTTCAATCTGGAGCATCCCAATGTAACTGCTGGGCTCAGAAGAGCACACTGAGTCAGCTCTTTACCCCACTATGCAGAAGTTGTCCAAACGTGTTTTTGAGCCGGAGAAAAACGCGTTTTTCAGTCTGGAGCATCCCAATGTTACTGCTGGGCTCAGAAGAGCACACTGAGTCAGCTCTTAGCCCCACTGTGCAGAAGATCTCAAAACGTGTTTTTCAGCCCGAGATCAACGTGTTTTTCAATCTGGAGCATCCCAATGTAACTGCTAGGCTCAGAAGAACACACTGAGACAGCTCTTAGCCCCACTGTGCAGAAGTTGTCAAAACGTGTTTTTCAGCATGAGATAAACGCGTTTTTCAATCTGGAGCATCCTAATGGAACTGCTGGTCTCAGAAGAGAACACTGAGTCAGCTCTTAGCCCCACTGTGCAGAAGTTGTCAAAACGTGTTTTTCAGCATGAGATAAACGCGTTTTTCAATCTTTAGCATCCCAATGTAACTGCTGGGCTCAGAAGAGCACAATGAGTCAGCTCTTAGCCCCACTATGCAGAAGATCTCAAAACATGTTTTTCAGCCCGAGATAAACGCGTTTTTCAATCTGGAGCATCCCAATGTAACTGCTGCGCTCAGAAGAGCACACTGAGTCAGCTCTTCGCCCCACTGTGCAGAAGTTGTCAATACGGGTTTTTCAGGCCGAGATAAACGCGTTTTTCAATCTGAAGCATCCCAATGTAACTTCTGGGCTCAGAAGAGCACACTGAGTCAGCTCTTAGCCCCACTGTGAAGAAGTTGTCAAAACGTCTTTTTCAGCTCGAGATAAACGCGTTTTTCAATCTTTAGCATCCCAATGTAACTGCTGGGCTCAGAAGAGCACACTGAGTCAGCTCTTAGCCACACTGTGAAGAAGTTGTCAAAACGTCTTTTTCAGCCCGAGATAAACATGTTTTTCAGTCCGGAGCATCCCAATGTAACTGCTGGGCTCAGAAGAGCACACTGAGTCAGCTCTTAGCCCCACTGTGCAGAAGTTCTCAAAACGTGTTTTTCAGCCCGAGATCAACGCGTTTCTCAGTCTGGAGCATCCCAATGTAACTGCTGGGCTCAGAAGAGCACACTGAGTCAGCTCTTAGCCCCACTGTGAAGAAGTTGTCAAAACGTCTTTTTCAGCCCGAAAAAAACGCGTTTTTCAATCTGGAGCATCCCAATGTAACTGCTAGGCTCAGAAGAACACACTGAGACAGCTCTTAGCCCCAATGTGCAGAAGTTGTCAAAACGTGTTTTTCAGCATGAGATAAACGCGTTTTTCAATCTGGAGCATCCTAATGGAACTGCTGGTCTCAGAAGAGCACACTGAGTCAGCTCTTTGCCCCACTATGCAGAAGTTGTCCAATCGTGTTTTTGAGCCAGAGATAAACGCGTTTTTCAATCTGGAGCATCCTAATGGAACTGCTGGTCTCAGAAGAGAACACTGAGTCAGCTCTTAGCCCCACTGTGCAGAAGTTGTCAAAACGTGTTTTTCAGCATGAGATAAACGCGTTTTTCAATCTTTAGCATCCCAATGTAACTGCTGGGCTCAGAAGAGCACAATGAGTCAGCTCTTAGCCCCACTATGCAGAAGATCTCAAAACATGTTTTTCAGCCCGAGATAAACGCGTTTTTCAATCTGGAGCATCCCAATGTAACTGCTGCGCTCAGAAGAGCACACTGAGTCAGCTCTTCGCCCCACTGTGCAGAAGTTGTCAAAACGTCTTTTTCAGCCCGAGATAAATGTGTTTTTCAATCTGGTGCATCCCAATGTAACTGCTGGACTCAGAAGAGCACACTGAGTCAGCTCTTTGCCCCACTATGCAGAAGTTGTCCAATCATGTTTTTGAGTCAGAGATAAACGCGTTTTTCAATCTGGAGCATCCTAATGGAACTGCTGGTCTCAGAAGAGAACACTGAGTCAGCTCTTAGCCCCACTGTCCAGAAGTTGTCAAAACGTGTTTTTCAGCATGAGATAAACGCGTTTTTCAATCTTTAGCATCCCAATGTAACTGCTGGGCTCAGAAGAGCACAATGAGTCAGCTCTTAGCCCCACTATGCAGAAGATCTGAAAACGTCTTTTTCAGCCTGAGATAAATGTGTTTTTCAATCTGGTGCATCCCAATGTAACTGCTGGACTCAGAAGAGCACACTGAGTCAGCTCTTAGCCCCACTGTGCAGAAGTTGTCAAAACGTGTATTTCAGCCCGAGAAAAATGCGTTTTTCAATCTGGAGCATCCCAATGTAACTGCTAGGCTCAGAAGAACACACTGAGACAGCTCTTAGCCCCACTGTGCAGAAGTTGTCAAAACGGGTTTTTCAGGCCGAGATAAACGCGTTTTTCAATCTGGAGCATCGCAATGTAACTTCTGGGCTCAGAAGAGCACACTGAGTCAGCTCTTAGCCCCACTGTGAAGAAGTTGTCAAAACGTCTTTTTCAGCTCGAGATAAACGCGTTTTTCAATCTTTAGCATCCCAATGTAACTGCTGGGCTCAGAAGAGCACACTGAGTCAGCTCTTAGCCCCACTGTGAAGAAGTTGTCAAAACGTCTTTTTCAGACCGAGATAAACATGTTTTTCAGTCCGGAGCATCCCAATGTAACTGCTGGGCTCAGAAGAGCACACTGAGTCAGCTCTTAGCCCCACTGTGCAGAAGTTGTCAAAACGTGTTTTTCAGCACGAGATAAACGCGTTTTTCAATCTTTAGCATCCCAATGTAACTGCTGGGCTCAGAAGAGCACACTGAGTCAGCTCTTGGCCCTACTATGCAGAAGTTCTCAAAACATGTTTTTCAGCCCGAGATAAATGCGTTTTTCAATCTGGAGCATCCCAATGTAACTGCTGGGCTCAGAAGCGCACACTGAGTCAGCTCTTTGCCCCACTATGCAGAAGTTGCCCAATCGTGTTTTTGAGCCAGAGATAAACGCGTTTTTCAATCTGGAGCATCCTAATGGAACTGCTGGTCTCAGAAGAGAACACTGAGTCAGCTCTTAGCCCCACTGTGCAGAAGTTGTCAAAACGTGGTTTTCAGCCGAGATAAATGTGTTTTTCAATCTGGTGCATCCGAATGTAACTGCTGGACTCAGAAGAACACACTGAGACAGCTCTTAGCCCCACTGTGCAGAAGTTGTCAAAACGGGTTTTTCAGGCCGAGATAAACGCGTTTTTCAATCTGGAGCCTCCCAATGTAACTTCTGGGCTCAGAAGAGCACACTGAGTCAGCTCTTAGCCCCACTGTGAAGAAGTTGTCAAAACGTCTTTTTCAGCTCGAGATAAACGCGTTTTTCAATCTGGAGCATCCCAATGTAACTTCTGGGCTCAGAAGAGCACACTGAGTCAGCTCTTAGCCCCACTGTGAAGAAGTTGTCAAAACGTGTCTTTCAGCCCGAGAAAAATGCGTTTTTCAATCTGGAGCATCCCAAAGTAACTGCTGGGCTCAGAAGAGCACACTGAGTCAGCTCTTAGCCCCACTGTGCAGAGGTAGTCAAAACGTGTTTTTCAGCCCGAGATAAACGCGTTTTTCAATCTGGAGCATCCCAATGTAACTGCTGGGCTCAGAAGAGCACACTGAGTCAGCTCTTAGCCCCACTGTGAAGTAGTTGTCAAAACGTCTTTTTCAGCCCGAAATAAACGCGTTTTTCAATCTAGAGCATCCCAATGTAACTGCTGGGCTCAGAAGAGCACACTGAGTCAGCTCTTAGCCCCACTGTGTAGAAGTTGTCAAAACGTGTCTTTCAGCCCGAGAAAAATGCGTTTTTCAATCTGGAGCATCCCAAAGTAACTGCTGGGCTCAGAAGAGCACACTGAGTCAGCTCTTAGCCCCACTGTGCAGAGGTTGTCAAAACGTGTTTTTCAGCCCGAGATAAATGCGTTTTTCAATCTGGAGCATCCTAATGGATCTGCTGGTCTCAGAAGAGAACACTGAGTCAGCTCTTAGCCGCACTGTGCAGAAGTTGTCAAAACGTGTCTTTCAGCCCGAGAAAAATGCGTTTTTCAATCTGGAGCATCCCAAAGTAACTGCTGGGCTCAGAAGAGCACACTGAGTCAGCTCTTAGCCCCACTATGCAGAAGATCTCAAAACATGTTTTTCAGCCCAAGATAAACGCGTTTTTCAATCTGGAGCATCCCAATGTAACCGATGGGCTCAGAAGAGCACACTGATTCAGCTCTTAGCCCCACTGTGCAGAAGTTCTCAAAACGTGTTTTTCAGCCCGAGATCAACGCGTTTCTCAATCTGGAGCATCCCAATGTAACTGCTGGGCTCAGAAGAGCACACTGAGTCAGCTCTTAGCCCCACTGTGAAGAAGTTGTCAAAACGTCTTTTTCAGCCCGAAAAAAACGCGTTTTTCAATCTGGAGCATCCCAATGTAACTGCTAGGCTCAGAAGAACACACTGAGACAGCTCTTAGCCCCACTGTGCAGAAGTTGTCAAAACGTGTTTTTCAGCATGAGATAAACGCGTTTTTCAATCTGGAGCATCCTAATGGAACTGCTGGTCTCAGAAGAGAACACTGAGTCAGCTCTTAGCCCCACTGTGCAGAAGTTGTCAAAACGTGTTTTTCAGCATGAGATAAACGCGTTTTTCAATCTTTAGCATCCCAATGTAACTGCTGGGCTCAGAAGAGCACAATGAGTCAGCTCCTAGCCCCACTATGCAGAAGATCTCAAAACATGTTTTTCAGCCCGAGATAAACGCGTTTTTCAATCTGGAGCATCCCAATGTAACTACTGCGCTCAGAAGAGCACACTGAGTCAGCTCTTAGCCCCACTGTGAAGAAGTTGTCAAAACGTCTTTTTCAGCTCGAGATAAACGCGTTTTTCAATCTTTAGCATCCCAATGTAACTGCTGGGCTCAGAAGAGCACACTGAGTCAGCTCTTAGCCCCACTGTGCAGAAGTTCTCAAAACGTGTTTTTCAGCCCGAGATCAACGCGTTTCTCAGTCTGGAACATCCCAATGTAACTGCTGGGCTCAGAAGAGCACACTGAGTCAGCTCTTAGCCCCACTGTGCAGAAGTTCTCAAAACGTGTTTTTCAGCCCGAGATCAACGCGTTTCTCAATCTGGAGCATCCCAATGTAACTGCTGGGCTCAGAAGAGCACACTGAGTCAGCTCTTAGCCCCACTGTGAAGAAGTTGTCAAAATGTCTTTTTCAGCCCGAAAAAAACGCGTTTTTCAATCTAGAGCATCCCAATGTAACTGCTGGGCTCAGAAGAGCACACTGAGTCAGCTCTTTGCCCCACTATGCAGAAGTTGTCCAATCGTGTATTTCAGCCCGAGAAAAATGCGTTTTTCAATCTGGAGCATCCCAATGTAACTGCTAGGCTCAGAAGAACACACTGAGACAGCTCTTAGCCCCACTGTGCAGAAGTTGTCAAAACGGGTTTTTCAGGCCGAGATAAAAGCGTTTTTCAATCTGGAGCATCCCAATGTAACTTCTGGGCTCAGAAGAGCACACTGAGTCAGCTCTTAGGCCCACTGTGAAGAAGTTGTCAAAACGTCTTTTTCAGCTCGAGATAAACGCGTTTTTCAATCTTTAGCATCCCAATGTAACTGCTGGGCTCAGAAGAGCACACTGAGTCAGCTCTTAGCCCCACTGTGAAGAAGTTGTCAAAACGTCTTTTTCAGCCCGAGATAAACATGTTGTTCAGTCCGGAGCATCCCAATGTAACTGCTGGGCTCAGAAGAGCACACTGAGTCAGCTCTTAGCCCCACTGTGCAGAAGTTGTCAAAATGTGTTTTTCAGCACGAGATAAACGCGTTTTTCAATCTTTAGCATCACAATGTAACTGCTGGGCTCAGAAGAGCACACTGAGTCAGCTCTTAGCCCCACTGTGCAGAAATTCTCAAAACATGTTTTTCAGCCCGAGATAAACGCGTTTTTCAATCTGGAGCATCCCAATGTAACTGTTGGGCTCAGAAGAGCACACTGAGTCAGCTCTTCGCCCCACTGTGCAGAAGTTGTCAAAACGTGTTTTTCAGCATGAGATAAACGCGTTTTTCAGTCTGGAGCATCCCAATGTAACTGCTGGGCTCAGAAGAGCACACTGAGTCAGCTCTTAGCCCCACTGTGCAGAAGATCTCAAAACGTGTTTTTCAGCCCGAGATCAACGTGTTTTTCAATCTGGAGCATCCCAATGTAACTGCTGGGCTCAGAAGAGCACACTGAGTCAGCTCTTAGCCCCACTGTGCAGAAGTTGTCAAAACGTGTTTTTCAACACGAGATAAACGCGTTTTTTAATCTAGAGCATCCCAATGTAACTGCTGGGCTCAGAAGTGCACACTGAGTCAGCTCTTAGCCCCACTGTGCAGAAGTTCTCAAAACGTGTTTTTCAGCCCGAGATAAACGCGTTTTTCAATCTGGAGCATCCCAATGTAACTGCTGGGCTCAGAAGAGCACACTGAGTCAGCTCTTAGCCCCACTGTGCAGAGGTTGTCAAAACGTGTTTTTCAGCCCGAGATAAACGCGTTTTTCAATCTGGAGCATCCTAATGGATCTGCTGGTCTCAGAAGAGAACACTGAGTCAGCTCTTAGCCCCACTGTGCAGAAGTTGTCAAAACGTGTCTTTCAGCCCGAGAAAAATGCGATTTTCAATCTGGAGCATCCAAAAGTAACTGCTGGGCTCAGAAGAGCACACTGAGTCAGCTCTTAGCCCCACTGTGCAGAAGTTGTCAAAACGTGTCTTTCAGCCCGAGAAAAATGCGTTTTTCAATCTGGAGCATCCCAAAGTAACTGCTGGGCTCAGAAGAGCACACTGAGTCAGCTCTTAGCCCCACTGTGCAGAAGTTGTCAAAACGTGTCTTTCAGCCCTAGAAAAATGCGTTTTTCAAACTGGAGCATCCCAAAGTAACTGCTGGGCTCAGAAGAGCACACTGAGTCAGCTTTTAGCCCCACTTTGCAGAAGATCTCAAAACATGTTTTTCAGCCCGAGATAAACGCGTTTTTCAATCTGGAGCATCCAAATGTAACTGTTGGGCTCAGAAGAGCACACTGAGTCAGCTCTTCGCCCCACTGTGCAGAAATTGACAAAACGTGTTTTTCAGCATGAGATAAACGCGTTTTTCAATCTTTAGCATCCCAATGTAACTGCTGGGCTCAGAAGAGCACACTGAGTCAGCTCTTAGCCCCACTGTGAAGAAGTTCTCAAAACGTGTTTTTCAACCCGAGATAAATGCGTTTTTCAATTTGGAGCATCCCAATGTAACTGCTGGGCTCAGAAGAGCACACTGAGTCAGCTCTTAGCCCCACTGTGAAGAAGTTGTCAAAACGTCTTTTTCAGCCCGAAAAAAACGCGTTTTTCAATCTAGAGCATCCCAATGTAACTGCTGGGCTCAGAAGAGCACACTGAGTCAGCTCTTTGCCCCACTATGCAGAAGTTGTCCAATCGTGTTTTTGAGCCAGAGATAAACGCGTTTTTCAATCTGGTGCATCCCAATGTAACTGCTGGACTCAGAAGAGCACACTGAGTCAGCTCTTAGCCCCACTGTGCAGAAGTTGTCAAAACGTGTATTTCAGCCCGAGAAAAATGCGTTTTTCAATCTGGAGCATCCCAATGTAACTGCTAGGCTCAGAAGAACACACTGAGACAGCTCTTAGCCCCACTGTGCAGAAGTTGTCAAAACGGGTTTTTCAGGCCGAGATAAACGCGTTTTTCAACTGGAGCATCCCAGTGTAACTTCTGGGCTCAGAAGAGCACACTGAGTCAGCTCTTAGCCCCACTGTGCAGAAGTTGTCAAAACGGGTTTTTCAGGCCGAGATAAACGCGTTTTTCAACTGGAGCATCCCAGTGTAACTTCTGGGCTCAGAAGAGCAAACTGAGTCAGCTCTTAGCCCCACTGTGCAGAAGTTGTCAAAACGTGTTTTTCAGCACGAGATAAATGCGTTTTTCAATCTTTAGCATCCCAATGTAACTGCTGGGCTCAGAAGAGCAAACTGAGTCAGCTCTTAGCCCCACTGTGCAGAAGTTCTCAAAACATGTTTTTCAGCCCGAGATAAACGCGTTTTTCAATCTGGAGCATCCCAATGTAACTGTTGGGCTCAGAAGAGCACACTGAGTCAGCTCTTCGCCCCACTGTGCAGAAGTTGTCAAAACGTGTTTTTCAGCATGAGATAAACGCGTTTTTCAATCTTTAGCATCCCAATGTAACTGCTGGGCTCAGAAGAGCACACTGAGTCAGCTCTTAGCCCCACTGTGCAGAAGTTCTCAAAACGTGTTTTTCAGCCCGAGATCAACGCGTTTCTCAGTCTGGAGCATCCCAATGTAACTGCTGGGCTCAGAAGAGCACACTGAGTCAGCTCTTAGCCCCACTGTGCAGAAGTTCTCAAAACGTGTTTTTCAGCCCGAGATCAACGCGTTTCTCAATCTGGAGCATCCCAATGTAACTGCTGGGCTCAGAAGAGCACACTGAGTCAGCTCTTAGCCCCACTGTGAAGAAGTTGTCAAAACGTCTTTTTCTGCCCGAAAAAAACGCGTTTTTCAATCTAGAGCATCCCAATGTAACTGCTGGGCTCAGAAGAGCACACTGAGTCAGCTCTTTGCCCCACTATGCAGAAGTTGTCCAATCGTGTTTTTGAGCCAGAGATAAACGCGTTTTTCAATCTGGAGCATCCTAATGTAACTGCTGGGCTCAGAAGAGCACACTGAGTCAGCTCTTAGCCCCACTGTGAAGAAGTTGTCAAAACGTCTTTTTCAGCCCGAGATAAACATGTTTTTCAGTCCGGAGCATCCCAATGTAACTGCTGGGCTCAGAAGAGCACACTGAGTCAGCTCTTAGCCCCACTGTGCAGAAGTTGTCAAAATGTGTTTTTCAGCACGAGATAAACGCGTTTTTCAATCTTTAGCATCCCAATGTAACTGCTGGGCTCAGAAGAGCACACTGAGTCAGCTCTTAGCCCCACTGTGCAGAAGTTCTCAAAACATGTTTTTCAGCCCGAGATAAACGCGTTTTTCAATCTGGAGCATCCCAATGTAACTGTTGGGCTCAGAAGAGCAAACTGAGTCAGCTCTTCGCCCCACTGTGCAGAAGTTGTCAAAACGTGTTTTTCAGCATGAGATAAACGCGTTTTTCAATCTTTAGCATCCCAATGTAACTGCTGGGCTCAGAAGAGCACACTGAGTCAGCTCTTAGCCCTACTGTGCAAAAGTTGTCAAAACGTGTTTTTCAGCCCCAAATAAACGCGTTTTTCAATCTGGAGCATCCCAATGTAACTGCTGGGCTCAGAAGAGCACACTGAGTCAGCTCTTTACCCCACTATGCAGAAGTTGTCCAAACGTGTTTTTGAGCCGGAGAAAAACGCGTTTTTCAGTCTGGAGCATCCCAATGTTACTGCTGGGCTCAGAAGAGCACACTGAGTCAGCTCTTAGCCCCACTGTGCAGAAGATCTCAAAACGTGTTTTTCAGCCCGAGATCAACGTGTTTTTCAATCTGGAGCATCCCAATGTAACTGCTGGGCTCAGAAGAGCACACTGAGTCAGCTCTTAGCCCCACTGTGCAGAAGTTGTCAAAACGTGTTTTTCAACACGAGATAAACGCGTTTTTTAGTCTAGAGCATCCCAATGTAACTGCTGGGCTCAGAAGTGCACACTGAGTCAGCTCTTAGCCCCACTGTGCAGAAGTTCTCAAAACGTGTTTTTCAGCCCGAGATAAACGCGTTTTTCAATCTGGAGCATCCCAATGTAACTGCTGGGCTCAGAAGAGCACACTGAGTCAGCTCTTAGCCCCACTGTGAAGAAGTTCTCAAAACGTCTTTTTCAGCCCGAAATAAACGCGTTTTTCAATCTAGAGCATCCCAAAGTAACTGCTGGGCTCAGAAGAGCACACTGAGTCAGCTCTTAGCCCCACTGTGCAGAAGTTGTCAAAACGTGTCTTTCAGCCCGAGAAAAATGCGTTTTTCAATCTGGAGCATCCCAAAGTAACTGCTGGGCTCAGAAGAGCACACTGAGTCAGCTCTTAGCCCCACTGTGCAGAAGTTCTCAAAACGTGTTATTCAGCCCGAGATCAACGCGTTTCTCAATCTGGAGCATCCCAAAGTAACTGCTGGGCTCAGAAGAGCACACTGAGTCAGCTCTTAGCCCCACTGTGAAGAAGTTGTCAAAACGTCTTTTTCAGCCCGAAAAAAACGCGTTTTTCAATCTAGAGCATCCCAATGTAACTGCTGGGCTCAGAAGAGCACAATGAGTCAGCTCTTAGCCCCACTATGCAGAAGTTGTCCAATCGTGTTTTTGAGCCAGAGATAAAAGCGTTTTTCAATCTGGAGCATCCTAATGGAACTGCTGGTCTCAGAAGAGAACACTGAGTCAGCTCTTAGCCCCACTATGCAGAAGATCTCAAAACATGTTTTTCAGCCGGAGATAAACGCGTTTTTCAATCTGGAGCATCCCAATGTAACTGCTGCGCTCAGAAGAGCACACTGAGTCAGCTCTTCGCCGCACCTTGCAGAAGTTGTCAAAACGTCTTTTTCAGCCCGAGATAAATGTGTTTTTCAATCTGGTGCATCCCAATGTAACTGCTGGACTCAGAAGAGCACACTGAGTCAGCTCTTAGCCCCACTGTGCAGAAGTTGTCAAAACGTGTATTTCAGCCCGAGAAAAATGCGTTTTTCAATCTGGAGCATCCCAATGTAACTGCTAGGCTCAGAAGAACACACTGAGACAGCTCTTAGCCCCACTGTGCAGAAGTTGTCAATACGGGTTTTTCAGGCCGAGATAAACGCGTTTTTCAATCTGGAGCATCCCAATGTAACTTCTGGGCTCAGAAGAGCACACTGAGTCAGCTCTTAGCCCCACTGTGAAGAAGTTGTCAAAACGTGTTTTTCAGCCCGAGATAAACGCGTTTTTCAATCTGGAGCATCCCTATGTAACTGTTGGGCTCAGAAGAGCACACTGAGTCAGCTCTTCGCCCCACTGTGCAGAAATTGACAAAACGTGTTTTTCAGCATGAGATAAACGCGTTTTTCAATCTTTAGCATCCCAATGTAACTGCTGGGCTCAGAAGAGCACACTGAGTCAGCTCTTAGCCCCACTGTGAAGAAGTTCTCAAAACGTGTTTTTCAACCCGAGATAAATGCGTTTTTCAATTTGGAGCATCCCAATGTAACTGATGGGCCTAGAAGAGCACACTGAGTCAGCTCTTAGCCCCACTGTGCAGAAGTTCTCAAAACGTGTTATTCAGCCCGAGATCAACGCGTTTCTCAATCTGGAGCATCCCAATGTAACTGCTGCGCTCAGAAGAGCACACTGAGTCAGCTCTTAGCCCCACTGTGAAGAAGTTGTCAAAACGTCTTCTTCAGCCCGAAAAAAACGCGTTTTTCAATCTAGAGCATCCCAATGTAACTGCTGGGCTCAGAAGAGCACACTGAGTCAGCTCTTTGCCCCACTATGCAGAAGTTGTCCAATCGTGTTTTTGAGCCAGAGATAAACGCGTTTTTCAATCTGGAGCATCCCAATGTAACTTCTGGGCTCAGAAGAGCACACTGAGTCAGCTCTTAGCCCCACTGTGAAGAAGTTGTCAAAACGTCTTTTTCAGCTCGAGATAAACGCGTTTTTCAATCTTTAGCATCCCAATGTAACTGCTGGGCTCAGAAGAGCACACTGAGTCAGCTCTTAGCCCAACTGTGAAGAAGTTGTCAAAACGTCTTTTTCAGCCCGAGATAAACATGTTTATCAGTCCGGAGCATCCCAATGTAACTGCTGGGCTCAGAAGAGCACACTGAGTCAGCTCTTAGCCCCACTGTGCAGAAGTTCTCAAAACGTGTTTTTCAGCCCGAGATCAACGCGTTTCTCAATCTTGAGCATCCCAATGTAACAGCTGGGCTCAGAAGAGCACACTGAGTCAGCTCTTAGCCCCACTGTGAAGAAGTTGTCAAAACGTCTTTTTCAGCCCGAAAAAAACGCGTTTTTCAATCTAGAGCATCCCAATGTAACTGCTGGGCTCAGAAGAGCACACTGAGTCAGCTCTTTGCCCCACTATGCAGAAGTTGTCCAATCGTGTTTTTGAGCCAGAGATAAACGCGTTTTTCAATCTGGAGCATCCTAATGGAACTGCTGGTCTCAGAAGAGAACACTGAGTCAGCTCTTAGCCCCACTGTGCAGAAGATGTCAAAACGTGTTTTTCAGCATGAGATAAACGCGTTTTTCAATCTTTAGCATCCAAATGTAACTGCTGGGCTAAGAAGAGCACAATGAGTCAGCTCTTAGCCCCACTATGCAGAAGATCTCAAAACGTCTTTTTTAGCCCGAGATAAATGTGTTTTTCAATCTGGTGCATCCCAATGTAACTGCTGGACTCAGAAGAGCACACTGAGTCAGCTCTTAGCCCCACTGTGCAGAAGTTGTCAAAACGTGTATTTCAGCCCGAGAAAAATGCGTTTTTCAATCTGGAGCATCCCAATGTAACTGCTAGGCTCAGAAGAACACACTGAGACAGCTCTTAGCCCCACTGTGCAGAAGTTGTCAAAACGGGTTTTTCAGGCCGAGATAAACGCGTTTTTCAACTGGAGCATCCCAGTGTAACTTCTGGGCTCAGAAGAGCACACTGAGTCAGCTCTTAGCCCCACTGTGCAGAAGTTGTCAAAACGGGTTTTTCAGGCCGAGATAAACGCGTTTTTCAACTGGAGCATCCCAGTGTAACTTCTGGGCTCAGAAGAGCAAACTGAGTCAGCTCTTAGCCCCACTGTGCAGAAGTTGTCAAAACGTGTTTTTCAGCACGAGATAAACGCGTTTTTCAATCTTTAGCATCCCAATGTAACTGCTGGGCTCAGAAGAGCAAACTGAGTCAGCTCTTAGCCCCACTGTGCAGAAGTTCTCAAAACATGTTTTTCAGCCCGAGATAAACGCGTTTTTCAATCTGGAGCATCCCAATGTAACTGTTGGGCTCAGAAGAGCACACTGAGTCAGCTCTTCGCCCCACTGTGCAGAAGTTGTCAAAACGTGTTTTTCAGCATGAGATAAACGCGTTTTTCAATCTTTAGCATCCCAATGTAACTGCTGGGCTCAGAAGAGCACACTGAGTCAGCTCTTAGCCCCACTGTGCAGAAGTTCTCAAAACGTGTTTTTCAGCCCGAGATCAACGCGTTTCTCAGTCTGGAGCATCCCAATGTAACTGCTGGGCTCAGAAGAGCACACTGAGTCAGCTCTTAGCCCCACTGTGCAGAAGTTCTCAAAACGTGTTTTTCAGCCCGAGATCAACGCGTTTCTCAATCTGGAGCATCCCAATGTAACTGCTGGGCTCAGAAGAGCACACTGAGTCAGCTCTTAGCCCCACTGTGAAGAAGTTGTCAAAACGTCTTTTTCTGCCCGAAAAAAACGCGTTTTTCAATCTAGAGCATCCCAATGTAACTGCTGGGCTCAGAAGAGCACACTGAGTCAGCTCTTTGCCCCACTATGCAGAAGTTGTCCAATCGTGTTTTTGAGCCAGAGATAAACGCGTTTTTCAATCTGGAGCATCCTAATGTAACTGCTGGGCTCAGAAGAGCACACTGAGTCAGCTCTTAGCCCCACTGTGCAGAAGTTCTCAAAACATGTTTTTCAGCCCGAGATAAACGCGTTTTTCAATCTGGAGCATCCCAATGTAACTGTTGGGCTCAGAAGAGCAAACTGAGTCAGCTCTTCGCCCCACTGTGCAGAAGTTGTCAAAACGTGTTTTTCAGCATGAGATAAACACGTTTTTCAATCTTTAGCATCCCAATGTAACTGCTGGGCTCAGAAGAGCACACTGAGTCAGCTCTTAGCCCTACTGTGCAAAAGTTGTCAAAACGTGTTTTTCAGCCCCAAATAAACGCGTTTTTCAATCTGGAGCATCCCAATGTAACTGCTGGGCTCAGAAGAGCACACTGAGTCAGCTCTTTACCCCACTATGCAGAAGTTGTCCAAACGTGTTTTTGAGCCGGAGAAAAACGCGTTTTTCAGTCTGGAGCATCCCAATGTTACTGCTGGGCTCAGAAGAGCACACTGAGTCAGCTCTTAGCCCCACTGTGCAGAAGATCTCAAAACGTGTTTTTCAGCCCGAGATCAACGTGTTTTTCAATCTGGAGCATCCCAATGTAACTTCTGGGCTCAGAAGAGCACACTGAGTCAGCTCTTAGCCCCACTGTGCAGAAGTTGTCAAAACGTGTTTTTCAACACGAGATAAACGCGTTTTTTAGTCTAGAGCATCCCAATGTAACTGCTGGGCTCAGAAGTGCACACTGAGTCAGCTCTTAGCCCCACTGTGCAGAAGTTCTCAAAACGTGTTTTTCAGCCCGAGATAAACGCGTTTTTCAATCTGGAGCATCCCAATGTAACTGCTGGGCTCAGAAGAGCACACTGAGTCAGCTCTTAGCCCCACTGTGAAGAAGTTCTCAAAACGTCTTTTTCAGCCCGAAATAAACGCGTTTTTCAATCTAGAGCATCCCAAAGTAACTGCTGGGCTCAGAAGAGCACACTGAGTCAGCTCTTAGCCCCACTGTGCAGAAGTTGTCAAAACGTGTCTTTCAGCCCGAGAAAAATGCGTTTTTCAATCTGGAGCATCCCAAAGTAACTGCTGGGCTCAGAAGAGCACACTGAGTCAGCTCTTAGCCCCACTGTGCAGAAGTTCTCAAAACGTGTTATTCAGCCCGAGATCAACGCGTTTCTCAATCTGGAGCATCCCAAAGTAACTGCTGGGCTCAGAAGAGCACACTGAGTCAGCTCTTAGCCCCACTGTGAAGAAGTTGTCAAAACGTCTTTTTCAGCCCGAAAAAAACGCGTTTTTCAATCTAGAGCATCCCAATGTAACTGCTGGGCTCAGAAGAGCACAATGAGTCAGCTCTTAGCCCCACTATGCAGAAGTTGTCCAATCGTGTTTTTGAGCCAGAGATAAAAGCGTTTTTCAATCTGGAGCATCCTAATGGAACTGCTGGTCTCAGAAGAGAACACTGAGTCAGCTCTTAGCCCCACTGTGCAGAAGTTGTCAAAACGTGTTTTTCAGCATGCGATAAACGCGTTTTTCAATCTTTAGCATCCCAATGTAACTGCTGGGCTCAGAAGAGCACAATGAGTCAGCTCTTAGCCCCACTATGCAGAAGATCTCAAAACATGTTTTTCAGCCGGAGATAAACGCGTTTTTCAATCTGGAGCATCCCAATGTAACTGCTGCGCTCAGAAGAGCACACTGAGTCAGCTCTTCGCCGCACCTTGCAGAAGTTGTCAAAACGTCTTTTTCAGCCCGAGATAAATGTGTTTTTCAATCTGGTGCATCCCAATGTAACTGCTGGACTCAGAAGAGCACACTGAGTCAGCTCTTAGCCCCACTGTGCAGAAGTTGTCAAAACGTGTATTTCAGCCCGAGAAAAATGCGTTTTTCAATCTGGAGCATCCCAATGTAACTGCTAGGCTCAGAAGAACACACTGAGACAGCTCTTAGCCCCACTGTGCAGAAGTTGTCAATACGGGTTTTTCAGGCCGAGATAAACGCGTTTTTCAATCTGGAGCATCCCAATGTAACTTCTGGGCTCAGAAGAGCACACTGAGTCAGCTCTTAGCCCCACTGTGAAGAAGTTGTCAAAACGTGTTTTTCAGCCCGAGATAAACGCGTTTTTCAATCTGGAGCATCCCTATGTAACTGTTGGGCTCAGAAGAGCACACTGAGTCAGCTCTTCGCCCCACTGTGCAGAAATTGACAAAACGTGTTTTTCAGCATGAGATAAACGCGTTTTTCAATCTTTAGCATCCCAATGTAACTGCTGGGCTCAGAAGAGCACACTGAGTCAGCTCTTAGCCCCACTGTGAAGAAGTTCTCAAAACGTGTTTTTCAACCCGAGATAAATGCGTTTTTCAATTTGGAGCATCCCAATGTAACTGATGGGCTCAGAAGAGCACACTGAGTCAGCTCTTAGCCCCACTGTGCAGAAGTTCTCAAAACGTGTTATTCAGCCCGAGATCAACGCGTTTCTCAATCTGGAGCATCCCAATGTAACTGCTGCGCTCAGAAGAGCACACTGAGTCAGCTCTTCGCCGCACCTTGCAGAAGTTGTCAAAACGTCTTTTTCAGCCCGAGATAAATGTGTTTTTCAATCTGGTGCATCCCAATGTAACTGCTGGACTCAGAAGAGCACACTGAGTCAGCTCTTAGCCCCACTGTGCAGAAGTTGTCAAAACGTGTATTTCAGCCCGAGAAAAATGCGTTTTTCAACTGGAGCATCCCAGTGTAACTTCTGGGCTCAGAAGAGCACACTGAGTCAGCTCTTAGCCCCACTGTGAAGAAGTTGTCAAAACGTCTTTTTCAGCTCGAGATAAACGCGTTTTTCAGTCCGGAGCATCCCAATGTAACTGCTGGGCTCAGAAGAGCACACTGAGTCAGCTCTTAGCCCCACTGTGCAGAAGTTGTCAAAACGTGTTTTTCAGCACGAGATAAACGCGTTTTTCAATCTTTAGCATCCCAATGTAACTGCTGGGCTCAGAAGAGCAAACTGAGTCAGCTCTTAGCCCCACTGTGCAGAAGTTCTCAAAACATGTTTTTCAGCCCGAGATAAACGCGTTTTTCAATCTGGAGCATCCCAATGTAACTGTTGGGCTCAGAAGAGCACACTGAGTCAGCTCTTCGCCCCTCTGTGCAGAAGTTGTCAAAACGTGTTTTTCAGCATGAGATAAACGCGTTTTTCAATCTTTAGCATCCCAATGTAACTGCTGGGCTCAGAAGAGCACACTGAGTCAGCTCTTAGCCCCACTGTGCAGAAGTTCTCAAAACGTGTTTTTCAGCCCGAGATCAACGCGTTTCTCAGTCTGGAGCATCCCAATGTAACTGCTGGGCTCAGAAGAGCACACTGTGTCAGCTCTTAGCCCCACTGTGCAGAAGTTCTCAAAACGTGTTTTTCAGCCCGAGATCAACGCGTTTCTCAATCTGGAGCATCCCAATGTAACTGCTGGGCTCAGAAGAGCACACTTGGTCAGCTCTTAGCCCCACTGTGAAGAAGTTGTCAAAACGTCTTTTTCAGCCCGATAAAAACGCGTTTTTCAATCTAGAGCATCCCAATGTAACTGCTGGGCTCAGAAGAGCACACTGAGTCAGCTCTTTGCCCCACTATGCAGAAGTTGTCCAATCGTGTTTTTGAGAAAGAGATAAACGCGTTTTTCAATCTGGAGCATCCTAATGGAACTGCTGGTCTCAGAAGAGAACACTGAGTCAGCTCTTAGCCCCACTGTTCAGAAGTTGTCAAAACGTGTTTTTCAGCATGAGATAAACGCGTTTTTCAATCTTTAGCATCCCAATGTAACTGCTGGGCTCAGAAGAGCACAATGAGTCAGCTCTTAGCCCCACTATGCAGAAGATCTCAAAACGTCTTTTTCAGCCCGAGATAAATGTGTTTTTCAATCTGGTGCATCCCAATGTAACTGCTGGACTCAGAAGAGCACACTGAGTCAGCTCTTAGCCCCACTGTGCAGAAGTTGTCAAAACGTGTATTTCAGCCCGAGAAAAATGCGTTTTTCAATCTGGAGCATCCCAATGTAACTGCTAGGCTCAGAAGAACACACTGAGACAGCTCTTAGCCCCACTGTGCAGAAGTTGTTAAAACGGGTTTTTCAGGCCGAGATAAACGCATTTTTCAATCTGGAGCATCCCAATGTAACTTCTGGGCTCAGAAGAGCACACTGAGTCAGCTCTTAGGCCCACTGTGAAGAAGTTGTCAAAACGTCTTTTTCAGCTCGAGATAAACGCGTTTTTCAATCTTTAGCATCCCAATGTAACTGCTGGGCTCAGAAGAGCACACTGAGTCAGCTCTTAGCCCCACTGTGAAGAAGTTGTCAAAACGTCTTTTTCAGCCCGAGATAAACATGTTTTTCAGTCCGGAGCATCCCAATGTAACTGCTGGGCTCAGAAGAGCACAATGAGTCAGCTCTTAGCCCCACTGTGCAGAAGTTGTCAAAACGGGTTTTTCAGCACGAGATAAACGCGTTTTTCAATCTTTAGCATCCCAATGTAACTGCTGGGCTCAGAAGAGTAAACTGAGTCAGCTCTTAGCCCCACTGTGCAGAAGTTCTCAAAACATGTTTTTCAGCCCCAAATAAACGCGTTTTTCAATCTGGAGCATCCCAATGTATCTGCTGGGCTCAGAAGAGCACACTGAGTCAGCTCTTTACCCCACTATGCAGAAGTTGTCCAAACGTGTTTTTGAGCCGGAGATGAACGCGTTTTTCAGTCTGGAGCATCCCAATGTAACTGCTGGGCTCAGAAGAGCACACTGAGTCAGCTCTTAGCCCCACTGTGCAGAAGATCTCAAAACGTGTTTTTCAGCCCGAGATCAACGTGTTTTTCAATCTGGAGCATCCCAATGTAACTGCTGGGCTCAGAAGAGCACACTGAGTCAGCTCTTAGCCCCACTGTGCAGAAGTTGTCAAAACGTGTTTTTCAACACGAGAGAAACGCGTTTTTTAGTCTAGAGCATCCCAATGTAACTGCTGGGCTCAGAAGTGCACACTGAGTCAGCTCTTAGCCCCACTGTGCAGAAGTTCTCAAAACGTGTTTTTCAGCCCGAGATAAACGCGTTTTTCAATCTGGAGCATCCCAATGTAACTGCTGGGCTCAGAAGAGCACACTGAGTCAGCTCTTAGCCCCACTGTGAAAAAGTTCTCAAAACGTCTTTTTCAGCCCGAAATAAACGCGTTTTTCAATCTAGAGCATCCCAAAGTAACTGCTGGGCTCAGAAGAGCACACTGAGTCAGCTCTTAGCCCCACTGTGCAGAAGTTGTCAAAACGTGTCTTTCAGCCCGAGAAAAATGCGTTTTTCAATCTGGAGCATCCCAAAGTAACTGCTGGGCTCAGAAGAGCACACTGAGTCAGCTCTTAGCCCCACTGTGCAGAAGTTGTCAAAACGTGTCTTTCAGCCCTAGAAAAATGCGTTTTTCAATCTGGAGCATCCCAAAGTAACTGCTGGGCTCAGAAGAGCACACTGAGTCAGCTCTTAGCCCCACTGTGCAGAAGATCTCAAAACGTGTTTTTCAGCATGAGATAAACGCGTTTTTCAATCTTTAGCATCCCAATGTAACTGCTGGGCTCAGAAGAGCACACTGAGTCAGCTCTTAGCCCCACTGTGAAGAAGTTCTCAAAACGTGTTTTTCAACCCGAGATAAATGCGTTTTTCAATTTGGAGCATCCCAATGTAACTGATGGGCTCAGAAGAGCACACTGAGTCAGCTCTTAGCCCCACTGTGCAGAAGTTCTCAAAACGTGTTATTCAGCCCGAGATCAACGCGTTTCTCAATCTGGAGCATCCCAATGTAACTGCTGGGCTCAGAAGAGCACACTGAGTCAGCTCTTAGCCCCACTGTGAAGAAGTTGTCAAAACGTCTTTTTCAGCCCGAAAAAAACGCGTTTTTCAATCTAGAGCATCCCAATGTAACTGCTGGGCTCAGAAGAGCACACTGAGTCAGCTCTTTGCCCCACTATGCAGAAGTTGTCCAATCGTGTTTTTGAGCCAGAGATAAAAGCGTTTTTCAATCTGGAGCATCCTAATGGAACTGCTGGTCTCAGAAGAGCACAATGAGTCAGCTCTTAGCCCCACTATGCAGAAGATCTCAAAACATGTTTTTCAGCCGGAGATAAACGCGTTTTTCAATCTGGAGCATCCCAATGTAACTGCTGCGCTCAGAAGAGCACACTGAGTCAGCTCTTCGCCGCACCTTGCAGAAGTTGTCAAAACGTCTTTTTCAGCCCGAGATAAATGTGTTTTTCAATCTGGTGCATCCCAATGTAACTGCTGGACTCAGAAGAGCACACTGAGTCAGCTCTTAGCCCCACTGTGCAGAAGTTGTCAAAACGTGTATTTCAGCCCGAGAAAAATGCGTTTTTCAATCTGGAGCATCCCAATGTAACTGCTAGGCTCAGAAGAACACACTGAGACAGCTCTTAGCCCCACTGTGCAGAAGTTGTCAATACGGGTTTTTCAGGCCGAGATAAACGCGTTTTTCAATCTGGAGCATCCCAATGTAACTTCTGGGCTCAGAAGAGCACACTGAGTCAGCTCTTAGCCCCACTGTGAAGAAGTTGTCAAAACGTCTTTTTCAGCTCGAGATAAACGCGTTTTTCAATCTTTAGCATCCCAATGTAACTGCTGGGCTCAGAAGAGCATACTGAGTCAGCTCTTAGCCCAACTGTGAAGAAGTTGTCAAAACGTCTTTTTCAGCCCGAGATAAACATGTTTATCAGTCCGGAGCATCCCAATGTAACTGCTGGGCTCAGAAGAGCACACTGAGTCAGCTCTTAGCCCCACTGTGCAGAAGTTCTCAAAACGTGTTTTTCAGCCCGAGATCAACGCGTTTCTCAGTCTTGAGCATCCCAATGTAACCGCTGGGCTCAGAAGAGCACACTGAGTCAGCTCTTAGCCCCACTGTGCAGAAGTTCTCAAAACGTGTTTTTCAGCCCGAGATCAACGCGTTTCTCAATCTTGAGCATCCCAATGTAACAGCTGGGCTCAGAAGAGCACACTGAGTCAGCTCTTTGCCCCACTATGCAGAAGTTGTCCAATCGTGTTTTTGAGCCAGAGATAAACGCGTTTTTCAATCTGGAGCATCCTAATGGAACTGCTGGTCTCAGAAGAGAACACTGAGTCAGCTCTTAGCCCCACTGTGCAGAAGATGTCAAAACGTGTTTTTCAGCATGAGATAAACGCGTTTTTCAATCTTTAGCATCCCAATGTAACTGCTGGGCTCAGAAGAGCACAATGAGTCAGCTTTTAGCCCCACTATGCAGAAGATCTCAAAACGTCTTTTTCAGCCCGAGATAAATGTGTTTTTCAATCTGGTGCATCCCAATTTAACTGCTGGACTCAGAAGAGCACACTGAGTCAGCTCTTAGCCCCACTGTGCAGAAGTTGTCAAAACGTGTTTTTCAACACGAGATAAACGCGTTTTTCAATCTGGAGCATCCCAATGTAACTGCTGGGCTCAGAAGTGCACACTGAGTCAGCTCTTAGCCCCACTGTGCAGAAGTTCTCAAAACGTGTTTTTCAGCCCGAGATAAACGCGTTTTTCAATCTGGAGCATCCCAATGTAACTGCTGGGCTCAGAAGAGCACACTGAGACAGCTCTTAGCCCCACTGTGAAGAAGTTGTCAAAACGTCTTTTTCAGCCCGAAATAAACGCGTTTTTCAATCTAGAGCATTCCAATGTAACTGCTGGACTCAGAAGAGCACACTGAGTCAGCTCTTAGCCCCACTGTGCAGAGGTTGTCAAAACGTGTTTTTCAGCCCGAGATAAACGCGTTTTTCAATCTGGAGCATCCTAATGGATCTGCTGGTCTCAGAAGAGAACACTGAGTCAGCTCTTAGCCCCACTGTGCAGAAGTTGTCAAAACGTGTCTTTCAGCCCGAGAAAAATGCGATTTTCAATCTGGAGCATCCCAAAGTAACTGCTGGGCTCAGAAGAGCACACTGAGTCAGCTCTTAGCCCCACTGTGCAGAAGTTGTCAAAACGTGTCTTTCAGCCCGAGAAAAATGCGTTTTTCAATCTGGAGCATCCCAAAGTAACTGCTGGGCTCAGAAGAGCACACTGAGTCAGCTCTTAGCCCCACTGTGCAGAAGTTGTCAAAACGTGTCTTTCAGCCCTAGAAAAATGCGTTTTTCAAATGGAGCATCCCAAAGTAACTGCTGGGCTCAGAAGAGCACACTGAGTCAGCTCTTAGCCCCACTTTGCAGAAGATCTGAAAACATGTTTTTCAGCCCGAGATAAACGCGTTTTTCAATCTGAAGCATCCAAATGTAACTGTTGGGCTCAGAAGAGCACACTGAGTCAGCTCTTCGCCCCACTGTGCAGAAATTGACAAAACGTGTTTTTCAGCATGAGATAAACGCGTTTTTCAATCTTTAGCATCCCAATGTAACTGCTGGGCTCAGAAGAGCACACTGAGTCAGCTCTTTGCCCCACTATGCAGAAGTTGTCCAATCGTGTTTTTGAGCCAGAGATAAACGCGTTTTTCAATCTGGAGCATCCTAATGGAACTGCTGGTCTCAGAAGAGAACACTGAGTCAGCTCTTAGCCCCACTGTGCAGAAGATGTCAAAACGTGTTTTTCAGCATGAGATAAACGCGTTTTTCAATCTTTAGCATACCAATGTAACTGCTGGGCTCAGAAGAGCACAATGAGTCAGCTCTTAGCCCCACTATGCAGAAGATCTCAAAACGTCTTTTTCAGCCCGAGATAAATGTGTTTTTCAATCTGGTGCATCCCAATGTAACTGCTGGACTCAGAAGAGCACACTGAGTCAGCTCTTAGCCCCACTGTGAAGAAGTTGTCAAAACGTCTTTTTCAGCTCGAGATAAACGCGTTTTTCAGTCCGGAGCATCCCAATGTAACTGCTGGGCTCAGAAGAGCACACTGAGTCAGCTCTTAGCCCCACTGTGCAGAAGTTGTCAAAACGTGTATTTCAGCCCGAGAAAAATGCGTTTTTCAATCTGGAGCATCCCAATGTAACTGCTAGGCTCAGAAGAACACACTGAGACAGCTCTTAGCCCCACTGTGCAGAAGTTGTCAAAACGGGTTTTTCAGGCCGAGATAAACGCGTTTTTCAATCTGGAGCATCCCAGTGTAACTTCTGGGCTCAGAAGAGCACACTGAGTCAGCTCTTAGCCCCACTGTGAAGAAGTTGTCAAAACGTCTTTTTCAGCTCGAGATAAACGCGTTTTTCAGTCCGGAGCATCCCAATGTAACTGCTGGGCTCAGAAGAGCACACTGAGTCAGCTCTTAGCCCCACTGTGCAGAAGTTGTCAAAACGTGTTTTTCAGCACGAGATAAACGCGTTTTTCAATCTTTAGCATCCCAATGTAACTGCTGGGCTCAGAAGAGCAAACTGAGTCAGCTCTTAGCCCCACTGTGCAGAAGTTCTCAAAACATGTTTTTCAGCCCGAGATAAACGCGTTTTTCAATCTGGAGCATCCCAATGTAACTGTTGGGCTCAGAAGAGCACACCGAGTCAGATCTTCGCCCCACTGTGCAGAAGTTGTCAAAACGTGTTTTTCAGCATGAGATAAACGCGTTTTTCAATCTTTAGCATCCCAATGTAACTGCTGGGCTCAGAAGAGCACACTGAGTCAGCTCTTAGCCCTACTGTGCAAAAGTTGTCAAAACGTGTTTTTCAGCCCCAAATAAACGCGTTTTTCAATCCGGAGCATCCCAATGTAACTGCTGGGCTCAGAAGAGCACACTGAGTCAGCTCTTTACCCCACTATGCAGAAGTTGTCCAAACATGTTTTTGAGCCGGAGATAAACGCGTTTTTCAGTCTGGAGCATCCCAATGTAACTGCTGGGCTCAGAAGAGCACACTGAGTCAGCTCTTAGCCCCACTGTGCAGAAGATCTCAAAACGTGTTTTTCAGCCCGAGATCAACGTGTTTTTCAATCTGGAGCATCCCAATGTAACTGCTGGGCTCAGAAGAGCACACTGAGTCAGCTCTTAGCCCCACTATGCAGAAGATCTCAATACATGTTTTTCAGTCCGAGATAAACGCGTTTTTCAATCTGGAGCATCCCAATGTAACTGCTGCGCTCAGAAGAGCACAATGAGTCAGCTCTTAGCCCCACTATGCAGAAGATCTCAAAACGTCTTTTTCAGCCCGAGATAAATGTGTTTTTCAATCTGGTGCATCCCAATGTAACTGCTGGACTCAGAAGAGCACACTGAGTCAGCTCTTAGCCCCACTGTGCAGAAGTTGTCAAAACGTGTATTTCAGCCCGAGAAAAATGCGTTTTTCAATCTGGAGCATCCCAATGTAACTGCTAGGCTCAGAAGAACACACTGAGACAGCTCTTAGCCCCACTGTGCAGTAGTTGTCAAAACGGATTTTTTAGGCCGAGATAAACGCGTTTTTCAATCTGGAGCATCCCAATGTAACTTCTGGGCTCAGAAGAGCACACTGAGTCAGCTCTTAGGCCCACTGTGAAGAAGTTGTCAAAACGTCTTTTTCAGCTCGAGATAAACGCGTTTTTCAATCTTTAGCATCCCAATGTAACTGCTGGGCTCAGAAGAGCACACTGAGTCAGCTCTTAGCCCCACTGTGCAGAAGTTGTCAAAATGTGTTTTTCAGCCCGAGATAAACGCGTTTTTCAATCTTTAGCATCCCAATGTAACTGCTGGGCTCAGAAGAGCACACTGAGTCAGCTCTTAGCCCCACTGTGCAGAAGTTCTCAAAACATCTTTTTCAGCCCGAGATAAACGCGTTTTTCAATCTGGAGCATCCCAATGTAACTGTTGGGCTCAGAAGAGCACACTGAGTCAGCTCTTCGCCCCACTGTGCAGAAGTTGTCAAAACGTGTTTTCAGCATGAGATAAACGCGTTTTTCAGTCTGGAGCATCCCAATGTAACTGCTGGGCTCAGAAGAGCACACTGAGTCAGCTCTTAGCCCCACTGTGCAGAAGATCTCAAAACGTGTTTTTCAGCCCGAGATCAACGTGTTTTTCAATCTGGAGCATCCCAATGTAACTGCTGGGCTCAGAAGAGCACACTGAGTCAGCTCTTAGCCCCACTGTGCAGAAGTTGTCAAAACGTGTTTTTCAAGACGAGATAAACGCGTTTTTTAATCTAGAGCATCCCAATGTAACTGCTGGGCTCAGAAGAGCACACTGAGTAAGCCCTTAACCCCAGTGTGCAGAAATTGTCACAACTTGTTTTTCTGCTGAAATAAACACGTTTTGGCAACTTTGGTCACCCCCATGTAAGTTATAGGGCAGGAACAGCACAGTTTTCAAAACGTGTTTTTCAGCCCGAAATAAACGCGTTTTCTCAACCCTTGGAATCGCAGTGAACTGCCTGGCTCAGAAGAGCCCACTGAGTCAGCCCTTAACCCCAGTGATCAGAAATTTTCAAAACGTGTTTTTCAGCAGAAATAAACACGTTTTGGCAACTTTGGTCAACCCCATGTAAGTTATAGGGCAGGAACAGCACAGTTTTCAAAACGTGTTTTTCAGCCAAAATAAACGCGTTTTCTCAGCCCTTGGAATCGCACTGTAACTGCCTGGCTCCGAAGAGCCCACTGAGTCAGCCCTTTACCCCAATGATCAGAAATTGTCAAAAAGTGTTTTTCAACACAAATAAACACGTTTTGGCAACTTTGGTCAACCCCATCTAAGTTATAGGGCAGGAACAGCACAGTTTTCAAAACATGTTTTTCAGCCCGAAATAAACGCGTTTTCTCAGCCCTTAGAATCACAGTGTAACTGCCTGGCTCAGAAGAGCACACTGAGTCAGCTCTTAACCCCAGTGTGCAGAAATTGTCACAACTTGTTTTTCTGCTGAAATAAACACGTTTTGGCAACGTTGGACACCCCCATGTAAGTTATAGGGCAGGAACAGCACAGTTTTCAAAATGTGTTTTTCAGCCCGAAATAAACGCGTTTTCTCAACTCTTGGAATCGCAGTGTAACTGCCTGGGTCAGAAGAGCCCACTGAGTCTGCCCTTAACCCCAGTGATCAGAAATTGTCAAAACGTGTTTTTCAACTCAAATAAACACGTTTTGGCAACTTTGGTCAACCCCATGTAAGTTATAGGGCAGGAACAGCACAGTTTTCAAAACGTGTTTTTCAGCCCGAAATAAACGCGTTTTCTCAGCCCTTAGAATCACAGTGTAACTGCCTGGCTCAGAAGAGCACACTGAGTCAGCCCTTAACCCCAGTGTGCAGAAATTGTCACAACTTGTTTTTCTGCTGAAATAAACAC
The DNA here is from genome assembly GCF_055471065.1 of Atractosteus spatula. NCBI lineage: Eukaryota > Metazoa > Chordata > Actinopteri > Semionotiformes > Lepisosteidae > Atractosteus > Atractosteus spatula. The sequence continues at coordinate 2,184,009 of NC_142725.1, forward strand.
GTTTTGGCAACTTTGGTCACCCCCATGTAAGTTATAGGGCAGGAACAGCACAGTTTTCAAAACGTGTTTTTCAGCCCGAAATAAACGCGTTTTCTCAGCCCTTAGAATCACAGTGTAACTGCCTGGCTCAGAAGAGCACACTGAGTCAGCCCTTAACCCCAGTGATCAGAATTTGTCAAAACGTGTTTTTCAGCAGAAATAAACACGTTTTGGCAACTTTGGTCACCCCCATGTAAGTTATAGGGCAGGAACAGCACAGTTTTCAAAACGTGTTTTTCAGCCCGAAATAAACGCGTTTTCTCAACCCTTGGAATCGCAGTGAACTGCCTGGCTCAGAAGAGCCCACTGAGTCAGCCCTTAACCCCAGTGATCAGAAATTTTCAAAACGTGTTTTTCAGCACAAATAAACACGTTTTGGCAACTTTGGTCAACCCCATGTAAGTTATAGGGCAGGAACAGCACAGTTTTCAAAACGTGTTTTTCAGCCCAAAATAAACGCGTTTTCTCAGCCCTCGGAATCGCACTGTAACTGCCTGGCTCCGTAGAGCCCACTGAGTCAGCCCTTAACCCCAGTGATCAGAATTTGTCAAAACGTGTTTTTCAGCAGAAATAAACACGTTTTGGCAACTTTGGTCACCCCCATGTAAGTTATAGGGCAGGAACAGCACAGTTTTCAAAACGTGTTTTTCAGCCCGAAATAAACGCGTTTTCTCAGCCCTTAGAATCACAGTGTAACTGCCTGGCTCAGAAGAGCACACTGAGTCAGCCCTTAACCCCAGTGTGCAGAAATTGTCACAACTTGTTTTTCTGCTGAAATAAACATGTTTTGGCAACTTTGGTCACCCCCATGTAAGTTATAGGGCAGGAACAGCACAGTTTTCAAAACGTGTTTTTCAGCCCGAAATAAACGCGTTTTCTCAGCCCTAGAATCACAGTGTAACTGCCTGGCTTAGTAGAGCACACTGAGTCAGCCCTTAACCCCAGTGGGCAGAAATTGTCACAACGTGCTTTTCAGCAGAAATAAACACGTTTTGGCAACTTTGGTCACCCCCATGTAAGTTATAGGGCAGGAACAGCACAGTTTTCAAAACGTGTTTTTCAGCCCGAAATAAACGCGTTTTCTCAACCCTTGGAATCGCAGTGTAACTGCCTGGGTCAGAAGAGCCCACTGAGTCAGCCCTTAACTCCAGTGATCAGAAATGGTCACAACGTGTTTTTCAACTCAAATAAACACGTTTTGGTAACTTTGGTCACCCCCATGTAAGTTATAGGGCAGGAACAGCACAGTTTTCAAAACGTGTTTTTCAGCTCGAAATAAACGCGTTTTCTCAGCCCTTAGAATCACAGTGTAACTGCCTGGCTCAGAAGAGCACACTGAGTCAGCCCTTAACCCCAGTGTGCAGAAATTGTCACAACTTGTTTTTCTGCTGAAATAAACACGTTTTGGCAACTTTGGTCACCCCCATGTAAGTTATAGGGCAGGAACAGCACAGTTTTCAAAACGTGTTTTTCAGCCCGAAATAAACGCGTTTTCTCAACCCTTGGAATCGCAGTGTAACTGCCTGGCTCAGTAGAGCCCACTGAGTCAGCCCTTAACCAGAGTGATCAGAAATTTTCAAAACGTGTTTTTCAGCAGAAATAAACACGTTTTGGCAACTTTGGTCACCCCCATGTAAGTTATAGGGCAGGAACAGCACAGTTTTCAAAACGTGTTTTTCAGCCCGAAATAAACGCGTTTTCTCAGCCCTTAGAATCACAGTGTAACTGCCTGGCTCAGAAGACCACACTGAGTCAGCCCTTAACCCCAGTGTGCAGAAATTGTCACAACTTGTTTTTCTGCTGAAATAAACACGTTTTGGCAACGTTGGTCACCCCCATGTAAGTTATAGGGCAGGAACAGCACAGTTTTCAAAACGTGTTTTTCAGCCCGAAATAAACGCGTTTTCTCAACCCTTGGAATCGCAGTGTAACTGCCTGGGTCAGAAGAGCCCACTGAGTCTGCCCTTAACCCCAGTGATCAGAAATTGTCAAAACGTGTTTTTCAACTCAAATAAACACGTTTTGGCAACTTTGGTCAACCCCATGTAAGTTATAGGGCAGGAACAGCACAGTTTTCAAAACGTGTTTTTCAGCCCGAAATAAACGCGTTTTCTCAGCCCTTAGAATCACAGTGTAACTGCCTGGCTTAGTAGAGCACACTGAGTCAGCCCTTAACCCCAGTGGGCAGAAATTGTCACAACGTGTTTTTCAGCAGAAATAAACACGTTTTGGCAACTTTGGTCACCCCCATGTAAGTTATAGGGCAGGAACAGCACAGTTTTCAAAACGTGTTTTTCAGCCCGAAATAAACGCGTTTTCTCAGCCCTTAGAATCACAGTGTAACTGCCTGGCTCAGAAGAGCACACTGAGTCAGCCCTTAACCCCAGTGTGCAGAAATTGTCACAACTTGTTTTACTGCTGAAATAAACACGTTTTGGCAACTTTGGTCACCCCCATGTAAGTTATAGGGCAGGAACAGCACAGTTTTCAAAACGTGTTTTTCAGCCCGAAATAAACGCGTTTTCTCAACCCTTGGAATCGCAGTGTAACTGCCTGGGTCAGAAGAGCCCACTGAGTCAGCCCTTAACCCCAGTGATCAGAAATTGTCAAAACGTGTTTTTCAACTCAAATAAACACGTTTTGGCAACTTTGGTCAACCCCATGTAAGTTATAGGGCAGGAACAGCACAGTTTTCAAAACGTGTTTTTCAGCCCGAAATAAACGCGTTTTCTCAGCCCTTAGAATCACAGTGTAACTGCCTGGCTTAGTAGAGCACACTGAGTCAGCCCTTAACCCCAGTGGGCAGAAATTGTCACAACGTGCTTTTCAGCAGAAATAAACACGTTTTGGCAACTTTGGTCACCCCCATGTAAGTTATAGGGCAGGAACAGCACAGTTTTCAAAACGTGTTTTTCAGCCCGAAATAAACGCGTTTTCTCACCCCTTAGAATCACAGTGTAACTGCCTGGCTCAGAAGAGCACACTGAGTAAGCCCTTAACCCCAGTGTGCAGAAATTGTCACAACTTGTTTTTCTGCTGAAATAAACACGTTTTGGCAACTTTGGTCACCCCCATGTAAGTTATAGGGCAGGAACAGCACAGTTTTCAAAACGTGTTTTTCAGCCCGAAATAAACGCGTTTTCTCAGCCCTTAGAATCACAGTGTAACTACCTGGCTCAGAAGAGCCCACTGAGTCAGCCCTTAACCCCAATGATCAGAAATTTTCAAAACGTGTTTTTCAGCAGAAATAAACACGTTTTGGCAACTTTGGTCAACCCCATGTAAGTTATAGGGCAGGAACAGCACAGTTTTCAAAACGTGTTTTTCAGCCAAAATAAACGCGTTTTCTCAGCCCTTGGAATCGCACTGTAACTGCCTGGCTCCGAAGAGCCCACTGAGTCAGCCCTTTACCCCAATGATCAGAAATTGTCAAAAAGTGTTTTTCAACACAAATAAACACGTTTTGGCAACTTTGGTCAACCCCATCTAAGTTATAGGGCAGGAACAGCACAGTTTTCAAAACATGTTTTTCAGCCCGAAATAAACGCGTTTTCTCAGCCCTTAGAATCACAGTGTAACTGCCTGGCTTAGTAGAGCCACTGAGTCAGCCCTTAACCCCAGTGGGCAGAAATTGTCACAACGTGTTTTTCAGCAGAAATAAACACGTTTTGGCAACTTTGGTCACCCCCATGTAAGTTATAGGGCAGGAACAGCACAGTTTTCAAAACGTGTTTTTCAGCCCGAAATAAACGCGTTTTCTCAGCCCTTAGAATCACAGTGTAACTGCCTGGCTCAGAAGAGCACACTGAGTCAGCCCTTAACCCCAGTGTGCAGAAATTGTCACAACTTGTTTTTCTGCTGAAATAAACACGTTTTGGCAACGTTGGACACCCCCATGTAAGTTATAGGGCAGGAACAGCACAGTTTTCAAAACGTGTTTTTCAGCCCGAAATAAACGCGTTTTCTCAACTCTTGGAATCGCAGTGTAACTGCCTGGGTCAGAAGAGCCCACTGAGTCTGCCCTTAACCCCAGTGATCAGAAATTGTCAAAACGTGTTTTTCAACTCAAATAAACACGTTTTGGCAACTTTGGTCAACCCCATGTAAGTTATAGGGCAGGAACAGCACAGTTTTCAAAACGTGTTTTTCAGCCCGAAATAAACGCGTTTTCTCAGCCCTTAGAATCACAGTGTAACTGCCTGGCTTAGTAGAGCACACTGAGTCAGCCCTTAACCCCAGTGGGCAGAAATTGTCACAACGTGTTTTTCAGCAGAAATAAACACGTTTTGGCAACTTTGGTCACCCCCATGTAAGTTATAGGGCAGGAACAGCACAGTTTTCAAAACGTGTTTTTCAGCCCGAAATAAACGCGTTTTCTCAGCCCTTAGAATCACAGTGTAACTGCCTGGCTCAGAAGAGCACACTGAGTCAGCCCTTAACCCCAGTGTGCAGAAATTGTCACAACTTGTTTTACTGCTGAAATAAACACGTTTTGGCAACTTTGGTCACCCCCATGTAAGTTATAGGGCAGGAACAGCACAGTTTTCAAAACGTGTTTTTCAGCCCGAAATAAACGCGTTTTCTCAACCCTTGGAATCGCAGTGTAACTGCCTGGGTCAGAAGAGCCCACTGAGTCAGCCCTTAACCCCAGTGATCAGAAATTGTCAAAACGTGTTTTTCAACTCAAATAAACACGTTTTGGCAACTTTGGTCACCCCCATGTAAGTTATAGGGCAGGAACAGCACAGTTTTCAAAACGTGTTTTTCAGCCAAAATAAACGCGTTTTCTCAGCCCTTGGAATCGCACTGTAACTGCCTGGCTCCGAAGAGCCCACTGAGTCAGCCCTTAACCCCAGTGATCAGAATTTGTCAAAACGTGTTTTTCAGCAGAAATAAACACGTTTTGGCAACGTTGGTCACCCCCATGTAAGTTATAGGGCAGGAACAGCACAGTTTTCAAAACGTGTTTTTCAGCCCGAAATAAACGCGTTTTCTCAACCCTTGGAATCGCAGTGTAACTGCCTGGGTCAGAAGAGCCCACTGAGTCTGCCCTTAACCCCAGTGATCAGAAATTGTCAAAACGTGTTTTTCAGCAGAAATAAACACGTTTTGGCAACTTTGGTCACCCCCATGTAAGTTATAGGGCAGGAACAGCACAGTTTTCAAAACGTGTTTTTCAGCCCGAAATAAACGCGTTTTCTCAGCCCTTAGAATCACAGTGTAACTGCCTGGCTCAGAAGAGCACACTGAGTGAGCCCTTAACCCCAGTGTGCAGAAATTGTCACAACTTGTTTTACTGCTGAAATAAACACGTTTTGGCAACTTTGGTCACCCCCATGTAAGTTATAGGGCAGGAACAGCACAGTTTTCAAAACGTGTTTTTCAGCCCGAAATAAACGCGTTTTCTCAACCCTTGGAATCGCAGTGTAACTGCCTGGGTCAGAAGAGCCCACTGAGTCAGCCCTTAACCCCAGTGATCAGAAATTGTCAAAACGTGTTTTTCAACTCAAATAAACACGTTTTGGCAACTTTGGTCAACCCCATGTAAGTTATAGGGCAGGAACAGCACAGTTTTCAAAACGTGTTTTTCAGCCCGAAATAAACGCGTTTTCTCAACCCTTGGAATCGCAGTGTAACTGCCTGGCTCAGAAGAGCCCACTGAGTCAGCCCTTAACCCCAATGATCAGAAATTGTAAAAACGTGTTTTTCAGCTGAAATAAACACGTTTTGGCAACTTTGGTCACCCCCATGTAAGTTATAGGTCAGGAACAGCACAGTTTTCAAAACGTGTTTTTCAGCATGAAATAAATGCGTTTTCTCAGCCCTTAGATTGACAGTGTAACTGCCTGGCTCAGAAGAGCACACTGAGTCAGCCCTTAACCCCAGTGTGCAGAAATTTTCACAACGTGTTTTTCAGCTGAAATAAACACGTTTTGGCAACTTTGGTCACCCCCATGTAAGTTATTGGGCAGGAACAGCACAGTTTATAAAACGTGTTTTTCAGCCCGAAATAAACGCGTTTTCTCAGCCATTGGAATCGCAATGTAACTGCCTGGCTCAGAAGAGCCCACTGAGTCAGCCCTTAACCCCACCGATCAGAAATTGTCAAAACGTGTTTTTCAGCACAAACAAACACGTTTTGGCAACTTTGGTCAACCCCATTTAAGTTATAGGGCAGGAACAGCACAGTTTTCAAAACGTGTTTTTCAGCCCGAAATAAACGCGTTTTCTCAGCCCTTAGAATCACAGTGTAACTGCCTGGCTCAGAAGAGCCCACTGAGTCAGCCCTTAACCCCAGTGATCAGAAATTGTCAAAACGTGTTTTTCAACACAAATAAACACGTTTTGGCAACTTTGGTCACCCCCATGTAAGTTATAGGGCAGGAACAGCACAGTTTTCAAAACGTGTTTTTCAGCCCGAAATAAACGCGTTTTCTCAGCCCTTAGAATCACAGTGTAACTGCCTGGCTCAGAAGAGCACACTGAGTCAGCCCTTAACCCCAGTGTGCAGAAATTGTCACAACTTGTTTTTCTGCTGAAATAAACACGTTTTGGCAACGTTGGTCACCCCCATGTAAGTTATAGGGCAGGAACAGCACAGTTTTCAAAACGTGTTTTTCAGCCCGAAATAAACGCGTTTTCTCAACCCTTGGAATCGCAGTGTAACTGCCTGGGTCAGAAGAGCCCACTGAGTCTGCCCTTAACCCCAGTGATCAGAAATTGTCAAAACGTGTTTTTCAACTCAAATAAACACGTTTTGGCAACTTTGGTCAACCCCATGTAAGTTATAGGGCAGGAACAGCACAGTTTTCAAAACGTGTTTTTCAGCCAAAATAAACGCGTTTTCTCAGCCCTTGGAATCGCACTGTAACTGCCTGGCTCCGAAGAGCCCACTGAGTCAGCCCTTTACCCCAATGATCAGAAATTGTCAAAAAGTGTTTTTCAACACAAATAAACACGTTTTGGCAACTTTGGTCAACCCCATCTAAGTTATAGGGCAGGAACAGCACAGTTTTCAAAACATGTTTTTCAGCCCGAAATAAACGCGTTTTCTCAGCCCTTAGAATCACAGTGTAACTGCCTGGCTTAGTAGAGCCACTGAGTCAGCCCTTAACCCCAGTGGGCAGAAATTGTCACAACGTGTTTTTCAGCAGAAATAAACACGTTTTGGCAACTTTGGTCACCCCCATGTAAGTTATAGGGCAGGAACAGCACAGTTTTCAAAACGTGTTTTTCAGCCCGAAATAAACGCGTTTTCTCAGCCCTTAGAATCACAGTGTAACTGCCTGGCTCAGAAGAGCACACTGAGTCAGCCCTTAACCCCAGTGTGCAGAAATTGTCACAACTTGTTTTTCTGCTGAAATAAACACGTTTTGGCAACGTTGGACACCCCCATGTAAGTTATAGGGCAGGAACAGCACAGTTTTCAAAACGTGTTTTTCAGCCCGAAATAAACGCGTTTTCTCAACCCTTGGAATCGCAGTGTAACTGCCTGGGTCAGAAGAGCCCACTGAGTCTGCCCTTAACCCCAGTGATCAGAAATTGTCAAAACGTGTTTTTCAACTCAAATAAACACGTTTTGGCAACTTTGGTCAACCCCATGTAAGTTATAGGGCAGGAACAGCACAGTTTTCAAAACGTGTTTTTCAGCCCGAAATAAACGCGTTTTCTCAGCCCTTAGAATCACAGTGTAACTGCCTGGCTTAGTAGAGCACACTGAGTCAGCCCTTAACCCCAGTGGGCAGAAATTGTCACAACGTGTTTTTCAGCAGAAATAAACACGTTTTGGCAACTTTGGTCACCCCCATGTAAGTTATAGGGCAGGAACAGCACAGTTTTCAAAACGTGTTTTTCAGCCCGAAATAAACGCGTTTTCTCAGCCCTTAGAATCACAGTGTAACTGCCTGGCTCAGAAGAGCACACTGAGTCAGCCCTTAACCCCAGTGTGCAGAAATTGTCACAACTTGTTTTACTGCTGAAATAAACACGTTTTGGCAACTTTGGTCACCCCCATGTAAGTTATAGGGCAGGAACAGCACAGTTTTCAAAACGTGTTTTTCAGCCCGAAATAAACGCGTTTTCTCAACCCTTGGAATCGCAGTGTAACTGCCTGGGTCAGAAGAGCCCACTGAGTCAGCCCTTAACCCCAGTGATCAGAAATTGTCAAAACGTGTTTTTCAACTCAAATAAACACGTTTTGGCAACTTTGGTCAACCCCATGTAAGTTATAGGGCAGGAACAGCACAGTTTTCAAAACGTGTTTTTCAGACCGAAATAAACGCGTTTTCTCAGCCCTTAGAATCACAGTGTAACTGCCTGGCTTAGTAGAGCACACTGAGTCAGCCCTTAACCCCAGTGGGCAGAAATTGTCACAACGTGCTTTTCAGCAGAAATAAACACGTTTTGGCAACTTTGGTCACCCCCATGTAAGTTATAGGGCAGGAACAGCACAGTTTTCAAAACGTGTTTTTCAGCCCAAAATAAACGCGTTTTCTCAGCCCTTAGAATCACAGTGTAACTGCCTGGCTCAGAAGAGCACACTGAGTCAGCCCTTAACCCCAGTGTGCAGAAATTGTCACAACTTGTTTTTCTGCTGAAATAAACACGTTTTGGCAACTTTGGTCACCCCCATGTAAGTTATAGGGCAGGAACAGCACAGTTTTCAAAACGTGTTTTTCAGCCCGAAATAAACGCGTTTTCTCAGCCCTTAGAATCACAGTGTAACTGCCTGGCTCAGAAGAGCACACTGAGTCAGCCCTTAACCCCAGTGTGCAGAAATTGTCACAACTTGTTTTTCTGCTGAAATAAACACGTTTTGGCAACTTTGGTCAACCCCATGTAAGTTATAGGGCAGGAACAGCACAGTTTTCAAAACGTGTTTTTCAGCCCGAAATAAACGCGTTTTCTCAGCCCTAGAATCACAGTGTAACTGCCTGGCTTAGTAGAGCACACTGAGTCAGCCCTTAACCCCAGTGGGCAGAAATTGTCACAACGTGCTTTTCAGCAGAAATAAACACGTTTTGGCAACTTTGGTCACCCCCATGTAAGTTATAGGGCAGGAACAGCACAGTTTTCAAAACGTGTTTTTCAGCCCGAAATAAACGCGTTTTCTCAACCCTTGGAATCGCAGTGTAACTGCCTGGGTCAGAAGAGCCCACTGAGTCAGCCCTTAACTCCAGTGATCAGAAATGGTCACAACGTGTTTTTCAACTCAAATAAACACGTTTTGGTAACTTTGGTCACCCCCATGTAAGTTATAGGGCAGGAACAGCACAGTTTTCAAAACGTGTTTTTCAGCTCGAAATAAACGCGTTTTCTCAGCCCTTAGAATCACAGTGTAACTGCCTGGCTCAGAAGAGCACACTGAGTCAGCCCTTAACCCCAGTGTGCAGAAATTGTCACAACTTGTTTTTCTGCTGAAATAAACACGTTTTGGCAACTTTGGTCACCCCCATGTAAGTTATAGGGCAGGAACAGCACAGTTTTCAAAACGTGTTTTTCAGCCCGAAATAAACGCGTTTTCTCAACCCTTGGAATCGCAGTGTAACTGCCTGGCTCAGTAGAGCCCACTGAGTCAGCCCTTAACCCCAGTGATCAGAAATTTTCAAAACGTGTTTTTCAGCAGAAATAAACACGTTTTGGCAACTTTGGTCACCCCCATGTAAGTTATAGGGCAGGAACAGCACAGTTTTCAAAACGTGTTTTTCAGCCCGAAATAAACGCGTTTTCTCAGCCCTTAGAATCACAGTGTAACTGCCTGGCTCAGAAGACCACACTGAGTCAGCCCTTAACCCCAGTGTGCAGAAATTGTCACAACTTGTTTTTCTGCTGAAATAAACACGTTTTGGCAACGTTGGTCACCCCCATGTAAGTTATAGGGCAGGAACAGCACAGTTTTCAAAACGTGTTTTTCAGCCCGAAATAAACGCGTTTTCTCAACCCTTGGAATCGCAGTGTAACTGCCTGGGTCAGAAGAGCCCACTGAGTCTGCCCTTAACCCCAGTGATCAGAAATTGTCAAAACGTGTTTTTCAACTCAAATAAACACGTTTTGGCAACTTTGGTCAACCCCATGTAAGTTATAGGGCAGGAACAGCACAGTTTTCAAAACGTGTTTTTCAGCCCGAAATAAACGCGTTTTCTCAGCCCTTAGAATCACAGTGTAACTGCCTGGCTTAGTAGAGCACACTGAGTCAGCCCTTAACCCCAGTGGGCAGAAATTGTCACAACGTGTTTTTCAGCAGAAATAAACACGTTTTGGCAACTTTGGTCACCCCCATGTAAGTTATAGGGCAGGAACAGCACAGTTTTCAAAACGTGTTTTTCAGCCCGAAATAAACGCGTTTTCTCAGCCCTTAGAATCACAGTGTAACTGCCTGGCTCAGAAGAGCACACTGAGTCAGCCCTTAACCCCAGTGTGCAGAAATTGTCACAACTTGTTTTACTGCTGAAATAAACACGTTTTGGCAACTTTGGTCACCCCCATGTAAGTTATAGGGCAGGAACAGCACAGTTTTCAAAACGTGTTTTTCAGCCCGAAATAAACGCGTTTTCTCAACCCTTGGAATCGCAGTGTAACTGCCTGGGTCAGAAGAGCCCACTGAGTCAGCCCTTAACCCCAGTGATCAGAAATTGTCAAAACGTGTTTTTCAACTCAAATAAACACGTTTTGGCAACTTTGGTCAACCCCATGTAAGTTATAGGGCAGGAACAGCACAGTTTTCAAAACGTGTTTTTCAGCCCGAAATAAACGCGTTTTCTCAGCCCTTAGAATCACAGTGTAACTGCCTGGCTTAGTAGAGCACACTGAGTCAGCCCTTAACCCCAGTGGGCAGAAATTGTCACAACGTGCTTTTCAGCAGAAATAAACACGTTTTGGCAACTTTGGTCACCCCCATGTAAGTTATAGGGCAGGAACAGCACAGTTTTCAAAACGTGTTTTTCAGCCCGAAATAAACGCGTTTTCTCACCCCTTAGAATCACAGTGTAACTGCCTGGCTCAGAAGAGCACACTGAGTAAGCCCTTAACCCCAGTGTGCAGAAATTGTCACAACTTGTTTTTCTGCTGAAATAAACACGTTTTGGCAACTTTGGTCACCCCCATGTAAGTTATAGGGCAGGAACAGCACAGTTTTCAAAACGTGTTTTTCAGCCCGAAATAAACGCGTTTTCTCAGCCCTTAGAATCACAGTGTAACTACCTGGCTCAGAAGAGCCCACTGAGTCAGCCCTTAACCCCAATGATCAGAAATTTTCAAAACGTGTTTTTCAGCAGAAATAAACACGTTTTGGCAACTTTGGTCAACCCCATGTAAGTTATAGGGCAGGAACAGCACAGTTTTCAAAACGTGTTTTTCAGCCAAAATAAACGCGTTTTCTCAGCCCTTGGAATCGCACTGTAACTGCCTGGCTCCGAAGAGCCCACTGAGTCAGCCCTTTACCCCAATGATCAGAAATTGTCAAAAAGTGTTTTTCAACACAAATAAACACGTTTTGGCAACTTTGGTCAACCCCATCTAAGTTATAGGGCAGGAACAGCACAGTTTTCAAAACATGTTTTTCAGCCCGAAATAAACGCGTTTTCTCAGCCCTTAGAATCACAGTGTAACTGCCTGGCTTAGTAGAGCCACTGAGTCAGCCCTTAACCCCAGTGGGCAGAAATTGTCACAACGTGTTTTTCAGCAGAAATAAACACGTTTTGGCAACTTTGGTCACCCCCATGTAAGTTATAGGGCAGGAACAGCACAGTTTTCAAAACGTGTTTTTCAGCCCGAAATAAACGCGTTTTCTCAGCCCTTAGAATCACAGTGTAACTGCCTGGCTCAGAAGAGCACACTGAGTCAGCCCTTAACCCCAGTGTGCAGAAATTGTCACAACTTGTTTTTCTGCTGAAATAAACACGTTTTGGCAACGTTGGACACCCCCATGTAAGTTATAGGGCAGGAACAGCACAGTTTTCAAAACGTGTTTTTCAGCCCGAAATAAACGCGTTTTCTCAACTCTTGGAATCGCAGTGTAACTGCCTGGGTCAGAAGAGCCCACTGAGTCTGCCCTTAACCCCAGTGATCAGAAATTGTCAAAACGTGTTTTTCAACTCAAATAAACACGTTTTGGCAACTTTGGTCAACCCCATGTAAGTTATAGGGCAGGAACAGCACAGTTTTCAAAACGTGTTTTTCAGCCCGAAATAAACGCGTTTTCTCAGCCCTTAGAATCACAGTGTAACTGCCTGGCTTAGTAGAGCACACTGAGTCAGCCCTTAACCCCAGTGGGCAGAAATTGTCACAACGTGTTTTTCAGCAGAAATAAACACGTTTTGGCAACTTTGGTCACCCCCATGTAAGTTATAGGGCAGGAACAGCACAGTTTTCAAAACGTGTTTTTCAGCCCGAAATAAACGCGTTTTCTCAGCCCTTAGAATCACAGTGTAACTGCCTGGCTCAGAAGAGCACACTGAGTCAGCCCTTAACCCCAGTGTGCAGAAATTGTCACAACTTGTTTTACTGCTGAAATAAACACGTTTTGGCAACTTTGGTCACCCCCATGTAAGTTATAGGGCAGGAACAGCACAGTTTTCAAAACGTGTTTTTCAGCCCGAAATAAACGCGTTTTCTCAACCCTTGGAATCGCAGTGTAACTGCCTGGGTCAGAAGAGCCCACTGAGTCAGCCCTTAACCCCAGTGATCAGAAATTGTCAAAACGTGTTTTTCAACTCAAATAAACACGTTTTGGCAACTTTGGTCACCCCCATGTAAGTTATAGGGCAGGAACAGCACAGTTTTCAAAACGTGTTTTTCAGCCAAAATAAACGCGTTTTCTCAGCCCTTGGAATCGCACTGTAACTGCCTGGCTCCGAAGAGCCCACTGAGTCAGCCCTTAACCCCAGTGATCAGAATTTGTCAAAACGTGTTTTTCAGCAGAAATAAACACGTTTTGGCAACGTTGGTCACCCCCATGTAAGTTATAGGGCAGGAACAGCACAGTTTTCAAAACGTGTTTTTCAGCCCGAAATAAACGCGTTTTCTCAACCCTTGGAATCGCAGTGTAACTGCCTGGGTCAGAAGAGCCCACTGAGTCTGCCCTTAACCCCAGTGATCAGAAATTGTCAAAACGTGTTTTTCAGCAGAAATAAACACGTTTTGGCAACTTTGGTCACCCCCATGTAAGTTATAGGGCAGGAACAGCACAGTTTTCAAAACGTGTTTTTCAGCCCGAAATAAACGCGTTTTCTCAGCCCTTAGAATCACAGTGTAACTGCCTGGCTCAGAAGAGCACACTGAGTGAGCCCTTAACCCCAGTGTGCAGAAATTGTCACAACTTGTTTTACTGCTGAAATAAACACGTTTTGGCAACTTTGGTCACCCCCATGTAAGTTATAGGGCAGGAACAGCACAGTTTTCAAAACGTGTTTTTCAGCCCGAAATAAACGCGTTTTCTCAACCCTTGGAATCGCAGTGTAACTGCCTGGGTCAGAAGAGCCCACTGAGTCAGCCCTTAACCCCAGTGATCAGAAATTGTCAAAACGTGTTTTTCAACTCAAATAAACACGTTTTGGCAACTTTGGTCAACCCCATGTAAGTTATAGGGCAGGAACAGCACAGTTTTCAAAACGTGTTTTTCAGCCCGAAATAAACGCGTTTTCTCAACCCTTGGAATCGCAGTGTAACTGCCTGGCTCAGAAGAGCCCACTGAGTCAGCCCTTAACCCCAATGATCAGAAATTGTAAAAACGTGTTTTTCAGCTGAAATAAACACGTTTTGGCAACTTTGGTCACCCCCATGTAAGTTATAGGTCAGGAACAGCACAGTTTTCAAAACGTGTTTTTCAGCATGAAATAAATGCGTTTTCTCAGCCCTTAGATTGACAGTGTAACTGCCTGGCTCAGAAGAGCACACTGAGTCAGCCCTTAACCCCAGTGTGCAGAAATTTTCACAACGTGTTTTTCAGCTGAAATAAACACGTTTTGGCAACTTTGGTCACCCCCATGTAAGTTATTGGGCAGGAACAGCACAGTTTATAAAACGTGTTTTTCAGCCCGAAATAAACGCGTTTTCTCAGCCATTGGAATCGCAATGTAACTGCCTGGCTCAGAAGAGCCCACTGAGTCAGCCCTTAACCCCACCGATCAGAAATTGTCAAAACGTGTTTTTCAGCACAAACAAACACGTTTTGGCAACTTTGGTCAACCCCATTTAAGTTATAGGGCAGGAACAGCACAGTTTTCAAAACGTGTTTTTCAGCCCGAAATAAACGCGTTTTCTCAGCCCTTAGAATCACAGTGTAACTGCCTGGCTCAGAAGAGCCCACTGAGTCAGCCCTTAACCCCAGTGATCAGAAATTGTCAAAACGTGTTTTTCAACACAAATAAACACGTTTTGGCAACTTTGGTCACCCCCATGTAAGTTATAGGGCAGGAACAGCACAGTTTTCAAAACGTGTTTTTCAGCCCGAAATAAACGCGTTTTCTCAGCCCTTAGAATCACAGTGTAACTGCCTGGCTCAGAAGAGCACACTGAGTCAGCCCTTAACCCCAGTGTGCAGAAATTGTCACAACTTGTTTTTCTGCTGAAATAAACACGTTTTGGCAACGTTGGTCACCCCCATGTAAGTTATAGGGCAGGAACAGCACAGTTTTCAAAACGTGTTTTTCAGCCCGAAATAAACGCGTTTTCTCAACCCTTGGAATCGCAGTGTAACTGCCTGGGTCAGAAGAGCCCACTGAGTCTGCCCTTAACCCCAGTGATCAGAAATTGTCAAAACGTGTTTTTCAACTCAAATAAACACGTTTTGGCAACTTTGGTCAACCCCATGTAAGTTATAGGGCAGGAACAGCACAGTTTTCAAAACGTGTTTTTCAGCCAAAATAAACGCGTTTTCTCAGCCCTTGGAATCGCACTGTAACTGCCTGGCTCCGAAGAGCCCACTGAGTCAGCCCTTTACCCCAATGATCAGAAATTGTCAAAAAGTGTTTTTCAACACAAATAAACACGTTTTGGCAACTTTGGTCAACCCCATCTAAGTTATAGGGCAGGAACAGCACAGTTTTCAAAACATGTTTTTCAGCCCGAAATAAACGCGTTTTCTCAGCCCTTAGAATCACAGTGTAACTGCCTGGCTTAGTAGAGCCACTGAGTCAGCCCTTAACCCCAGTGGGCAGAAATTGTCACAACGTGTTTTTCAGCAGAAATAAACACGTTTTGGCAACTTTGGTCACCCCCATGTAAGTTATAGGGCAGGAACAGCACAGTTTTCAAAACGTGTTTTTCAGCCCGAAATAAACGCGTTTTCTCAGCCCTTAGAATCACAGTGTAACTGCCTGGCTCAGAAGAGCACACTGAGTCAGCCCTTAACCCCAGTGTGCAGAAATTGTCACAACTTGTTTTTCTGCTGAAATAAACACGTTTTGGCAACGTTGGACACCCCCATGTAAGTTATAGGGCAGGAACAGCACAGTTTTCAAAACGTGTTTTTCAGCCCGAAATAAACGCGTTTTCTCAACCCTTGGAATCGCAGTGTAACTGCCTGGGTCAGAAGAGCCCACTGAGTCTGCCCTTAACCCCAGTGATCAGAAATTGTCAAAACGTGTTTTTCAACTCAAATAAACACGTTTTGGCAACTTTGGTCAACCCCATGTAAGTTATAGGGCAGGAACAGCACAGTTTTCAAAACGTGTTTTTCAGCCCGAAATAAACGCGTTTTCTCAGCCCTTAGAATCACAGTGTAACTGCCTGGCTTAGTAGAGCACACTGAGTCAGCCCTTAACCCCAGTGGGCAGAAATTGTCACAACGTGTTTTTCAGCAGAAATAAACACGTTTTGGCAACTTTGGTCACCCCCATGTAAGTTATAGGGCAGGAACAGCACAGTTTTCAAAACGTGTTTTTCAGCCCGAAATAAACGCGTTTTCTCAGCCCTTAGAATCACAGTGTAACTGCCTGGCTCAGAAGAGCACACTGAGTCAGCCCTTAACCCCAGTGTGCAGAAATTGTCACAACTTGTTTTACTGCTGAAATAAACACGTTTTGGCAACTTTGGTCACCCCCATGTAAGTTATAGGGCAGGAACAGCACAGTTTTCAAAACGTGTTTTTCAGCCCGAAATAAACGCGTTTTCTCAACCCTTGGAATCGCAGTGTAACTGCCTGGGTCAGAAGAGCCCACTGAGTCAGCCCTTAACCCCAGTGATCAGAAATTGTCAAAACGTGTTTTTCAACTCAAATAAACACGTTTTGGCAACTTTGGTCAACCCCATGTAAGTTATAGGGCAGGAACAGCACAGTTTTCAAAACGTGTTTTTCAGACCGAAATAAACGCGTTTTCTCAGCCCTTAGAATCACAGTGTAACTGCCTGGCTTAGTAGAGCACACTGAGTCAGCCCTTAACCCCAGTGGGCAGAAATTGTCACAACGTGCTTTTCAGCAGAAATAAACACGTTTTGGCAACTTTGGTCACCCCCATGTAAGTTATAGGGCAGGAACAGCACAGTTTTCAAAACGTGTTTTTCAGCCCAAAATAAACGCGTTTTCTCAGCCCTTAGAATCACAGTGTAACTGCCTGGCTCAGAAGAGCACACTGAGTCAGCCCTTAACCCCAGTGTGCAGAAATTGTCACAACTTGTTTTTCTGCTGAAATAAACACGTTTTGGCAACTTTGGTCACCCCCATGTAAGTTATAGGGCAGGAACAGCACAGTTTTCAAAACGTGTTTTTCAGCCCGAAATAAACGCGTTTTCTCAGCCCTTAGAATCACAGTGTAACTGCCTGGCTCAGAAGAGCACACTGAGTCAGCCCTTAACCCCAGTGTGCAGAAATTGTCACAACTTGTTTTTCTGCTGAAATAAACACGTTTTGGCAACTTTGGTCAACCCCATGTAAGTTATAGGGCAGGAACAGCACAGTTTTCAAAACGTGTTTTTCAGCCAAAATAAACGCGTTTTCTCAGCCCTTGGAATCGCACTGTAACTGCCTGGCTCCGAAGAGCCCACTGAGTCAGCCCTTAACCCCAGTGATCAGAATTTGTCAAAACGTGTTTTTCAGCAGAAATAAACACGTTTTGGCAACGTTGGTCACCCCCATGTAAGTTATAGGGCAGGAACAGCACAGTTTTCAAAACGTGTTTTTCAGCCCGAAATAAACGCGTTTTCTCAACCCTTGGAATCGCAGTGTAACTGCCTGGGTCAGAAGAGCCCACTGAGTCTGCCCTTAACCCCAGTGATCAGAAATTGTCAAAACGTGTTTTTCAGCAGAAATAAACACGTTTTGGCAACTTTGGTCACCCCCATGTAAGTTATAGGGCAGGAACAGCACAGTTTTCAAAACGTGTTTTTCAGCCCGAAATAAACGCGTTTTCTCAGCCCTTAGAATCACAGTGTAACTGCCTGGCTCAGAAGAGCACACTGAGTGAGCCCTTAACCCCAGTGTGCAGAAATTGTCACAACTTGTTTTACTGCTGAAATAAACACGTTTTGGCAACTTTGGTCACCCCCATGTAAGTTATAGGGCAGGAACAGCACAGTTTTCAAAACGTGTTTTTCAGCCCGAAATAAACGCGTTTTCTCAACCCTTGGAATCGCAGTGTAACTGCCTGGGTCAGAAGAGCCCACTGAGTCAGCCCTTAACCCCAGTGATCAGAAATTGTCAAAACGTGTTTTTCAACTCAAATAAACACGTTTTGGCAACTTTGGTCAACCCCATGTAAGTTATAGGGCAGGAACAGCACAGTTTTCAAAACGTGTTTTTCAGCCCGAAATAAACGCGTTTTCTCAACCCTTGGAATCGCAGTGTAACTGCCTGGCTCAGAAGAGCCCACTGAGTCAGCCCTTAACCCCAATGATCAGAAATTGTAAAAACGTGTTTTTCAGCTGAAATAAACACGTTTTGGCAACTTTGGTCACCCCCATGTAAGTTATAGGGCAGGAACAGCACAGTTTTCAAAACGTGTTTTTCAGCATGAAATAAATGCGTTTTCTCAGCCCTTAGATTGACAGTGTAACTGCCTGGCTCAGAAGAGCACACTGAGTCAGCCCTTAACCCCAGTGTGCAGAAATTTTCACAACGTGTTTTTCAGCTGAAACAAACACGTTTTGGCAACTTTGGTCAACCCCATTTAAGTTATAGGGCAGGAACAGCACAGTTTTCAAAACGTGCTTTTCAGCCCGAAATAAACGCGTTTTCTCAGCCCTTAGAATCACAGTGTAACTGCCTGGCTCAGAAGAGCCCACTGAGTCAGCCCTTAACCCCAATGATCAGAAATTGTCAAAACGTGTTTTTCAACACAAATAAACACGTTTTGGCAACTTTGGTCACCCCCATGTAAGTTATAGGGCAGGAACAGCACAGTTTTCAAAATGTGTTTTTCAGCCTTAAATAAACGCGTTTTCTCAGCCCTTAGAATCACAGTGTAACTGCCTGGCTCAGTTGAGCACAATGAGTCAGCCCTTAACCCCAGTGTGCAGAAATTGTCAAAACGTGTTTTTCAGCAGAAATAAACATGTTTTGGCAACTTTGGTAACCCTATGTAACTTATAGGGCAGGAACAGCACACTTTTCAAAACGTGTTTTTCAGCCCGAAATAAACGCGTTTTCTCAGCCCTTAGAATCACAGTGTAACTGTCTGGCTCAGATGAGCCCACTGAGTCAGCCCTTAACCCCAATGATCAGAAATAGTCAAAACGTGTTTTTCAACACAAATAAACACGTTTTGGCAACTTTGGTCAACCCCATGTAAGTTATAGGGCAGGAACAGCACAGTTTTCAAAACGTGTTTTTCAGCCCGAAATAAACGAGTTTTCTCAACCCTTGGAATCGCAGTGTAACTGCCTGGGTCATAAGAGCCCACTGAGTCAGCCCTTCACCCCAATGATCAGAAATTGTCAAAACGTGTTTTTCAGCAGAAATAAACACGTTTTGGCAACTTTGGTCACCCCCATGTAAGTTATAGGGTAGGAACAGCACAGTTTTCAAAACGTGTTTTTCAGCCAGAAATAAACACGTTTTCTCAGCCCTTGGAATCGCAGTGTAACTGCCTGGCTCCGAAGAGCCCACTGAGTCAGCCCTTAACCCCAGTGATCAGAAATTGTCAAAACGTGTTTTTCAACAGAAATAAACACGTTTTGGCAACTTTGGTCACCCCCATGTAAGTTATAGGGCAGGAACAGCACAGTTTTCAAAACGTGTTTTTCAGCCCGAAATAAACGCGTTTTCTCAGCCCTTAGAATCGCAGTGTAACTGCCTGGCTCAGAAGAGCACTCTGAGTCAGCCCTTAACCCCAATGATCAGAAATTGTCAAAACATGTTTTTCAGTAAAAATAAACACGTTTTGGAAACTTTGGTCACCCCAATGTAAGTTATAGGGTAGGAACAGCACAGTTTTCAAAACGTGTTTTTCAGTCCGAAATAAACGCGTTTTCTCATCCCTTAGAATCACAGTGTAACTGCCTGGCTCAGAAGAGCACACTGAGTCAGCCCTTAACCCCAGGGGGCAGAAATTGTCAAAACGTGTTTTTCAGCAGAAATAAACACGTTTTGGCAACTTTGGTCACCCCCATGTAACTTATAGGGCAGGAACAGCACAGTTTTCAAAACGTGTTTTTCAGCCCGAAATAAACGCGTTTTCTCAGCCCTTAGAATCACAGTGTAACTGCCAGGCTCAGAAGAGCCCACTGAGTCAGCCCTTAACCCCAGTGTGCAGAAGTTGTCAAAACGTGTTTTTCAACAGAAATAAACACGTTTTGGGAACTTTGGTCAACCCCATGTAACTTATAGGGCAGGAACAGCACAGTTTTCAAAACGTTATTTTCAGCCCGAAATAAACGCGTTTTCTCAGCCCTTTGAATCACAGTGTAACTGCCTGGCTCAGAAGAGCCCACTGAGTCAGCCCTTAACCCCAGTGTGCAGAAGTTGTCAAAACGTGTTTTTCATCAGAAATAAACACGTTTTGGCAACTTTGGTCACCCCCATGTAAGATATAGGGCAGGAACAGCACACTTTTCAAAACGTGTTTTTCAGCCCGAAATGAACGCGTTTTCTCAGCCCTTGGAATCACAGTGTAACTGCCTGGCTCAGAAGTGCACACTGAGTCAGCCCTTAACCCTAGTGTGCATAAGTTGTCAAAACGTGTTTTTCAGCAGAAATAAACACGTTTTGGCAACTTTGGTCACCCCCATGTAACTTATAGGGTAGGAACAGCACAGTTTTCAAAACGTGTTTTTCAGCCCGAAATAAACGCGTTTTCTCAGCTCTTAGAATCGCAGTGTAACTGCCTGGCTCAGTAGAGCACACTGAGTCAGCCCTTAACCCCAGTGGGCAGAAATTGTCACAACGTGTTTTTCAGCAGAAATAAACACGTTTTGGCAACTTTGGTCACCCCCATGTAAGTTATAGGGTACGAACAGCACAGTTTTCAAAACGTGTTTTTCAGCCAGAAATAAACACGTTTTCTCAACCCTTGGAATCGCAGTGTAACTGCCTGGCTCCGAAGAGCCCACTTAGTCAGCCCTTAACCCCAGTGATCAGGATTTGTCAAAACGTGCTTTTCAGCAGAAATAAACACGTTTTGGCAACTTTGGTCACCCCCATGAAACTTATAGGGCAAGAACAGCACACTTTTCAAAACGTGTTTTTCAGCCCGAAATAAAGGCGTTTTCTCAGCCCTTTGAATCACAGTGTAACTGCCTGGCTCAGAAGAGCCCACTGAGTCAGCCCTTAACCCCAGTGTGCAGAAGTAGTCAAAACGTGTTTTTCAACAGAAATAAACACGTTTTGGCAACTTTGGTCACCCCCATGTAACTTATAGGGCAGGAACAGCACAGTTTTCAAAACGTGTTTTTCAGCCCGAAATAAACGCGTTTTCTCAGCCCTTGGAATAGCAATGTAACTGCCTGGCTCAGAAGAGCCCACTGAGTCAGCCCTTAACCCCACTGATCAGAAATTGTCAAAACGTGTTTTTCAGCAGAAATAAACACGTTTTGGCAACTTTGGTCACCCCCATGTAAGTTATAGGGCAGGAACAGCACAGTTTTCAAAACGTGTTTTTCAGCCCGAAATAAACGCGTTTTCTCAGCCCTTAGAATCACAGTGTAACTGCCTGGCTCAGAAGAGCCCACTGAGTCAGCCCTTAACCCCAATGATCAGAAATTGTCAAAACGTGTTTTTCAACACAAATAAACACGTTTTTGCAACTATGGTCAACCCCATGTAAGTTATAGGGCAGGAACAGCACAGTTTTCTAATCGTGTTTTTCAGCCTTAAATAAACGCGTTTTCTCAGCCCTTAGAATCACAGTGTAACTACCTGGCTCAGTAGAGCACACTGAGTCAGCCCTTAACCCCAGTGGGCAGAAATTGTCACAACGTGTTTTTCAGCAGAAATAAACACGTTTTGGCAACTTTGGTCACCCCCATGTAAGTTATGGGGCAGGAACAGCACAGTTTTCAAAACGTGTTTTTCAGCCCGAAATAAACGCGTTTTCTCAACCCTTGGAATCACAGTGTAACTGCCGGGCTCAGAAGAGCCCACTGAGGTTGCCCTTATCCCCAGTGTGCAGAAGTTGTCAAAAAGTGTTTCTCAGCAGAAATAAACACGTTTTGGCAACTTTGGTCACCCCCATGAATCTTATAGGGCAATAACAGCACACTTTTCAAAACGTATTTTTCAACCCGAAAAAAAACGCGTTTTCTCAGCCCTTTGAATCACAGTGTAACTGCCAGGCTCAGAAGAGCCCACTGAGTCAGCCCTTAACCCCAGTGTGCAGAAGTTGTCAAAACGTGTTTTTCAACAGAAATAAACACGTTTTGGCAACTTTGGTCACCCCCATGTAACTTATAGGCCAGGAACAGCACAGTTTTCAAAACGTATTTTTCAGCCCGAAATAAACGCGTTTTCTCAGCCCTTTGAATCACAGTGTAACTGCCTGGCTCAGAAGAGCCCACTGAGTCAGCCCTTAACCCCAGTGTGCAGAAGTTGTCAAAACGTGTTTTTCATCAGAAATAAACACGTTTTGGCAACTTTGGTCACCCCCATGTAAGTTATAGGGCAGGAACAGCACACTTTTCAAAACGTGTTTTTCAGCCCGAAATAAACACGTTTTCTCAGCCCTTGGAATCACAGTGTAACTGCCGGGCTCAGAAGAGCCCACTGAGGTTGCCCTTATCCCCAGTGTGCAGAAGTTGTCAAAAAGTGTTTCTCAGCAGAAATAAACACGTTTTGGCAACTTTGGTCACCCCCATGAATCTTATAGGGCAATAACAGCACACTTTTCAAAACGTATTTTTCAACCCGAAATAAACGCGTTTTCTCAGCCCTTAGAATCACAGTGTAACTGCCTGGCTCAGAAGAGCACACTGAGTGAGCCCTTAACCCCAGTGTGCAGAAATTGTCACAACTTGTTTTACTGCTGAAATAAACACGTTTTGGCAACTTTGGTCACCCCCATGTAAGTTATAGGGCAGGAACAGCACAGTTTTTAAAACGTGTTTTTCAGCCCGAAATAAACGCGTTTTCTCAGCCCTTTGAATCACAGTGTAACTGCCTGGCTCAGAAGAGCCCACTGAGTCAGCCCTTAACCCCAGTGTGCAGAAGTTGTCAAAACGTGTTTTTCATCAGAAATAAACACGTTTTGGCAACTTTGGTCACCCCCATGTAAGTTATAGGGCAGGAACAGCACACTTTTCAAAACGTGTTTTTCAGCCCGAAATGAACGCGTTTTCTCAGCCCTTGGAATCACAGTGTAACTGCCTGGCTCAGAAGTGCACACTGAGTCAGCCCTTAACCCTAGTGTGCATAAGTTGTCAAAACGTGTTTTCAGCAGAAATAAACACGTTTTGGCAACTTTGGTCACCCCCATGTAACTTATAGGGCAGGAACAGCACAGTTTTCAAAACGTGTTTTTCAGCCCGAAATAAACGCGTTTTCTCAGCTCTTAGAATCGCAGTGTAACTGCCTGGCTCAGAAGAGCCCACTGAGTCAGCCCTTAACCCCAGTGTGCAGAAATTGTCAATACGTGTTTTTCAGCAGAAATAAACACGTTTTAGCAACTTTGGTAACCCTATGTAACTTATAGGGCAGGAACAGCACAGTTTTCAAATCGTGTTTTTCAGCCTTAAATAAACGCGTTTTCTCAGCCCTTAGAATCACAGTGTAACTGCCTGGCTCAGTAGAGCACACTGAGTCAGCCCTTAACCCCAGTGGGCAGAAATTGTCACAACGTGTTTTTCAGCAGAAATAAACACGTTTTGGCAACTTTGGTCACCCCCATGTAAGTTATAGGGTACGAACAGCACAGTTTTCAAAACGTGTTTTTCAGCCAGAAATAAACACGTTTTCTCAACCCTTGGAATCGCAGTGTAACTGCCTGGCTCCGAAGAGCCCACTTAGTCAGCCCTTAACCCCAGTGATCAGGATTTGTCAAAACGTGCTTTTCAGCAGAAATAAACACGTTTTGGCAACTTTGGTCACCCCCATGAAACTTATAGGGCAAGAACAGCACACTTTTCAAAACGTGTTTTTCAGCCCGAAATAAAGGCGTTTTCTCAGCCCTTTGAATCACAGTGTAACTGCCTGGCTCAGAAGAGCCCACTGAGTCAGCCCTTAACCCCAGTGTGCAGAAGTAGTCAAAACGTGTTTTTCAACAGAAATAAACACGTTTTGGCAACTTTGGTCACCCCCATGTAACTTATAGGGCAGGAACAGCATAGTTTTCAAAACGTGTTTTTCAGCCCGAAATAAACGCGTTTTCTCAGCCCTTGGAATAGCAATGTAACTGCCTGGCTCAGAAGAGCCCACTGAGTCAGCCCTTAACCCCACTGATCAGAAATTGTCAAAACGTGTTTTTCAGCAGAAATAAACACGTTTTGGCAACTTTGGTCACCCCCATGTAAGTTATAGGGCAGGAACAGCACAGTTTTCAAAACGTGTTTTTCAGCCCGAAATAAACGCGTTTTCTCAGCCCTTAGAATCACAGTGTAACTGCCTGGCTCAGAAGAGCCCACTGAGTCAGCCCTTAACCCCAATGATCAGAAATTGTCAAAACGTGTTTTTCAACACAAATAAACACGTTTTTGCAACTATGGTCAACCCCATGTAAGTTATAGGGCAGGAACAGCACAGTTTTCTAATCGTGTTTTTCAGCCTTAAATAAACGCGTTTTCTCAGCCCTTAGAATCACAGTGTAACTACCTGGCTCAGTAGAGCACACTGAGTCAGCCCTTAACCCCAGTGGGCAGAAATTGTCACAACGTGTTTTTCAGCAGAAATAAACACGTTTTGGCAACTTTGGTCACCCCCATGTAACTTATAGGCCAGGAACAGCACAGTTTTCAAAACGTATTTTTCAGCCCGAAATAAACGCGTTTTCTCAGCCCTTTGAATCACAGTGTAACTGCCTGGCTCAGAAGAGCCCACTGAGTCAGCCCTTAACCCCAGTGTGCAGAAGTTGTCAAAACGTGTTTTTCAACAGAAATAAACACGTTTTGGCAACTTTGGTCACCCCCATGTAACTTATAGGGCAGGAACAGCACACTTTACAAAACGTGTTTTTCAGCCCTATATAAACGCGTTTTCCAGCCCTTGGAATCACAGAGTAACTGCGTGGCTCTGAAGAGCCCACTGAGTCAGCCCTTAACCCCAGTGGGCAGAAGTTGTCAAAACGTGTTTTTCAGCACAAATAAACACGTTTTGGCACCTTTGGTCACCCCCATGTAAGTTATAGGGCAGGAACAGCACACTTTTCAAAACGTGTTTTTCAGCCCGAAATAAACGCGTTTTCTCAGCCCTTGGAATCGCAGTGTAACTGCCTGGCTCCGAAGAGCCCACTGAGTCAGCCCTTAACCCCAGTGATCCGAATTTGTCAAAACGTGTTTTTCAGCAGAAATAAACACGTTTTGGCAACTTTGGTCACCCCCATGTAAGTTATAGGGCAGGAACAGCACACTTTTCAAAACGTGTTTTTCAGCCCAAAATAAACGCGTTTTCTCAACCCTTGGAATCGCAGTGTAACTGCCTGGCTCAGAAGAGCCCACTGAGTCAGCCCTTAACCCCAATGATCAGAAATTGTCAAAACGTGTTTTTCAGCACAAATAAACACGTTTTGGCAACTTTCGTCAACCCCATTTAAGTTATAGGGCAGGAACAGCACAGTTTTCAAAACGTGTTTTTCAGCCCGAAATAAACGCGTTTTCTCATCCCTTAGAATCACAGTGTAACTGCCTGGCTCAGAAGAGCCCAATGAGTCAGCCCTTAACCCCAATGATCAGAAATTGTCAAAACGTGTTTTTCAACACAAATAAACACGTTTTGGCAACTTTGGTCACCCCCATGTAAGTTATAGGGCAGGAACAGCACAGTTTTCAAAACGTTTTTTTCAGCCCTATTAAACGCGTTTTCTCAGCCCTTGGAACGCACTGTAACTACCTGGCTCCGAAGAGCCCACTGAGTCAGCCCTTAACCCCAGTGATCAGAATTTGTCAAAACAAGTTTTTCAGCTGAAATAAACACGTTTTGGCAACTTTTGTCACCCCCATGTAAGTTATAGGGCAGGAACAGCACAGTTTTCAAAACGTGTTTTTCAGCCCGAAATAAACGCGTTTTCTCAGCTCTTAGAATCGCAGTGTAACTGCCTGGCTCAGAAGAGCCCACTGAGTCAGCCCTTAACCCCAGTGTGCAGAAATTGTCAAAACGTGTTTTTCAGCAGAAATACAGATGCAGCCATTCAAAGTGCGCGTTACAGACACGTACCGCAGGTGACGTCGCTCAGTATGACGCAAGATGACGCGCGGCACCGCAGTACGTGATTGGTTGACCGACAGGGGCACTCGTGGTCCGTTGGTCTGTCGTAGAAAGACTTACAGTAAACGTCTTTGTTGTGCCCGTTGTAGATATTGAATTTTACCACTGAATTGAAATCTTAGTAGCTGAGCATAAAAAGAATAGGAGCATACTGTAACGCGTGTGAAAGCCATAAACGATATTAATTTTGGAACATAAACATACAGTATATAGCTGGTCTTGGTACTTTAAAGAAAAAAATACACACCAGTATTCCATTTCTCCCTAAACATTGTAAGCTTCGAAGTCTTTAACGTGATACCGGAGTCAACAAGCATACTTTTAGAATTTGATTAAAAGGGAATATAATATGGAATCGCGTATCTCAAGAATTTAATAACGGTATGATTATATCCGTGTACTGCAGCAGGGCTGTGTAGGGCTGTTTCGCCTGCTTGCTCATGTGAGCTGTCTTGTAGCCTACTGGTCTAGGTGTGTGACTACCAACGGGCAGGTTGTGTGTTCAAATCCAACTGGTGCTGGACCTTCCAGTTTTATTTATTTATTTTTTAATCGCGTAACATAAACATATTACCGTATGCAAACTGTACTGTATACAGTATGTATATGTATATTTAATGTCTTAACTGTGCCCGTTTAATTGAATTTAAAAAAATTATTTAACACGAACATTAAGCTGTTTACATCTTCCGCCTGAGAACAGTCACCTGTTGCTACCCAACGCTGAATGGTGATTGGCTGACACCATCTGACACCCCTCTGATTGGAGAAAAAAGACGTGCTGGTTTGCTATACATACTGTACCAGGAAGAGGATTTCTTTCTATTCAAAACGTGTATTTTAAAAGTTTAAGAAGTAAAAACCTTACAGCGTACACAGATTTCTAAACTAATAATTGTTTTTATTTTCAAATAAATTTTAGCAAAGTCATGTATTTTAAAAATCTTAGGATTTTTATATTTATGTCTTTATTTAGTGGTTTCATTAGTGACAAAGGCTAAACTTTCTTGGAAAAATGTCTTTTATGTAAACCATGTTTGCTATTAATTCATTCAGGGCTAAAATATGTTCATTGTATTCTAATGAAAGAAGGGTTCCTTTCGCCGTAGTCGGGAGCCTAGTCTTTAACTAGTAAGTACTGTACTTACTGGGTTTTTGAGGGTGGGGGGAGTGTCTTTCTCTGGAAATCTCGCCTCCTACTTTGAAAATACCCGTGAAACCGGTTCAATTCGTCACAGCCAGCACTCCTGCAGAGAGGGGGGTTGTACTTGCAGTGTATGCAGTATACGCGTTATGCTCTTCGTTAATGTCTAAGCCGGAACATATCATTATATCTCATTTTGTATTTCTTAAAAAAAAATCGTTTTCCCAGCCTAACAGTATTGTTTTTAACCTGTAAATTTGCTGGACAGAGAGGTGAACATTATTACACAGAAGACAAAGATAGCGATTTACGTTGCATTGTGTATCGTGCTGCTTTAATACAGTTTTAAATAATTGAAAGTCTAAACAGTATCAGCTTTATTTATGGGTTTTAAATAAAGGTGATTTAAACGCGATTTAAATCAATATAAATGTTTATATTGTAACGCATAGGTGACTATTCATTGTTATTAAAATGACTTAAATTCGATCATGTTGTGATATTTAGAAATATACATTTGTTTGGTGCGAGTGAAGTTTTATTTAATCTCTGAGCCATACTGATTCTTCTGGAAGCCAGTTTCCGCCAGGGAGTAAAAAAAAAACACACTATGGTATTCTCTCCAATGCAGTGCAGTTAAAAACATACCTCTGATGCTGCTCCTAAATGAATATCGTTTATGACCATCAGAAGCTTTATGCTCCTTTTCTTTTTTCCAGTGGATTGAACAGGGAGAGGCATTTCATGATGTACTTTTCACTGTTATAACAACAGTGGCTCTGGAACAGTTTTCAACCATGTCGTTTTATAAAAAGGGGAGATATGTACACGTTACTGAAGCTAAAAGTTTAGCCTTTGTCACTAATGTAACCACTAAATAAAGACATATAGAAATCCCTACGTTACAGACTGTATATGGCTGGTATTGGTAGTTTAAAGAAAAAATACACACCAGTATTCCACTTTCTCCCTAAACATTTTAAGCATCAGAGTCTTACATGTGGTTATTTATTGCATAATTTAATTTTGAAAGCCACTGAGACATCAGGTACTACTGTTGTATTTATGAAAAAGAAACAAAACAAAAAACATACTACCAACTGTGCCATCCTACTCCTTAGTTAATACATTTTATTATTCATAAACAGTTAACATTGTTAGCAAAATATTTTGAATTATATTTAACCCTATTTTTTCTTTAGTTTTGTATTTAACTTATTATATGATAGTCAGACTTAATGTATATTTGAACAATGATAATATATTTTTACAAGATTTTACATTAAGCACTTAAAATTAATATGGTTAATAAAAGTAAACTGTAACATGCTGTAACAAGATCGGTTAAACTGTGAAGAAAATGCTTTCAGAGAAAATGTTTCAGGTGTGAAGAACATAGATCTCTAATGCAATTTCAACCAAACCTGTTCCCACACACCCTGCCCCCACTACCATTAGAATATACACAAACATTTTAGCGTTTCATTCTGAGCAGAAGACCCTCACACCTGAAGAGTGCTGGCTGTGACGAATTAAACCGGTTTTACAGGCTTCAATCACAGACCATGTGACATGGGACTCAGTAAACTAACAGCGCCACTGGATTTGATAATACCTAACCAAAATCCGCAATATGGAAACAGAACCTGTGTGATTGTTGATAGATGATGTACTCGTAACATTTTTTCAAGACGAACTACAACATTTAAAAAATGACTTGTATGTACTTGATATCTCTAATCAATCCACGGGTCCCAGCACAAAACGAAAGTAAAATGCATACCGTTTCGCGCTTCTTATTAGTTGCTCAAAAGTAATTTGACCGTATGAAATGCATAATATAAACCTAGAAACATATACGCGAGCAGTACTTAAGCACTGTAGTATCGGTGTTAAGACATACCTCTCAAATACTGTAAATCAAGTTAAAAATATCTCAAGACCGATTCTGGTCGTAATGAAACCATGTTTCGTGTATGTTTTCTTTTTCATCTTGAAATAACTCATTTCTAAATACCTTTTTCACTGTTAACATCTTGCAGCAACTTTGCGAACAAAATATACACTCTGACAGTTCATCCTGCTACCAACATTAAATAAAACAAATCTTAAGATTTCTATATTTATGTCTTTATTTAGTGGTTTCATCAGTGACAAAGGCTAAACTTTCTTGGAAAAATGTATTTTATGTGTTGCAGAAAAAACTGACATGCTTTAACAAAATATGTTTACAAATCCTTTCACCTGGCATTTTCGTAGTTAGAAATTATGGAACGCTCTGTTAAAAGCAAGGGAGTTTTTATGTCCGTTGCAGTTCTTTTGCAACACGAATATAATTATATCGTTATTAATTTCTTGAGATACGCGATTCCATATTATATTCCCTTTTAATCAAATTCTAAAAGTATGCTTGTTGACTCCGGTATCACGTTAGTTAAAGACTTCGAAGCTTACAATGTTTAGGGAGAAATGTTTTCTTTAAAGTACCGAGACCAGCCATATACTGTATGTTTATGTTAAGATTTCCCTTCAGTGGTAAAATTAGATATGAATATTCAATACTTAAACGGGCACAGTTAAGACATTAAATATACATATACATATTGTATACAGTACAGTTTGCATACGGTAATATGTTTATGTTACGCGATTAAAAAATAAATAAATAAAACTGGAAGGTCCAACACCAGCTGGATTTGAACACACAACCTGTCCGTTGGTAGTCACGCACCTAGACCAGTAGGCTACAAGACAGCTCGCATGAGCAGGCAGGCGAAACAGCCCTACACAGCCCTGCCGCAGTACACGGATATAATCATACCGTTATTAAATTCTTGAGATACGCGATTCCATATTATATTCCCTTTTAATCAAATTCTAAAAGTATGCTTGTTGACTCCGGTATCACGTTAGTTAAAGACTTCGAAGCTTACAATGTTTAGGGAGAAATGGAATACCGGTGTGTATTTTTCCTTGTGATATTTTAAGCTCTAGTTGAATGATAGGTGTCGCATTTTAAATCATTTTCGTAGTTAGAAATTATGAAACGCCCTGTTAAAAGCAAGGAAGTTTTTATGCCCGTTGAAGTAAAACAAAATGCCTGACAAAGTATGGCTTGGACAGATTCCAAGTGCTTGTACAAATGTGCTAAAGAAATTATACTTTGAGTATACAGCTTGTCCAAAGTCATCCATTATTAATACTATTAGTAATATCTTCGGTAAAGGCTTTGATGCATAAATATTTCTGATAAAGGTAGGTTGTGTACTTTTGTCCAACTGAGCAATCTTGCTTTCATAAAATATACCAACATTTTAATGACTGAAGATTAACATGCTGTAATACACTGTTCAAAATTAAAGGCTCAAATGCTGTACATGAGAGGTTAAGCTCCCCCTGGCGGTTTTAAAAGGTGACGCCGGATAGTTTCCGGCAGAGCGTCAAATGACGCGCGATTAACCACGTGACACTGCGTGACACCGCGTTATACCGCGACACGCCCACCGGGGTATGCCGCAAAATAACTCACCCATTTTGAATGGCTGCATCTGTAAACATGTTTTGGCAACTTTTGGTCACCCCCATGTAACTTATAGGGCAGGAACAGCACACTTTTCAAAACGTGTTTTTCAGTCCGAAATAAACGCGTTTTCTCAGCCCTTAGAATCGCAGTGTAACTGCCTGGCTCAGAAGAGCACACTGAGTCAGCCCTTAACCCCAGTGTGCAGAAATTGTCAAAACGTGTTTTTCAGCAGAAATAAACACGTTTTGGCAACTTTGGTAACCCTATGTAACTTATAGGGCAGGAACAGCACACTTTTCAAAACGTGTTTTTCAGCCTGAAATAAACGCGTTTTCTCAGCCCTTGGAATCACAGTGTAACTGCCTGGCTCAGAAGTGCACACTGAGTCAGCCTTTAACCCTAGTGTGCATAAGTTGTCAAAACGTGTTTTTCAGCAGAAATAAACACGTTTTGGCAACTTTGGTCACCCCCATGAAACTTATAGGGCAAGAACAGCACACTTTTCAAAACGTATTTTTCAGCCCGAAATAAACGCGTTTTCTCAGCCCTTTCAATCACAGTGTAACTGCCTGGCTCAGAAGAGCCCACTGAGTCAGCCCTTAACCCCAGTTTGCAGAAGTTGTCAAAACGTGTTTTTCAACAGAAATAAACACGTTTTGGCAACTTTGGTCACCCCCATGTAACTTATAGGGAAGGAACAGCACACTTTACAAAACGTGTTTTTCAGCCCTATATAAACGCGTTTTCCAGCCCTTGGAATCACAGAGTAACTGCGTGGCTCTGAAGAGCCCACTGAGTCAGCCCTTAACCCCAGTGGGCAGAAGTTGTCAAAACGTGTTTTTCAGCAGAAATAAACACGTTTTGGCACCTTTGGTCACCCCCATGTAAGTTATAGGGCAGGAACAGCACACTTTTCAAAACGTGTTTTTCAGCCCGAAATGAACGCGTTTTCTCAGCCCTTGGCATCACAGTGTAACTGCCTGGCTCAGAAGTGCACACTGAGTCAGCCCTTAACCCCAGTGTGCAGAAATTGTCAAAACGTGTTTTTCAGCAGAAATAAACACGTTTTGGCAACATTGGTAACCCTATGTAACTTATACGGCAGGAACAGCACACTTTTCAAAACGTGTTTTTCAGCCCGAAATAAACGAGTTTTCTCAGCCCTTAGAATCGCAGTGTAACTGCCTGGCTCAGAAGAGCACACTTAGTCAGCCCTTAACCCCAGTCTGCAGAAGTTGTCAAAACGTGTTTTTCAGCAGAAATAAACACGTTTTGGAAACTTTGGTCACCCCCATGTAAGTTATAGGGCAGGAACAGCACACTTTTCAAAACGTGTTTTTCAGCCCGAAATAAACACGTTTTCTCAGCCCTTGGAATCACAGTATAACTGCCGGGCTCAGAAGAGCCCACTGAGTCAGCCCTTATCCCCAGTGTGCAGAAGTTGTCAAAAAGTGTTTCTCAGCAGAAATAAACACGTTTTGGCAACTTTGGTCACCCCCATGAATCTTATAGGACAATAACAGCACACTTTTCAAAACGTATTTTTCAACCCGAAATAAACGCGTTTTCTCAGCCCTTTGAATCACAGTGTAACTGCCTTGCTCAGAAGAGCCCACTGAGTCAGCCCTTAACCCCAGTGTGCAGAAGTTGTCAAAACGTGTTTTTCAACAGAAATAAACACGTTTTGGCACCTTTGGTCACCCCCATGTAAGTTATAGGGCAGGAACAGCACACTTTTCAAAACGTGTTTTTCAGCCCTACATAAACGCGTTTTCTCAGCCCTTGGAATCTCAGTGTAACTGCCTGGCTCAGAAGATCCCACTGATTCAGCCCTTAACCCCAGTGATCAGAATTTGTCAAAACGTGTTTTTCAGCAGAAATAAACACGTTTTGGAAACTTTGGTCACCCCCATGTAAGTTATAGGGCAGGAACAGCACAGTTTTCAAAACCTGTTTTTCAGCCCGAAATAAACGCGTTTTCTCAGCCCTTAGAATCGCAGTGTAACTCCCTGGCTCAGAAGAGCACACTGAGTCAGCCCTTAACCCCAGTGTGCAGAAATTGTCAAAACGTGTTTTTCAGCAGAAATAAACACGTTTTGGCAACTTTGGTCACCCCCATGTAACTTATAGGGCAATAACAGCACACTTTTCAAAACGTATTTTTCAACCCGAAATAAACGCGTTTTCTCAGCCCTTTGAATCACAGTGTAACTGCCTAGCTGAGAAGAGCCCACTGAGTCAGCCCTTAACCCCAGTGTGCAGAAGTTGTCAAAACGTGTTTTTCAGCAGAAATAAACACGTTTTGGCAACTTTGGTCACCCCCATGTAAGTTATAGGGCAGGAACAGCACACTTTTCAAAACGTGTTTTTCAGCCCGAAATAAACACGTTTTCTCAGCCCTTGGAATCACAGTGTAACTGCCGGGCTCAGAAGTGCACACTGAGTCAGCCCTTAACCCTAGTGTGCATAAGTTGTCAAAACGTGTTTTTCAGCAGAAATAAACACGTTCTGGCAACTTTGGTCATCCCCATGTAACTTATAGGGCAGGAACAGCATAGTTTTCAAAACGTGTTTTTCAGCCCGAAATAAACGCGTGTTCTCAGCCATTGGAATCGCAGTGTAACTGCCAGGCTCAGAAGAGCCCACTGAGTCAGCCCTTAACCCCAGTGTGCAGAAGTTGTCAAAACGTGTTTTTCAACAGAAATAAACACGTTTTGGCAACTTTGGTCACCCACATGTAACTTATAGGGCAGGAACAGCACACTTTTCAAAACATGTTTTTCAGCCCTAAATAAACGCGTTTTCCAGCCCTTGGAATCACAGAGTAACTGCGTGGCTCTGAAGAGCCCACTGAGTCAGCCCTTAACCCCAGTGGGCAGAAGTTGTCAAAACGTGTTTTTCAGCAGAAATAAACACGTTTTGGCAACTTTGGTCACCCCCATGTAACTTATAGGGCAATAACAGCACACTTTTCAAAACGTATTTTTCAGCCCGAAATAAACGCGTTTTCTCAGCCCTTAGAATCACAGTGTAACTGCCTGGCTCAGAAGAGCACACTGAGTCAGCCTTTAACCCCAGTGTACATAAGTTGTCAAAACGTGTTTTTCAGCAGAAATAAACACGTTTTGGCAACTTTGGTCACCCCCATGTAAGTTATAGGTCAGGAACAGCACACTTTTCAAAACGTGTTTTTCAGCCCGAAATAAACGCGTTTTCTCAGCCCTTTGAATCACAGTGTAACTGCCTGGCTCAGAAGAGCCCACTGAGTCAGCCCTTAACCCTAGTGTGCAGAAGTTGTCAAAACGTGTTTTTCAACAGAAATAAACACATTTTGGCAAGTTTGGTCACTCCTATGTAACTTATACGGCATGAACAGCACAGTTTTCAAAACATGTTTTTCAGCCCTAAATAAATGCGTTTTCCAGCCCTTGGAATCACAGAGTAACTGCCTGGCTCTGAAGAGCCCACTTAGTCAGCCCTTAACCCCAGTGGGCAGAAGTTGTCAAAACGTGTTTTTCAGCAGAAATAAACACGTTTTGGAAACTTTGGTCACCCCCATGTAAGTTATAGGGCAGGAACAGCACAGTTTTCAAAACCTGTTTTTCAGCCCGAAATAAACGCGTTTTCTCAGCCCTTAGAATCGCAGTGTAACTCCCTGGCTCAGAAGAGCACACTGAGTCAGCCCTTAACCCCAGTGTGCAGAAATTGTCAAAACGTGTTTTTCAGCAGAAATAAACACGTTTTGGCAACTTTGGTCACCCCCATGTAACTTATAGGGCAATAACAGCACACTTTTCAAAACGTATTTTTCAACCCGAAATAAACGCGTTTTCTCAGCCCTTTGAATCACAGTGTAACTGCCTAGCTGAGAAGAGCCCACTGAGTCAGCCCTTAACCCCAGTGTGCAGAAGTTGTCAAAACGTGTTTTTCAGCAGAAATAAACACGTTTTGGCAACTTTGGTCACCCCCATGTAAGTTATAGGGCAGGAACAGCACACTTTTCAAAACGTGTTTTTCAGCCCGAAATAAACACGTTTTCTCAGCCCTTGGAATCACAGTGTAACTGCCGGGCTCAGAAGTGCACACTGAGTCAGCCCTTAACCCTAGTGTGCATAAGTTGTCAAAACGTGTTTTTCAGCAGAAATAAACACGTTTTGGCAACTTTGGTCACCCCCATGTAACTTATAGGGCAGGAACAGCATAGTTTTCAAAACGTGTTTTTCAGCCCGAAATAAACGCGTGTTCTCAGCCATTGGAATCGCAGTGTAACTGCCAGGCTCAGAAGAGCCCACTGAGTCAGCCCTTAACCCCAGTGTGCAGAAGTTGTCAAAACGTGTTTTTCAACAGAAATAAACACGTTTTGGCAACTTTGGTCACCCACATGTAACTTATAGGGCAGGAACAGCACACTTTTCAAAACATGTTTTTCAGCCCTAAATAAACGCGTTTTCCAGCCCTTGGAATCACAGAGTAACTGCGTGGCTCTGAAGAGCCCACTGAGTCAGCCCTTAACCCCAGTGGGCAGAAGTTGTCAAAACGTGTTTTTCAGCAGAAATAAACACGTTTTGGCAACTTTGGTCACCCCCATGTAACTTATAGGGCAATAACAGCACACTTTTCAAAACGTATTTTTCAGCCCGAAATAAACGCGTTTTCTCAGCCCTTAGAATCACAGTGTAACTGCCTGGCTCAGAAGAGCACACTGAGTCAGCCTTTAACCCCAGTGTACATAAGTTGTCAAAACGTGTTTTTCAGCAGAAATAAACACGTTTTGGCAACTTTGGTCACCCCCATGTAAGTTATAGGTCAGGAACAGCACACTTTTCAAAACGTGTTTTTCAGCCCGAAATAAACGCGTTTTCTCAGCCCTTTGAATCACAGTGTAACTGCCTGGCTCAGAAGAGCCCACTGAGTCAGCCCTTAACCCTAGTGTGCAGAAGTTGTCAAAACGTGTTTTTCAACAGAAATAAACACATTTTGGCAAGTTTGGTCACTCCTATGTAACTTATACGGCATGAACAGCACAGTTTTCAAAACATGTTTTTCAGCCCTAAATAAATGCGTTTTCCAGCCCTTGGAATCACAGAGTAACTGCCTGGCTCTGAAGAGCCCACTTAGTCAGCCCTTAACCCCAGTGGGCAGAAGTTGTCAAAACGTGTTTTTCAGCAGAAATAAACACGTTTTGGAAACTTTGGTCACCCCCATGTAAGTTATAGGGCAGGAACAGCACAGTTTTCAAAACCTGTTTTTCAGCCCGAAATAAACGCGTTTTCTCAGCCCTTAGAATCGCAGTGTAACTCCCTGGCTCAGAAGAGCACACTGAGTCAGCCCTTAACCCCAGTGTGCAGAAATTGTCAAAACGTGTTTTTCAGCAGAAATAAACACGTTTTGGCAACTTTGGTCACCCCCATGTAACTTATAGGGCAATAACAGCACACTTTTCAAAACGTATTTTTCAACCCGAAATAAACGCGTTTTCTCAGCCCTTTGAATCACAGTGTAACTGCCTAGCTGAGAAGAGCCCACTGAGTCAGCCCTTAACCCCAGTGTGCAGAAGTTGTCAAAACGTGTTTTTCAGCAGAAATAAACACGTTTTGGCAACTTTGGTCACCCCCATGTAAGTTATAGGGCAGGAACAGCACACTTTTCAAAACGTGTTTTTCAGCCCGAAATAAACACGTTTTCTCAGCCCTTGGAATCACAGTGTAACTGCCGGGCTCAGAAGTGCACACTGAGTCAGCCCTTAACCCTAGTGTGCATAAGTTGTCAAAACGTGTTTTTCAGCAGAAATAAACACGTTTTGGCAACTTTGGTCACCCCCATGTAACTTATAGGGCAGGAACAGCATAGTTTTCAAAACGTGTTTTTCAGCCCGAAATAAACGCGTGTTCTCAGCCATTGGAATCGCAGTGTAACTGCCAGGCTCAGAAGAGCCCACTGAGTCAGCCCTTAACCCCAGTGTGCAGAAGTTGTCAAAACGTGTTTTTCAACAGAAATAAACACGTTTTGGCAACTTTGGTCACCCACATGTAACTTATAGGGCAGGAACAGCACACTTTTCAAAACATGTTTTTCAGCCCTAAATAAACGCGTTTTCCAGCCCTTGGAATCACAGAGTAACTGCGTGGCTCTGAAGAGCCCACTGAGTCAGCCCTTAACCCCAGTGGGCAGAAGTTGTCAAAACGTGTTTTTCAGCAGAAATAAACACGTTTTGGCAACTTTGGTCACCCCCATGTAACTTATAGGGCAATAACAGCACACTTTTCAAAACGTATTTTTCAGCCCGAAATAAACGCGTTTTCTCAGCCCTTAGAATCACAGTGTAACTGCCTGGCTCAGAAGAGCACACTGAGTCAGCCTTTAACCCCAGTGTACATAAGTTGTCAAAACGTGTTTTTCAGCAGAAATAAACACGTTTTGGCAACTTTGGTCACCCCCATGTAAGTTATAGGTCAGGAACAGCACACTTTTCAAAACGTGTTTTTCAGCCCGAAATAAACGCGTTTTCTCAGCCCTTTGAATCACAGTGTAACTGCCTGGCTCAGAAGAGCCCACTGAGTCAGCCCTTAACCCTAGTGTGCAGAAGTTGTCAAAACGTGTTTTTCAACAGAAATAAACACATTTTGGCAAGTTTGGTCACTCCTATGTAACTTATACGGCATGAACAGCACAGTTTTCAAAACATGTTTTTCAGCCCTAAATAAATGCGTTTTCCAGCCCTTGGAATCACAGAGTAACTGCCTGGCTCTGAAGAGCCCACTTAGTCAGCCCTTAACCCCAGTGGGCAGAAGTTGTCAAAACGTGTTTTTCAGCACAAATAAACACGTTTTGGGAACTTTGGTCACCCTCATGTAAGTTATAGGGCAGGTACAGCACAGTTTTCAAAACCTATTTTTCAGCCCAAAATAAACGCGTTTACTCAGCCCTTAGAATCGCAGTGTAACTGCCTGGCTCAGAAGTGCACACTGAGTCAGCCCTTAACCCTAGTGTGCATAAATTGTCAAAACGTGTTTTTCAGCAGAAATAAACACGTTTTGGCAACTTTGGTCACCCCCATGAAACTTATAGGGCAAGAACAGTACACTTTTCAAAACGTATTTTTCAGCCCGAAATAAACGCGTTTTCTCAGCTCTTAGAATCGCAGTGTAACTGCCTGGCTCAGAAGAGCCCACTGAGTCAGCCCTTAACCCCAGTGTGCAGAAATTGTCAAAACGTGTTTTTCAGCAGAAATAAACACGTTTTTGCAACTTTGGTCACCCCCATGTAAGTTATAGGGCAGGAACAGCACACTTTTCAAAACGTGTTTTTCAGCCCGAAAAAAACGAGTTTTCTCAGCCCTTTGAATCGCAGTGTAACTGCCTGGCTCAGAAGAGCACACTGAGTCAGCCCTTAACCCCAGTGTACATAAGTTGTAAAAACGTGTTTTTCAGCAGAAATAAACACGTTTTGGCAACTTTGGTAACCCTATGTAACTTATAGGGCAGGAACAGCACACTTTTCAAAACGTGTTTTTCAGCCCTAAATAAACGCGTTTTCCAGCCCTTGGAATCACAGAGTAACTGCGTGGCTCTGAAGAGCCCACAGAGTCAGCCCTTAACCCCAGTGGGCAGAAGTTGTCAAAACGTGTTTTTCAGCAGAAATAAACACGTTTTGGCACCTTTGGTCACCCCCATGTAAGTTATAGGGCAGGAACAGCACACTTTTCAAAACGTGTTTTTCAGCCCGAAATGAACGCGTTTTCTCAGCCCTTGGAATCACAGTGTAACTGCCTGGCTCAGAAGTGCACACTGAGTCAGCCCTTAACCCTAGTGTGCATAAGTTGTCAAAACGTGTTTTTCAGCAGAAATAAACACGTTTTGGCAACTTTGGTCACCCCCATGTAACTTATAGGGCAGGAACAGCACAGTTTTCAAAACGTGTTTTTCAGCCCGAAATAAACGCTTTTTCTCAGCTCTTAGAATCGCAGTGTAACTGCCTGGCTCAGAAGAGCACACTGAGTCAGCCTTTAACCCCAGTGTACATAAGTTGTCAAAACGTGTTTTTCAGCAGAAATAAACACGTTTTGGCAACTTTGGCAACCCTATGTAAGTTATAGGGCAGGAACAGCACACTTTTCAAAACGTTTTTTTCAGCCCGAAATAAACGCGTTTTCTCAGCCCTTAGAATCGCAGTGTAACTGCCTGGCTCAGAAGAGCACACTGAGTCAGCCTTTAACCCCAGTGTACATAAGTTGTCAAAACGTGTTTTTCAGCAGAAATATACACGTTTTGGCAACTTTGGTCACCCCCATGTAAGTTATAGGTCAGGAACAGCACACTTTTCAAAACGTGTTTTTCAGCCCGAAATAAACGCGTTTTCTCAGCCCTTTGAATCACAGTGTAACTGCCTGGCTCAGAAGAGCACACTGAGTCAGCCCTTAACCCCAGTGTGCAGAAATTGTCAAAACGTGTTTTTCAGCACAAATAAACACGTTTTGGCAACTTTGGTAACCCTATGTAACTTATAGGGCAGGAACAGCACACTTTTCAAAACGTGTTTTTCAGCCCTAAATAAACGCATTTTCCAACCCTTGGAATCACAGAGTAACTGCGTGGCACTGAAGAGCCCAGTGAGTCAGCTCTTCGCCCCACTGTGCAGAAGTTGTCAAACCGTGTTTTTTACCCCGAAATAAACGTGTTTTTCAATCTGGAGCATCCCAGTGTAACTGCTGGGCTCAGAAGAGCACACTGAGTCAGCTCTTCGCTACACTGTGCAGAAGTTGTCAAAACGTGTTTTTCAGCCGAGATAAACGCGTTTTTCAATCTGGAGCATCCCAGTGTAACTGATGGGCTCAGAAGAGCACACTGAGACAGCTCTTGGCCCCACTGTGCAGAAGTTGTCAAAACGTGTTTTTTCAGCCCGAGATAAACGCGTTTTTCAGTCTGGAGCATCCCAATGTAACTGCTGGGCTCAGAACAGCACACCGAGTCAGCTCTTCGCCCTACTGTGCAGAAGTTGTCAAAACGTGTCTTTCAGCCCGAGAAAAATGCGTTTTTCAATCTGGAGCATCCCAAAGTAACTGCTGGGCTCAGAAGAGCACACTGAGTCAGCTCTTAGCCCCACTGTGCAGAAGTTGTCAAAACGTGTTTTTCATCCCGAGATAAACGCGTTTTTCAATCTGGAGCATCCAAATGTAACTGCTAGGCTCAGAAGGGCACACTGAGACAGCTCTTAGCCCCACTGTGCAGAAGTTGTCAAAACGTGTTTTTTAGCTCGAGATAAACGCGTTTTTCAATCTGGAGCATCCCAATGTAACTGCTAGGCTCAGAAGAGCACAATGAGACAGCTCTTAGCCCCACTGTGCAGAAGTTGTCAAAACGTGTTTTTCAGCCCGAGATAAATGCGTTTTTCAATCTGGAGCATCCCAATGTAACTGCTGGGCTCAGAAGAGCACACTGAGACAGCTCTTGGCCCCACTGTGCAGAAGTTGTCAAAACGTGTTTTTTTCAGCCCGAGATAAACGCGTTTTTCAATCTGGTGCATCCCAATGTAACTGCTGGACTCAGAAGAGCACACTGAGACAGCTCTTAGCCCCACTGTGCAGAAGTTGTCAAAACATGTTTTTCAGGCCGAGATAAACGCGTTTTTCAATCTGGAGCATCCCAATGTAACTTCTGGGCTCAGAAGAGCACACTGAGTCAGCTCTTAGCCCCACTGTGCAGAAGTTCTCAAAACATGTTTTTCAGCCCGAGATAAACGCGTTTTTCAATCTGGAGCATCCCAATGTAACTGTTGGGCTCAGAAGAGCACACTGCGTCAGCTCTTCGCCCCACTGTGCAGAAGTTGTCAAAACGTGTTTTTCAGCATGAGATAAAAGCGTTTTTCAATCTTTAGCATCCCAATGTAACTGCTGGACTCAGAAGAGCACACTGAGTCAGCTCTTAGCCCCACTCTGTAGAAGTTGTCAAAACGTGTCTTTCAGCCCGAGAAAAATGCGTTTTTCAATCTGGAGCATCCCCAAGTAAATGCTGGGCTCAGAAGAGCACACTGAGTCAGCTCTTAGCCCCACTGTGCAGAGGTTGTCAAAACGTCTTTTTCAGCCCGAGATAAACGCGTTTTTCAATCTGGAGCATCCCTATGTAACTGCTAGGCTCAGAAGAACACACTGAGACAGCTCTTAGCCCCACTGTGCAGAAGTTGTCAAAACGTGTTTTTCAGGCCGAGATAAACGCGTTTTTCAATCTGGAGCATCCCAATGTAACTTCTGGGCTCAGAAGAGCACACTGAGTCAGCTCTTAGCCCTAATGTGAAGAAGTTCTCAAAACGTGTTTTTCAACCCGAGATAAACGCTTTTTTCAATCTGGAGCATCCCAATGTAACTGCTGGGCTCAGAAGAGCACACTGAGTCAGCTCTTAGCCCCACTGTGAAGAACTTGTCAAAACGTCTTTTTCAGCCCGAAATAAACGAGTTTTTCAATCTAGAGCATCCCAATGTAACTGCTGGGCTCAGAAGAGCACACTGAGTCAGCTCTTTGCCCCACTATGCAGAAGTTGTCCAAACGTGTTTTTCAGCCCGAGATAAATGTGTTTTTCAATCTGGTGCATCCCAATGTAACTGCTGGACTCAGAAGAGCACACTGAGTCAGCTCTTAGCCCCACTGTGCAGAAGTTGTCAAAACGTGTCTTTCAGCCCGAGAAAAATGCGTTTTTCAATCTGAAGCATCCCAATGTAACTGCTGGTCTCAGAAGAGCACACTGAGACAGCTCTTAGCCCCACTGTGCAGAAGTTGTCAAAACGTGTTTTTCAGGCCGAGATAAACGCGTTTT
The DNA here is from genome assembly GCF_055471065.1 of Atractosteus spatula. Classification (NCBI taxonomy): domain Eukaryota; kingdom Metazoa; phylum Chordata; class Actinopteri; order Semionotiformes; family Lepisosteidae; genus Atractosteus; species Atractosteus spatula. The sequence continues at coordinate 2,225,298 of NC_142725.1, forward strand.
TCAATCTGGAGCATCCCAATGTAACTTCTGGGCTCAGAAGAGCACACTGAGTCAGCTCTTAGCCCCACTGTGAAGAAGTTGTCAAAATGTCTTTTTCAGCCCGAGATAAATGTGTTTTTCAATCTGGTGCATCCCAATGTAACTGCTGGACTCAGAAGAGCACACTGAGTCAGCTCTTAGCCCCACTGTGTAGAAGTTGTCAAAACGTGTCTTTAAGCCCGTGAAAAATGCGTTTTTCAATCTTTAGCATCCCAACGTAACTGCTGGGCTCAGAAGAGCACACTGAGTCAGCTCTTAGCCCCACTGTGAAGAAGTTCTCAAAACGTGTTTTTCAACCCGAGATAAACGCTTTTTTCAATCTGGAGCATCCCAATGTAACTGCTGGGCTCAGAAGAGCACACTGAGTCAGCTCTTAGCCCCACTGTGAAGAAGTTGTCAAAATGTCTTTTTCAGCCCGAAATAAACGCGTTTTTCAATCTAGAGCATCCCAATGTAACTGCTGGGCTCAGAAGAGCACACTGAGTCAGCTCTTTGCCCCACTATGCAGAAGTTGTCCAAACGTGTTTTTCAGCCCGAGATAAATGTGTTTTTCAATCTGGTGCATCCCAATGTAACTGCTGGACTCAGAAGAGCACACTGAGTCAGCTCTTAGCCCCACTGTGCAGAAGTTGTCAAAACGTGTCTTTCAGCCCGTGAAAAATGCGTTTTTCAATCTGGAGCATCCCAATGTAACTGCTGGTCTCAGAAGAGCACACTGAGACAGCTCTTAGCCCCACTGTGCAGAAGTTGTCAAAACCTGTTTTTCAGGCCGAGATAAACGCGTTTTTCAATCTGGAGCATCCCAATGTAACTTCTGGGCTCAGAAGAGCACACTGAGTCAGCTCTTAGCCCCACTGTGAAGAAGTTGTCAAAATGTCTTTTTCAGCCCGAGATAAATGTGTTTTTCAATCTGGTGCATCCCAATGTAACTGCTGGACTCAGAAGAGTGCACTGAGTCAGCTCTTAGCCCCACTGTGTAGAAGTTGTCAAAACGTGTCTTTCAGCCCGAGAAAAATGCGTTTTTCAATCTGGAGCATCCCAAAGTAAATGCTGGGCTCAGAAGAGCACACTGATTCCGCTCTTAGCCCCACTGTGCAGAGGTTGTCAAAACGTGTTTTTCAGCCCAAGATAAACGCGTTTTTCAGTCTGGAGTATCCCAATGTAACTGCTGGGCTCAGAAGAGCACACTGAGACAGCTCTTAGCCCCACTGTGAAGAAGTTGTCAAAACGTCTTTTTCAGACCGAGATAAACGCGTTTTTCAATCTGGAGCATCCCAATGTAGCTGCTGGGCTCAGAAGAGCACACTGAGTCAGCTCTTCGCCCCACTATGCAGAAGTTGTCCATACGTGTTTTTGAGCCCGAGATAAACATGTTTTTCAGTCTGGAGCATCCCAATGTAACTGCTGGGCTCAGAAGAGCACACTGAGTCAGCTCTTAGCCCCACTGTGCAGAAGTTGTCAAAACGTGTTTTTCAGCACGAGATGAACGCGTTTTTCAATCTTTAGCATCCCAATGTAACTGCTGGGCTCAGAAGGGCACACTGAGTCAGCTCTTAGCCCCACTGTGCAGAAGTTCTCAAAACATGTTTTTCAGCCCGAGATAAACGCGTTTTTCAATCTAGAGCATCCCAATGTAAATGCTGGGCTCAGAAGAGCAAACTGAGTCAGCTCTTTGCCCCACTATGCAGAAGTTGTCCAAACGTGTTTTTGAGCCCGAGATAAACGCGTTTTTCATTCTGGAGCATCCCAATGTAACTGCTGGACTCAGAAGAGCACACTGAGTCAGCTCTTAGCCCCACTGTGTAAAGTTGTCAAAACGTGTCTTTCAGCCCGAGAAAAATGCGTTTTTCAATCTAGAGCATCCCAATGTAAATGCTGGGCTCAGAAGAGCAAACTGAGTCAGCTCTTTGCCCCACTATGCAGAAGTTGTCCAAACGTGTTTTTGAGCCCGAGATAAACGCGTTTTTCATTCTGGAGCATCCCAATGTAACTGCTGGACTCAGAAGAGCACACTGAGTCAGCTCTTAGCCCCACTGTGTAAAGTTGTCAAAACGTGTCTTTCAGCCCGAGAAAAATGCGTTTTTCAAGCTGGAGCATCCCAAAGTAAATGCTGGGCTCAGAAGAGCACACTGAGTCAGCTCTTAGCCCCACTGTGCAGAGGTTGTCAAAACGTGTTTTTCAGCCGGAGATAAACACGTTTTTCAATCTGGAACATCCCTATGTAACTGCTAGGCTCAGAAGAACACACTGAGACAGCTCTTAGACCCACTGTGCAGAAGTTGTCCAAACGTGTTTTTGAGCCCGAGATAAACGGTTTTTTCAATCTGGAGCATCCCAATGTAACTGCTGGGCTCAGAAGAGCACACTGAGTCAGCTCTTAGCCCCACTGTGAAGAAGTTGTCAAAACGTCTTTTTCAGCTCGAGATAAATGCGTTTTTCAATCTGGTGCATCCCAATGTAACTGCTGGGCTCAGAAGAGCACACTGAGTCAGCTCTTAGCCCTAATGTGAAGAAGTTCTCAAAACGTGTTTTTCAACCCGAGATAAACGCTTTTTTCAATCTGGAGCATCCCAATGTAACTGCTGGGCTCAGAAGAGCACACTGAGTCAGCTCTTAGCCCCACTGTGAAGAACTTGTCAAAACGTCTTTTTCAGCCCGAAATAAACGCGTTTTTCAATCTAGAGCATCCCAATGTAACTGCTGGGCTCAGAAGAGCACACTGAGTCAGCTCTTAGCCCCACTGTGAAGAAGTTGTCAAAACATCTTTTTCAGACCGAGATAAACGCGTTTTTCAATCTGGAGCATCCCAATGTAACTGCTGGGCTCAGAAGAGCACACTGAGTCAGCTCTTCGCCCCACTGTGCAGAGGTTGTCAAAACGTGTTTTTCAGCCCGAGATAAACGCGTTTTTCAATCTGGAGCATCCCTATGTAACTGCTAGGCTCAGAAGAACACACTGAGACAGCTCTTAGCCCCACTGTGCAGAAGTTGTCAAAACGTGTTTTTCAGGAAGAGATAAACGCGTTTTTCCATCTGGAGCATCCCAATGTAACTTCTGGGCTCAGAAGAGCACACTGAGTCAGCTCTTAGCCCCACTGTGAAGAAGTTGTCAAAACGTCTTTTTCAGCCCGAAATAAACGCGTTTTTCAATCTAGATCATCCCAATGTAACTGCTGGGCTCAGAAGAGCAAACTGAGTCAGCTCTTTGCCCCACTATGCAGAAGTTGTCCAAACGTGTTTTTGAGCCCGAGATAAACGCGTTTTTCATTCTGGAGCATCCCAATGTAACTGCTGGACTCAGAAGAGCACACTGAGACAGCTCTTAGCCACACTGTGCAGAAGTTGTCAAAACGTGTTTTTCAGGCCGAGATAAACGCGTTTTTCAATCTAGAGCATCCCAATGTAACTGCTGGGCTCAGAAGAGCAAACTGAGTCAGCTCTTTGCCCCACTATGCAGAGGTTGTCAAAACGTGTTTTTCAGCCCGAGATAAACGCGTTTTTCAATCTGGAGCATCCCTATGTAACTGCTAGGCTCAGAAGAACACACTGAGACAGCTCTTAGCCCCGCTGTGCAGAAGTTGTCAAAACGTGTTTTTCAGGCCGAGATAAACGCGTTTTTCAATCTGGAGCATCCTAATGGAACTGCTGGACTCAGAAGAGCACACTGAGTCAGCTCTTAGCCCCACTGTGTAGAAGTTGTCAAAACGTGTCTTTCAGGCCGAGAAAAATGCGTTTTTCAATCTGGAGCATCCCAAAGTAAATGCTGGGCTCAGAAGAGCACACTGAGTCAGCTCTTAGCCCCACTGTGCAGAGGTTGTCAAAACGTGTTTTTCAGCCCGAGATAAACGCGTTTTTCAATCTGGAGCATCCCTATGTAACTGCTAGGCTCAGAACAACACACTGAGACAGCTCTTAGCCCCACTGTGCAGAAGTTGTCAAAACATGTTTTTCAGGCCGAGATAAACGCGTTTTTCAATCTGGAGCATTCCAATGTAACTTCTGGGCTCAGAAGAGCACACTGAGTCAGCTCTTAGCCCCACTGTGAAGAAGTTGTCAAAACGTCTTTTTCAGCTCGAGATAAACGCGTTTTTCAATCTGGAGCATCCCAATGTAGCTGCTGGGCTCAGAAGAGCACACTGAGTCAGCCTTTCGCCCCACTATGCAGAAGTTGTCCAAACGTGTTTTTGAGCCCGAGATAAACATGTTTTTAATTCCGGAGCATCCCAATGTAACTGCTGGGCTCAGAAGAGCACACTGAGTCAGCTCTTAGCCCCACTGTGTAGAAGTTGTCAAAACGTGTCTTTCAGCCCGAGAAAAATGCGTTTTTCAATCTGGAGCATCCCAAAGTAAATGCTGGGCTCAGAAGAGCACACTGATTCAGCTCTTAGCCCCACTGTGCAGAGGTTGTCAAAACGTGTTTTTCAGCCCGAGATAAACGCGTTTTTCAATCTGGAGCATCCCTATGTAACTGCTAGGCTCAGAAGAGCACACTGATTCAGCTCTTAGCCCCACTGTGCAGAGGTTGTCCAAACGTGTTTTTGAGCCCGAGATAAACGCGTTTTTCATTCTGGAGCATCCCAATGTAGCTGCTGGGCTCAGAAGAGCACACTGAGTCAGCTCTTCGCCCCACTATGCAGAAGTTGTCCAAACGTGTTTTTGAGCCCGAGATAAACATGTTTTTCAGTCTGGAGCATCCCAATGTAACTGCTGGGCTCAGAAGAGCACACTGAGTCAGCTCTTAGCCCCACTGTGAAGAAGTTGTCAAAACGTCTTTTTCATACCGAGTTAAACGCGTTTTTCAATCTGGAGCATCCCAATGTAGCTGCTGGGCTCAGAAGAGCACACTGAGTCAGCTCTTAGCCCCACTGTGAAGAAGTTGTCAAAACGTCTTTTTCAGCTCGAGATAAACGCGTTTTTCAATCTGGAGCATCCCAATGTAGCTGCTGGGCTCAGAAGAGCACACTGAGTCAGCTCTTCGCCCCACTATGCAGAAGTTGTCCAAACGTGTTTTTGAGCCCGAGATAAACATGTTTTTAATTCCGGAGCATCCCAATGTAACTGCTGGGCTCAGAAGAGCACACTGAGTCAGCTCTTAGCCCCACTGTGCAGAAGTTGACAAAACGTGTTTTTCAGCATGAGATAAACGCGTTTTTCAATCTTTAGCATCCCAATGTAACTGCTGGGCTCAGAAGAGCACACTGAGTCAGCTCTTAGCCCCACTGTGAAGAAGTTCTCAAAACGTGTTTTTCAACCCGAGATAAACGCTTTTTTCAATCTGGAGCATCCCAATGTAACTGCTGGGCTCAGTAGAGCACACTGAGTCAGCTCTTAGCCCCACTGTGAAGAAGTTGTCAAAACGTCTTTTTCAGCCCGAAATAAACGCGTTTTTCAATCTAGAGCATCCCAATGTAACTGCTGGGCTCAGAAGCGCACACTGAGTCAGCTCTTTGCCCCACTATGCAGAAGTTGTCCAAACGTGATTTTCAGCCCGAGATAAATGTGTTTTTCAAACTGGTGCATCCCAATGTAACTGCTGGACTCAGAAGAGCACACTGAGTCAGCTCTTAGCCCCACTGTGCAGAAGTTGTCAAAACGTGTCTTTCAGCCCGAGAAAAATGCGTTTTTCAATCTGGAGCATCCCAATGTAACTGCTGGTCTCAGAAGAGCACACTGAGACAGCTCTTAGCCCCACTGTGCAGAAGTTGTCAAAACGTGTTTTTCAGGCCGAGATAAACGCGTTTTTCAATCTGGAGCATCCCAATGTAACTTCTGGGCTCAGAAGAGCACACTGAGTCAGCTCTTAGCCCCACTGTGAAGAAGTTGTCAAAATGTCTTTTTCAGCCCGAGATAAATGTGTTTTTCAATCTGGTGCATCCCAATGTAACTGCTGGACTCAGAAGAGCACACTGAGTCAGCTCTTAGCCCCACTGTGTAGAAGTTGTCAAAACGTGTCTTTCAGCCCGAGAAAAATGCGTTTTTCAATCTGGAGCATCCCAAAGTAAATGCTGGGCTCAGAAGAGCACACTGAGTCAGGTCTTCGCCCCACTATGCAGAAGTTGTCCAAACGTGTTTTTGAGCCCAAGATAAACATGTTTTTCAGTCTGGAGCATCCCAATGTAACTGCTGGGATCAGAAGAGCACACTGAGTCAGCTCTTAGCCCCACTGTGCAGAAGTTGTCAAAACGTGTTTTTCAGCACGAGATGAACGCGTTTTTCAATCTTTAGCATCCCAATGTAACTGCTGGGCTCAGAAGAGCACACTGAGTCAGCTCTTAGCCCCACTGTGCAGAAGTTGTCAAAACGTGTTTTTCAGCACGAGATGAACGCGTTTTTCAATCTTTAGCATCCCAATGTAACTGCTGTGCTCAGAAGAGCACACTGAGTCAGCTCTTCGCCCCACTGTGCAGAAGTTGTCAAAACGTCTTTTTCAGCCCGAAATAAACGCGTTTTTCAATCTAGAGCATCCCAATGTAACTGCTGGGCTCAGAAGAGCAAACTGAGTCAGCTCTTTGCCCCACTATGCAGAAGTTGTCCAAACGTGTTTTTGAGCCCGAGATAAACGCGTTTTTCATTCTGGAGCATCCCAATGTAGCTGCTGGGCTCAGAAGAGCACACTGAGTCAGCTCTTCGCCCCACTATGCAGAAGTTGTCCAAACGTGTTTTTGAGCCCGAGATAAACATGTTTTTCAGTCTGGAGCATCCCAATGTAACTGCTGGGCTCAGAAGAACACACTGAGTCAGCTCTTAGCCCCACTGTGAAGAAGTTGTCAAAACGTCTTTTTCAGACCGAGTTAAACGCGTTTTTCAATCTGGAGCATCCCAATGTAGCTGCTGGGCTCAGAAGAGCACACTGAGTCAGCTCTTAGCCCCACTGTGAAGAAGTTGTCAAAACGTCTTTTTCAGCTCGAGATAAACGCGTTTTTCAATCTGGAGCATCCCAATGTAGCTGCTGGGCTCAGAAGAGCACACTGAGTCAGCTCTTCGCCCCACTATGCAGAAGTTGTCCAAACGTGTTTTTGAGCCCTAGATAAACATGTTTTTAATTCCGGAGCATCCCAATGTAGCTGCTGGGCTCAGAAGAGCACACTGAGTCAGCTCTTAGCCCCACTGTGAAGAAGTTGTCAAAACGTCTTTTTCAGCCCGAAATAAACGCGTTTTTCAATCTAGAGCATCCCAATGTAACTGCTGGGCTCAGAAGAGCACACTGAGTCAGCTCTTTGCCCCACTATGCAGAAGTTGTCCAAACGTGATTTTCAGCCCGAGATAAATGTGTTTTTCAAACTGGTGCATCCCAATGTAACTGCTGGACTCAGAAGAGCACACTGAGTCAGCTCTTAGCCCCACTGTGCAGAAGTTGTCAAAACGTGTCTTTCAGCCCGAGAAAAATGCGTTTTTCAATCTGGAGCATCCCAAAGTAAATGCTGGGCTCAGAAGAGCACACTGAGTCAGCTCTTCGCCCCACTATGCAGAAGTTGTCCAAACTTGTTTTTGAGCCCGAGATAAACATGTTTTTCAGTCTGGAGCATCCCAATGTAACTGCTGGGATCAGAAGAGCACACTGAGTCAGCTCTTAGCCCCACTGTGCAGAAGTTGTCAAAACGTGTTTTTCAGCACGAGATGAATGCGTTTTTCAATCTTTAGCATCCCAATGTAACTGCTGGGCTCAGAAGAGCACACTGAGTCAGCTCTTAGCCCCACTGTGAAGAAGTTGTCAAAACGTCTTTTTCAGCCCGAAATAAACGCGTTTTTCAATCTAGAGCATCCCAATGTAACTGCTGGGCTCAGAAGAGCACACTGAGTCAGCTCTTAGCCCCACTGTGCAGAAGTTGTCAAAACGTGTATTTCAGCCCGAGAAAAATGCGTTTTTCAATCTGGAGCATCCCAATGTAACTGCTAGGCTCAGAAGAACACACTGAGACAGCTCTTAGCCCCACTGTGCAGAAGTTGTCAAAACGGGTTTTTCAGGCCGAGATAAATGCGTTTTTCAATCTGGAGCATCGCAATGTAACTTCTGGGCTCAGAAGAGCACACTGAGTCAGCTCTTAGCCCCACTGTGAAGAAGTTGTCAAAACGTCTTTTTCAGCTCGAGATAAACGCGTTTTTCAATCTTTAGCATCCCAATGTAACTGCTGGGCTCAGAAGAGCACACTGAGTCAGCTCTTAGCCCCACTGTGAAGAAGTTGTCAAAACGTCTTTTTCAGACCGAGATAAACATGTTTTTCAGTCCGGAGCATCCCAATGTAACTGCTGGGCTCAGAAGAGCACACTGAGTCAGCTCTTAGCCCCACTGTGCAGAAGTTGTCAAAACGTGTTTTTCAGCACGAGATAAACGCGTTTTTCAATCTTTAGCATCCCAATGTAACTGCTGGGCTCAGAAGAGCACACTGAGTCAGCTCTTAGCCACACTGTGAAGAAGTTGTCAAAACGTCTTTTTCAGCCCGAGATAAACATGTTTTTCAGTCCGGAGCATCCCAATGTAACTGCTGGGCTCAGAAGAGCACACTGAGTCAGCTCTTAGCCCCACTGTGCAGAAGTTCTCAAAACGTGTTTTTCAGCCCGAGATCAACGCGTTTCTCAGTCTGGAGCATCCCAATGTAACTGCTGGGCTCAGAAGAGCACACTGAGTCAGCTCTTAGCCCCACTGTGCAGAAGTTGTCAAAACGTGTATTTCAGCCCGAGAAAAATGCGTTTTTCAATCTGGAGCATCCCAATGTAACTGCTAGGCTCAGAAGAACACACTGAGACAGCTCTTAGCCCCACTGTGCAGAAGTTGTCAAAACGGGTTTTTCAGGCCGAGATAAATGCGTTTTTCAATCTGGAGCATCGCAATGTAACTTCTGGGCTCAGAAGAGCACACTGAGTCAGCTCTTAGCCCCACTTTGAAGAAGTTGTCAAAACGTCTTTTTCAGCTCGAGATAAACGCGTTTTTCAATCTTTAGCATCCCAATGTAACTGCTGGGCTCAGAAGAGCACACTGAGTCAGCTCTTAGCCCCACTGTGAAGAAGTTGTCAAAACGTCTTTTTCAGACCGAGATAAACATGTTTTTCAGTCCGGAGCATCCCAATGTAACTGCTGGGCTCAGAAGAGCACACTGAGTCAGCTCTTAGCCCCACTGTGCAGAAGTTGTCAAAACGTGTTTTTCAGCACGAGATAAACGCGTTTTTCAATCTTTAGCATCCCAATGTAACTGCTGGGCTCATAAGAGCACACTGAGTCAGCTCTTGGCCCTACTATGCAGAAGTTCTCAAAACATGTTTTTCAGCCCGAGATAAATGCGTTTTTCAATCTGGAGCATCCCAATGTAACTGCTGGGCTCAGAAGCGCACACTGAGTCAGCTCTTTGCCCCACTATGCAGAAGTTGTCCAATCGTGTTTTTGAGCCAGAGATAAACGCGTTTTTCAATCTGGAGCATCCTAATGGAACTGCTGGTCTCAGAAGAGAACACTGAGTCAGCTCTTAGCCCCACTGTGCAGAAGTTGTCAAAACGTGGTTTTCAGCCGAGATAAATGTGTTTTTCAATCTGGTGCATCCGAATGTAACTGCTGGACTCAGAAGAACACACTGAGACAGCTCTTAGCCCCACTGTGCAGAAGTTGTCAAAACGGGTTTTTCAGGCCGAGATCAATGCGTTTCTCAGTCTGGAGCATCCCAATGTAACTGCTGGGCTCAGAAGAGCACACTGAGTCAGCTCTTAGCCCCACTGTGCAGAAGTTCTCAAAACGTGTTTTTCAGCCCGAGATCAACGCGTTTCTCAGTCTGGAGCATCCCAATGTAACTGCTGGGCTCAGAAGAGCACACTGAGTCAGCTCTTAGCCCCACTGTGCAGAAGTTCTCAAAACGTGTTTTTCAGCCCGAGATCAACGCGTTTCTCAATCTGGAGCATCCCAATGTAACTGCTGGACTCAGAAGAGCACACTGAGTCAGCTCTTAGCCCCACTGTGCAGAAGTTCTCAAAACGTGTTTTTCAGCCCGAGATCAACGCGTTTCTCAATCTGGAGCATCCCAATGTAACTGCTGGGCTCAGAAGAGCACACTGAGTCAGCTCTTAGCCCCACTGTGCAGAAGTTGTCAAAACGTCTTTTTCAGCCCGAAAAAAACGCGTTTTTCAATCTGGAGCATCCCAATGTAACTGCTAGGCTCAGAAGAACACACTGAGACAGCTCTTAGCCCCACTGTGCAGAAGTTGTCAAAACGTGTTTTTCAGCATGAGATAAACGCGTTTTTCAATCTGGAGCATCCTAATGGAACTGCTGGTCTCAGAAGAGCACACTGAGTCAGCTCTTTGCCCCACTATGCAGAAGTTGTCCAATCGTGTTTTTGAGCCAGAGATAAACGCGTTTTTCAATCTGGAGCATCCTAATGGAACTGCTGGTCTCAGAAGAGAACACTGAGTCAGCTCTTAGCCCCACTGTGCAGAAGTTGTCAAAACGTGTTTTTCAGCATGAGATAAACGCGTTTTTCAATCTTTAGCATCCCAATGTAACTGCTGGGCTCAGAAGAGCACAATGAGTCAGCTCTTAGCCCCACTATGCAGAAGATCTCAAAACATGTTTTTCAGCCCGAGATAAACGCGTTTTTCAATCTGGAGCATCCCAATGTAACTGCTGCGCTCAGAAGAGCACACTGAGTCAGCTCTTCGCCCCACTGTGCAGAAGTTGTCAAAACGTCTTTTTCAGCCCGAGATAAATGTGTTTTTCAATCTGGTGCATCCCAATGTAACTGCTGGACTCAGAAGAGCACACTGAGTCAGCTCTTTGCCCCACTATGCAGAAGTTGTCCAATCATGTTTTTGAGTCAGAGATAAACGCGTTTTTCAATCTGGAGCATCCTAATGGAACTGCTGGTCTGAGAAGAGAACACTGAGTCAGCTCTTAGCCCCACTGTCCAGAAGTTGTCAAAACGTGTTTTTCAGCATGAGATAAACGCGTTTTTCAATCTTTAGCATCCCAATGTAACTGCTGGGCTCAGAAGAGCACAATGAGTCAGCTCTTAGCCCCACTATGCAGAAGATCTGAAAACGTCTTTTTCAGCCCGAGATAAATGTGTTTTTCAATCTGGTGCATCCCAGTGTAACTGCTGGACTCAGAAGAGCACACTGAGTCAGCTCTTAGCCCCACTGTGCAGAAGTTGTCAAAACGTGTATTTCAGCCCGAGAAAAATGCGTTTTTCAATCTGGAGCATCCCAATGTAACTGCTAGGCTCAGAAGAACACACTGAGACAGCTCTTAGCCCCACTGTGCAGAAGTTGTCAAAACGGGTTTTTCAGGCCGAGATAAACGCGTTTTTCAATCTGGAGCATCGCAATGTAACTTCTGGGCTCAGAAGAGCACACTGAGTCAGCTCTTAGCCCCACTGTGAAGAAGTTGTCAAAACGTCTTTTTCAGACCGAGATAAACGCGTTTTTCAATCTTTAGCATCCCAATGTAACTGCTGGGCTCAGAAGAGCACACTGAGTCAGCTCTTAGCCCCACTGTGAAGAAGTTGTCAAAACGTCTTTTTCAGACCGAGATAAACATGTTTTTCAGTCCGGAGCATCCCAATGTAACTGCTGGGCTCAGAAGAGCACACTGAGTCAGCTCTTAGCCCCACTGTGCAGAAGTTGTCAAAACATGTTTTTCAGCCCGAGATAAATGCGTTTTTCAATCTGGAGCATCCCAATGTAACTGCTGGGCTCAGAAGCGCACACTGAGTCAGCTCTTTGCCCCACTATGCAGAAGTTGTCCAATCGTGTTTTTGAGCCAGAGATAAACGCGTTTTTCAATCTGGAGCATCCTAATGGAACTGCTGGTCTCAGAAGAGAACACTGAGTCAGCTCTTAGCCCCACTGTGCAGAAGTTGTCAAAACGTGGTTTTCAGCCGAGATAAATGTGTTTTTCAATCTGGTGCATCCGAATGTAACTTCTGGACTCAGAAGAACACACTGAGACAGCTCTTAGCCCCACTGTGCAGAAGTTGTCAAAACGGGTTTTTCAGGCCGAGATAAACGCGTTTTTCAATCTGGAGCCTCCCAATGTAACTTCTGGGCTCAGAAGAGCACACTGAGTCAGCTCTTAGCCCCACTGTGAAGAAGTTGTCAAAACGTCTTTTTCAGCTCGAGATAAACGCGTTTTTCAATCTGGAGCATCCCAATGTAACTGCTGGGCTCAGAAGAGCACACTGAGTCAGCTCTTAGCCCCACTGTGAAGAAGTTGTCAAAACGTGTCTTTCAGCCCGAGAAAAATGCGTTTTTCAATCTGGAGCATCCCAAAGTAACTGCTGGGCTCAGAAGAGCACACTGAGTCAGCTCTTAGCCCCACTGTGCAGAGGTTGTCAAAACGTGTTTTTCAGCCCGAGATAAATGCGTTTTTCAATCTGGAGCATCCTAATGGATCTGCTGGTCTCAGAAGAGAACACTGAGTCAGCTCTTAGCCGCACTGTGCAGAAGTTGTCAAAACGTGTCTTTCAGCCCGAGAAAAATGCGTTTTTCAATCTGGAGCATCCCAAAGTAACTGCTGGGCTCAGAAGAGCACACTGAGTCAGCTCTTAGCCCCACTATGCAGAAGATCTCAAAACATGTTTTTCAGCCCGAGATAAACGCGTTTTTCAATCTGGAGCATCCCAATGTAACTGCTGGGCTCAGAAGAGTACACTGAGTCAGCTCTTAGCCCCACTGTGAAGAAGTTCTCAAAACGTGTTTTTCAACCCGAGATAAATGCGTTTTTCAATCTGGAGCATCCCAATGTAACTGATGGGCTCAGAAGAGCACACTGAGTCAGCTCTTAGCCCCACTGTGCAGAAGTTCTCAAAACGTGTTTTTCAGCCCGAGATCAACGCGTTTCTCAATCTGGAGCATCCCAATGTAACTGCTGGGCTCAGAAGAGCACACTGAGTCAGCTCTTAGCCCCACTGTGAAGAAGTTGTCAAAACGTCTTTTTCAGCCCGAAAAAAACGCGTTTTTCAATCTGGAGCATCCCAATGTAACTGCTAGGCTCAGAAGAACACACTGAGACAGCTCTTAGCCCCACTGTGCAGAAGTTGTCAAAACGTGTTTTTCAGCATGAGATAAACGCGTTTTTCAATCTGGAGCATCCTAATGGAACTGCTGGTCTCAGAAGAGAACACTGAGTCAGCTCTTAGCCCCACTGTGCAGAAGTTGTCAAAACGTGTTTTTCAGCATGAGATAAACGCGTTTTTCAATCTTTAGCATCCCAATGTAACTGCTGGGCTCAGAAGAGCACAATGAGTCAGCTCTTAGCCCCACTATGCAGAAGATCTCAAAACATGTTTTTCAGCCCGAGATAAACGCGTTTTTCAATCTGGAGCATCCCAATGTAACTACTGCGCTCAGAAGAGCACACTGAGTCAGCTCTTCGCCCCACTGTGCAGAAGTTGTCAATACGGGTTTTTCAGGCCGAGATAAACGCGTTTCTCAATCTGGAGCATCCCAATGTAACTTCTGGGCTCAGAAGAGCACACTGAGTCAGCTCTTAGCCCCACTGTGCAGAAGTTGTCAAAATGTGTTTTTCAGCACGAGATAAACGCGTTTTTCAATCTTTAGCATCCCAATGTAACTGCTGGGCTCAGAAGAGCACACTGAGTCAGCTCTTAGCCCCACTGTGCAGAAATTCTCAAAACATGTTTTTCAGCCCGAGATAAACGCGTTTTTCAATCTGGAGCATCCCAATGTAACTGTTGGGCTCAGAAGAGCACACTGAGTCAGCTCTTCGCCCCACTGTGCAGAAGTTGTCAAAACGTGTTTTTCAGCATGAGATAAACGCGTTTTTCAGTCTGGAGCATCCCAATGTAACTGCTGGGCTCAGAAGAGCACACTGAGTCAGCTCTTAGCCCCACTGTGCAGAAGATCTCAAAACGTGTTTTTCAGCCCGAGATCAACGTGTTTTTCAATCTGGAGCATCCCAATGTAACTGCTGGGCTCAGAAGTGCACACTGAGTCAGCTCTTAGCCCCACTGTGCAAAAGTTCTCAAAACGTGTTTTTCAGCCCGAGATAAACGCGTTTTTCAATCTGGAGCATCCCAATGTAACTGCTGGGCTCAGAAGAGCACACTGAGTCAGCTCTTAGCCCCACTGTGCAGAAGTTGTCAAAACGTGTCTTTCCGCCCGAGAAAAATGCGATTTTCAATCTGGAGCATCCAAAAGTAACTGCTGGGCTCAGAAGAGCACACTGAGTCAGCTCTTAGCCCAACTGTGCAGAAGTTGTCAAAACGTGTCTTTCAGCCCGAGAAAAATGCGTTTTTCAATCTGGAGCATCCCAAAGTAACTGCTGGGCTCAGAAGAGCACACTGAGTCAGCTCTTAGCCCCACTGTGCAGAAGTTGTCAAAACGTGTCTTTCAGCCCTAGAAAAATTTGTTTTTCAAACTGGAGCATCCCAAAGTAACTGCTGGGCTCAGAAGAGCACACTGAGTCAGCTTTTAGCCCCACTTTGCAGAAGATCTCAAAACATGTTTTTCAGCCTGAGATAAACGCGTTTTTCAATCTGGAGCATCCAAATGTAACTGTTGGGCTCAGAAGAGCACACTGAGTCAGCTCTTCGCCCCACTGTGCAGAAATTGACAAAACGTGTTTTTCAGCATGAGATAAACGCGTTTTTCAATCTTTAGCATCCCAATGTAACTGCTGGGCTCAGAAGAGCACACTGAGTCAGCTCTTAGCTCCACTGTGAAGAAGTTCTCAAAACGTGTTTTTCAACCCGAGATAAATGCGTTTTTCAATTTGGAGCATCCCAATGTAACTGCTGGGCTCAGAAGAGCACACTGAGTCAGCTCTTAGCCCCACTGTGAAGAAGTTGTCAAAACGTCTTTTTCAGCCCGAAAAAAACGCGTTTTTCAATCTAGAGCATCCCAATGTAACTGCTGGGCTCAGAAGAGCACACTGAGTCAGCTCTTAGCCACACTGTGAAGAAGTTGTCAAAACGTCTTTTTCAGCCCGAGATAAACATGTTTTTCAGTCCGGAGCATCCCAATGTAACTGCTGGGCTCAGAAGAGCACACTGAGTCAGCTCTTAGCCCCACTGTGCAGAAGTTCTCAAAACGTGTTTTTCAGCCCGAGATCAACGCGTTTCTCAGTCTGGAGCATCCCAATGTAACTGCTGGGCTCAGAAGAGCACACTGAGTCAGCTCTTAGCCCCACTGTGCAGAAGTTGTCAAAACGTGTATTTCAGCCCGAGAAAAATGCGTTTTTCAATCTGGAGCATCCCAATGTAACTGCTAGGCTCAGAAGAACACACTGAGACAGCTCTTAGCCCCACTGTGCAGAAGTTGTCAAAACGGGTTTTTCAGGCCGAGATAAATGCGTTTTTCAATCTGGAGCATCGCAATGTAACTTCTGGGCTCAGAAGAGCACACTGAGTCAGCTCTTAGCCCCACTGTGAAGAAGTTGTCAAAACGTCTTTTTCAGCTCGAGATAAACGCGTTTTTCAATCTTTAGCATCCCAATGTAACTGCTGGGCTCAGAAGAGCACACTGAGTCAGCTCTTAGCCCCACTGTGAAGAAGTTGTCAAAACGTCTTTTTCAGACCGAGATAAACATGTTTTTCAGTCCGGAGCATCCCAATGTAACTGCTGGGCTCAGAAGAGCACACTGAGTCAGCTCTTAGCCCCACTGTGCAGAAGTTGTCAAAACGTGTTTTTCAGCACGAGATAAACGCGTTTTTCAATCTTTAGCATCCCAATGTAACTGCTGGGCTCAGAAGAGCACACTGAGTCAGCTCTTGGCCCTACTATGCAGAAGTTCTCAAAACATGTTTTTCAGCCCGAGATAAATGCGTTTTTCAATCTGGAGCATCCCAATGTAACTGCTGGGCTCAGAAGCGCACACTGAGTCAGCTCTTTGCCCCACTATGCAGAAGTTGTCCAATCGTGTTTTTGAGCCAGAGATAAACGCGTTTTTCAATCTGGAGCATCCTAATGGAACTGCTGGTCTCAGAAGAGAACACTGAGTCAGCTCTTAGCCCCACTGTGCAGAAGTTGTCAAAACGTGGTTTTCAGCCGAGATAAATGTGTTTTTCAATCTGGTGCATCCGAATGTAACTGCTGGACTCAGAAGAACACACTGAGACAGCTCTTAGCCCCACTGTGCAGAAGTTGTCAAAACGGGTTTTTCAGGCCGAGATCAATGCGTTTCTCAGTCTGGAGCATCCCAATGTAACTGCTGGGCTCAGAAGAGCACACTGAGTCAGCTCTTAGCCCCACTGTGCAGAAGTTCTCAAAACGTGTTTTTCAGCCCGAGATCAACGCGTTTCTCAGTCTGGAGCATCCCAATGTAACTGCTGGGCTCAGAAGAGCACACTGAGTCAGCTCTTAGCCCCACTGTGCAGAAGTTCTCAAAACGTGTTTTTCAGCCCGAGATCAACGCGTTTCTCAATCTGGAGCATCCCAATGTAACTGCTGGGCTCAGAAGAGCACACTGAGTCAGCTCTTAGCCCCACTGTGCAGAAGTTCTCAAAACGTGTTTTTCAGCCCGAGATCAACGCGTTTCTCAATCTGGAGCATCCCAATGTAACTGCTGGGCTCAGAAGAGCACACTGAGTCAGCTCTTAGCCCCACTGTGCAGAAGTTGTCAAAACGTCTTTTTCAGCCCGAAAAAAACGCGTTTTTCAATCTGGAGCATCCCAATGTAACTGCTAGGCTCAGAAGAACACACTGAGACAGCTCTTAGCCCCACTGTGCAGAAGTTGTCAAAACGTGTTTTTCAGCATGAGATAAACGCGTTTTTCAATCTGGAGCATCCTAATGGAACTGCTGGTCTCAGAAGAGCACACTGAGTCAGCTCTTTGCCCCACTATGCAGAAGTTGTCCAATCGTGTTTTTGAGCCAGAGATAAACGCGTTTTTCAATCTGGAGCATCCTAATGGAACTGCTGGTCTCAGAAGAGAACACTGAGTCAGCTCTTAGCCCCACTGTGCAGAAGTTGTCAAAACGTGTTTTTCAGCATGAGATAAACGCGTTTTTCAATCTGGAGCATCCCAATGTAACTGCTGCGCTCAGAAGAGCACACTGAGTCAGCTCTTCGCCCCACTGTGCAGAAGTTGTCAAAACGTCTTTTTCAGCCCGAGATAAATGTGTTTTTCAATCTGGTGCATCCCAATGTAACTGCTGGACTCAGAAGAGCACACTGAGTCAGCTCTTTGCCCCACTATGCAGAAGTTGTCCAATCATGTTTTTGAGTCAGAGATAAACGCGTTTTTCAATCTGGAGCATCCTAATGGAACTGCTGGTCTCAGAAGAGAACACTGAGTCAGCTCTTAGCCCCACTGTCCAGAAGTTGTCAAAACGTGTTTTTCAGCATGAGATAAACGCGTTTTTCAATCTTTAGCATCCCAATGTAACTGCTGGGCTCAGAAGAGCACAATGAGTCAGCTCTTAGCCCCACTATGCAGAAGATCTGAAAACGTCTTTTTCAGCCCGAGATAAATGTGTTTTTCAATCTGGTGCATCCCAGTGTAACTGCTGGACTCAGAAGAGCACACTGAGTCAGCTCTTAGCCCCACTGTGCAGAAGTTGTCAAAACGTGTATTTCAGCCCGAGAAAAATGCGTTTTTCAATCTGGAGCATCCCAATGTAACTGCTAGGCTCAGAAGAACACACTGAGACAGCTCTTAGCCCCACTGTGCAGAAGTTGTCAAAACGGGTTTTTCAGGCCGAGATAAACGCGTTTTTCAATCTGGAGCATCGCAATGTAACTTCTGGGCTCAGAAGAGCACACTGAGTCAGCTCTTAGCCCCACTGTGAAGAAGTTGTCAAAACGTCTTTTTCAGCTCGAGATAAACGCGTTTTTCAATCTTTAGCATCCCAATGTAACTGCTGGGCTCAGAAGAGCACACTGAGTCAGCTCTTAGCCCCACTGTGAAGAAGTTGTCAAAACGTCTTTTTCAGACCGAGATAAACATGTTTTTCAGTCCGGAGCATCCCAATGTAACTGCTGGGCTCAGAAGAGCACACTGAGTCAGCTCTTAGCCCCACTGTGCAGAAGTTGTCAAAACATGTTTTTCAGCCCGAGATAAATGCGTTTTTCAATCTGGAGCATCCCAATGTAACTGCTGGGCTCAGAAGCGCACACTGAGTCAGCTCTTTGCCCCACTATGCAGAAGTTGTCCAATCGTGTTTTTGAGCCAGAGATAAACGCGTTTTTCAATCTGGAGCATCCTAATGGAACTGCTGGTCTCAGAAGAGAACACTGAGTCAGCTCTTAGCCCCACTGTGCAGAAGTTGTCAAAACGTGGTTTTCAGCCGAGATAAATGTGTTTTTCAATCTGGTGCATCCGAATGTAACTTCTGGACTCAGAAGAACACACTGAGACAGCTCTTAGCCCCACTGTGCAGAAGTTGTCAAAACGGGTTTTTCAGGCCGAGATAAACGCGTTTTTCAATCTGGAGCCTCCCAATGTAACTTCTGGGCTCAGAAGAGCACACTGAGTCAGCTCTTAGCCCCACTGTGAAGAAGTTGTCAAAACGTCTTTTTCAGCTCGAGATAAACGCGTTTTTCAATCTGGAGCATCCCAATGTAACTGCTGGGCTCAGAAGAGCACACTGAGTCAGCTCTTAGCCCCACTGTGAAGAAGTTGTCAAAACGTGTCTTTCAGCCCGAGAAAAATGCGTTTTTCAATCTGGAGCATCCCAAAGTAACTGCTGGGCTCAGAAGAGCACACTGAGTCAGCTCTTAGCACCACTGTGCAGAGGTTGTCAAAACGTGTTTTTCAGCCCGAGATAAATGCGTTTTTCAATCTGGAGCATCCTAATGGATCTGCTGGTCTCAGAAGAGAACACTGAGTCAGCTCTTAGCCGCACTGTGCAGAAGTTGTCAAAACGTGTCTTTCAGCCCGAGAAAAATGCGTTTTTCAATCTGGAGCATCCCAAAGTAACTGCTGGGCTCAGAAGAGCACACTGAGTCAGCTCTTAGCCCCACTATGCAGAAGATCTCAAAACATGTTTTTCAGCCCGAGATAAACGCGTTTTTCAATCTGGAGCATCCCAATGTAACTGCTGGGCTCAGAAGAGTACACTGAGTCAGCTCTTAGCCCCACTGTGAAGAAGTTCTCAAAACGTGTTTTTCAACCCGAGATAAATGCGTTTTTCAATCTGGAGCATCCCAATGTAACTGATGGGCTCAGAAGAGCACACTGAGTCAGCTCTTAGCCCCACTGTGCAGAAGTTCTCAAAACGTGTTTTTCAGCCCGAGATCAACGCGTTTCTCAATCTGGAGCATCCCAATGTAACTGCTGGGCTCAGAAGAGCACACTGAGTCAGCTCTTAGCCCCACTGTGAAGAAGTTGTCAAAACGTCTTTTTCAGCCCGAAAAAAACGCGTTTTTCAATCTGGAGCATCCCAATGTAACTGCTAGGCTCAGAAGAACACACTGAGACAGCTCTTAGCCCCACTGTGCAGAAGTTGTCAAAACGTGTTTTTCAGCATGAGATAAACGCGTTTTTCAATCTGGAGCATCCTAATGGAACTGCTGGTCTCAGAAGAGAACACTGAGTCAGCTCTTAGCCCCACTGTGCAGAAGTTGTCAAAACGTGTTTTTCAGCATGAGATAAACGCGTTTTTCAATCTTTAGCATCCCAATGTAACTGCTGGGCTCAGAAGAGCACAATGAGTCAGCTCTTAGCCCCACTATGCAGAAGATCTCAAAACATGTTTTTCAGCCCGAGATAAACGCGTTTTTCAATCTGGAGCATCCCAATGTAACTACTGCGCTCAGAAGAGCACACTGAGTCAGCTCTTCGCCCCACTGTGCAGAAGTTGTCAATACGGGTTTTTCAGGCCGAGATAAACGCGTTTCTCAATCTGGAGCATCCCAATGTAACTTCTGGGCTCAGAAGAGCACACTGAGTCAGCTCTTAGCCCCACTGTGCAGAAGTTGTCAAAATGTGTTTTTCAGCACGAGATAAACGCGTTTTTCAATCTTTAGCATCCCAATGTAACTGCTGGGCTCAGAAGAGCACACTGAGTCAGCTCTTAGCCCCACTGTGCAGAAATTCTCAAAACATGTTTTTCAGCCCGAGATAAACGCGTTTTTCAATCTGGAGCATCCCAATGTAACTGTTGGGCTCAGAAGAGCACACTGAGTCAGCTCTTCGCCCCACTGTGCAGAAGTTGTCAAAACGTGTTTTTCAGCATGAGATAAACGCGTTTTTCAGTCTGGAGCATCCCAATGTAACTGCTGGGCTCAGAAGAGCACACTGAGTCAGCTCTTAGCCCCACTGTGCAGAAGATCTCAAAACGTGTTTTTCAGCCCGAGATCAACGTGTTTTTCAATCTGGAGCATCCCAATGTAACTGCTGGGCTCAGAAGTGCACACTGAGTCAGCTCTTAGCCCCACTGTGCAAAAGTTCTCAAAACGTGTTTTTCAGCCCGAGATAAACGCGTTTTTCAATCTGGAGCATCCCAATGTAACTGCTGGGCTCAGAAGAGCACACTGAGTCAGCTCTTAGCCCCACTGTGCAGAAGTTGTCAAAACGTGTCTTTCAGCCCGAGAAAAATGCGATTTTCAATCTGGAGCATCCAAAAGTAACTGCTGGGCTCAGAAGAGCACACTGAGTCAGCTCTTAGCCCAACTGTGCAGAAGTTGTCAAAACGTGTCTTTCAGCCCGAGAAAAATGCGTTTTTCAATCTGGAGCATCCCAAAGTAACTGCTGGGCTCAGAAGAGCACACTGAGTCAGCTCTTAGCCCCACTGTGCAGAAGTTGTCAAAACGTGTCTTTCAGCCCTAGAAAAATTTGTTTTTCAAACTGGAGCATCCCAAAGTAACTGCTGGGCTCAGAAGAGCACACTGAGTCAGCTTTTAGCCCCACTTTGCAGAAGATCTCAAAACATGTTTTTCAGCCCGAGATAAACGCGTTTTTCAATCTGGAGCATCCAAATGTAACTGTTGGGCTCAGAAGAGCACACTGAGTCAGCTCTTCGCCCCACTGTGCAGAAATTGACAAAACGTGTTTTTCAGCATGAGATAAACGCGTTTTTCAATCTTTAGCATCCCAATGTAACTGCTGGGCTCAGAAGAGCACACTGAGTCAGCTCTTAGCTCCACTGTGAAGAAGTTCTCAAAACGTGTTTTTCAACCCGAGATAAATGCGTTTTTCAATTTGGAGCATCCCAATGTAACTGCTGGGCTCAGAAGAGCACACTGAGTCAGCTCTTAGCCCCACTGTGAAGAAGTTGTCAAAACGTCTTTTTCAGCCCGAAAAAAACGCGTTTTTCAATCTAGAGCATCCCAATGTAACTGCTGGGCTCAGAAGAGCACACTGAGTCAGCTCTTAGCCCCACTGTGCAGAAGTTCTCAAAACGTGTTTTTCAGCCCGAGATCAACGCGTTTCTCAGTCTGGAGCATCCCAATGTAACTGCTGGGCTCAGAAGAGCACACTGAGTCAGCTCTTAGCCCCACTGTGCAGAAGTTCTCAAAACGTGTTTTTCAGCCCGAGATCAACGCGTTTCTCAATCTGGAGCATCCCAATGTAACTGCTGGGCTCAGAAGTGCACACTGAGTCAGCTCTTAGCCCCACTGTGCAGAAGTTCTCAAAACGTGTTTTTCAGCCCGAGATCAACGCGTTTCTCAATCTGGAGCATCCCAATGTAACTGCTGGGCTCAGAAGAGCACACTGAGTCAGCTCTTAGCCCCACTGTGAAGAAGTTGTCAAAACGTCTTTTTCAGCCCGAAAAAAACGCGTTTTTCAATCTGGAGCATCCCAATGTAACTGCTAGGCTCAGAAGAACACACTGAGACAGCTCTTAGCCCCAATGTGCAGAAGTTGTCAAAACGTGTTTTTCAGCATGAGATAAACGCGTTTTTCAATCTGGAGCATCCTAATGGAACTGCTGGTCTCAGAAGAGCACACTGAGTCAGCTCTTTGCCCCACTATGCAGAAGTTGTCCAATCGTGTTTTTGAGCCAGAGATAAACGCGTTTTTCAATCTGGAGCATCCTAATGGAACTGCTGGTCTCAGAAGAGAACACTGAGTCAGCTCTTAGCCCCACTGTGCAGAAGTTGTCAAAACGTGTTTTTCAGCATGAGATAAACGCGTTTTTCAATCTTTAGCATCCCAATGTAACTGCTGGGCTCAGAAGAGCACAATGAGTCAGCTCTTAGCCCCACTATGCAGAAGATCTCAAAACATGTTTTTCAGCCCGAGATAAACGCGTTTTTCAATCTGGAGCATCCCAATGTAACTGCTGCGCTCAGAAGAGCACACTGAGTCAGCTCTTCGCCCCACTGTGCAGAAGTTGTCAAAACGTCTTTTTCAGCCCGAGATAAATGTGTTTTTCAATCTGGTGCATCCCAATGTAACTGCTGGACTCAGAAGAGCACACTGAGTCAGCTCTTTGCCCCACTATGCAGAAGTTGTCCAATCATGTTTTTGAGTCAGAGATAAACGTGTTTTTCAATCTGGAGCATCCTAATGGAACTGCTGGTCTCAGAAGAGAACACTGAGTCAGCTCTTAGCCCCACTGTCCAGAAGTTGTCAAAACGTGTTTTTCAGCATGAGATAAACGCGTTTTTCAATCTTTAGCATCCCAATGTAACTGCTGGGCTCAGAAGAGCACAATGAGTCAGCTCTTAGCCCCACTATGCAGAAGATCTGAAAACGTCTTTTTCAGCCCGAGATAAATGTGTTTTTCAATCTGGTGCATCCCAATGTAACTGCTGGACTCAGAAGAGCACACTGAGTCAGCTCTTAGCCCCACTGTGCAGAAGTTGTCAAAACGTGTATTTCAGCCCGAGAAAAATGCGTTTTTCAATCTGGAGCATCCCAATGTAACTGCTAGGCTCAGAAGAACACACTGAGACAGCTCTTAGCCCCACTGTGCAGAAGTTGTCAAAACGGGTTTTTCAGGCCGAGATAAACGCGTTTTTCAATCTGGAGCATCGCAATGTAACTTCTGGGCTCAGAAGAGCACACTGAGTCAGCTCTTAGCCCCACTGTGAAGAAGTTGTCAAAACGTCTTTTTCAGCTCGAGATAAACGCGTTTTTCAATCTTTAGCATCCCAATGTAACTGCTGGGCTCAGAAGAGCACACTGAGTCAGCTCTTAGCCCCACTGTGAAGAAGTTGTCAAAACGTCTTTTTCAGACCGAGATAAACATGTTTTTCAGTCCGGAGCATCCCAATGTAACTGCTGGGCTCAGAAGAGCACACTGAGTCAGCTCTTAGCCCCACTGTGCAGAAGTTGTCAAAACGTGTTTTTCAGCACGAGATAAACGCGTTTTTCAATCTTTAGCATCCCAATGTAACTGCTGGGCTCAGAAGAGCACACTGAGTCAGCTCTTGGCCCTACTATGCAGAAGTTCTCAAAACATGTTTTTCAGCCCGAGATAAATGCGTTTTTCAATCTGGAGCATCCCAATGTAACTGCTGGGCTCAGAAGCGCACACTGAGTCAGCTCTTTGCCCCACTATGCAGAAGTTGTCCAATCGTGTTTTTGAGCCAGAGATAAACGCGTTTTTCAATCTGGAGCATCCTAATGGAACTGCTGGTCTCAGAAGAGAACACTGAGTCAGCTCTTAGCCCCACTGTGCAGAAGTTGTCAAAACGTGGTTTTCAGCCGAGATAAATGTGTTTTTCAATCTGGTGCATCCGAATGTAACTGCTGGACTCAGAAGAACACACTGAGACAGCTCTTAGCCCCACTGTGCAGAAGTTGTCAAAACGGGTTTTTCAGGCCGAGATAAACGCGTTTTTCAATCTGGAGCCTCCCAATGTAACTTCTGGGCTCAGAAGAGCACACTGAGTCAGCTCTTAGCCCCACTGTGAAGAAGTTGTCAAAACGTCTTTTTCAGCTCGAGATAAACGCGTTTTTCAATCTGGAGCATCCCAATGTAACTTCTGGGCTCAGAAGAGCACACTGAGTCAGCTCTTAGCCCCACTGTGAAGAAGTTGTCAAAACGTGTCTTTCAGCCCGAGAAAAATGCGTTTTTCAATCTGGAGCATCCCAAAGTAACTGCTGGGCTCAGAAGAGCACACTGAGTCAGCTCTTAGCCCCACTGTGCAGAGGTTGTCAAAACGTGTTTTTCAGCCCGAGATAAACGCGTTTTTCAATCTGGAGCATCCCAATGTAACTGCTGGGCTCAGAAGAGCACACTGAGTCAGCTCTTAGCCCCACTGTGAAGTAGTTGTCAAAACGTCTTTTTCAGCCCGAAATAAACGCGTTTTTCAATCTAGAGCATCCCAATGTAACTGCTGGGCTCAGAAGAGCACACTGAGTCAGCTCTTAGCCCCACTGTGTAGAAGTTGTCAAAACGTGTCTTTCAGCCATAGAAAAATGCGTTTTTCAATCTGGAGCATCCCAAAGTAACTGCTGGGCTCAGAAGAGCACACTGAGTCAGCTCTTAGCCCCACTGTGCAGAGGTTGTCAAAACGTGTCTTTCAGCCCGAGAAAAATGCGTTTTTCAATCTGGAGCATCCCAAAGTAACTGCTGGGCTCAGAAGAGCACACTGAGTCAGCTCTTAGCCCCACTGTGCAGAGGTTGTCAAAACGTGTTTTTCAGCCCGAGATAAATGCGTTTTTCAATCTGGAGCATCCTAATGGATCTGCTGGTCTCAGAAGAGAACACTGAGTCAGCTCTTAGCCGCACTGTGCAGAAGTTGTCAAAACGTGTCTTTCAGCCCGAGAAAAATGCGTTTTTCAATCTGGAGCATCCCAAAGTAACTGCTGGGCTCAGAAGAGCACACTGAGTCAGCTCTTAGCCCCACTATGCAGAAGATCTCAAAACATGTTTTTCAGCCCGAGATAAACGCGTTTTTCAATCTGGAGCATCCCAATGTAACTGCTGGGCTCAGAAGAGCACACTGAGTCAGCTCTTAGCCCCACTGTGAAGAAGTTCTCAAAACGTGTTTTTAACCCGAGATAAATGCGTTTTTCAATCTGGAGCATCCCAATGTAACTGATGGGCTCAGAAGAGCACACTGATTCAGCTCTTAGCCCCACTGTTCAGAAGTTCTCAAAACGTGTTTTTCAGCCCGAGATCAACGCGTTTCTCAATCTGGAGCATCCCAATGTAACTGCTGGGCTCAGAAGAGCACACTGAGTCAGCTCTTAGCCCCACTGTGAAGAAGTTGTCAAAACGTCTTTTTCAGCCCGAAAAAAACGCGTTTTTCAATCTGGAGCATCCCAATGTAACTGCTAGGCTCAGAAGAACACACTGAGACAGCTCTTAGCCCCACTGTGCAGAAGTTGTCAAAACGTGTTTTTCAGCATGAGATAAACGCGTTTTTCAATCTGGAGCATCCTAATGGAACTGCTGGTCTCAGAAGAGAACACTGAGTCAGCTCTTAGCCCCACTGTGCAGAAGTTGTCAAAACGTGTTTTTCAGCATGAGATAAACGCGTTTTTCAATCTTTAGCATCCCAATGTAACTGCTGGGCTCAGAAGAGCACAATGAGTCAGCTCCTAGCCCCACTATGCAGAAGATCTCAAAACATGTTTTTCAGCCCGAGATAAACGCGTTTTTCAATCTGGAGCATCCCAATGTAACTACTGCGCTCAGAAGAGCACACTGAGTCAGCTCTTCGCCCCACTGTGCAGAAGTTGTCAATACGGGTTTTTCAGGCCAAGATAAACGCGTTTCTCAATCTGGAGCATCCCAATGTAACTTCTGGGCTCAGAAGAGCACACTGAGTCAGCTCTTAGCCCCACTGTGAAGAAGTTGTCAAAACGTCTTTTTCAGCTCGAGATAAACGCGTTTTTCAATCTTTAGCATCCCAATGTAACTGCTGGGCTCAGAAGAGCACACTGAGTCAGCTCTTAGCCACACTGTGAAGAAGTTGTCAAAACGTCATTTTCAGCCCGAGATAAACATGTTTTTCAGTCCGGAGCATCCCAATGTAACTGCTGGGCTCAGAAGAGCACACTGAGTCAGCTCTTAGCCCCACTGTGCAGAAGTTCTCAAAACGTGTTTTTCAGCCCGAGATCAACGCGTTTCTCAGTCTGGAACATCCCAATGTAACTGCTGGGCTCAGAAGAGCACACTGAGTCAGCTCTTAGCCCCACTGTGCAGAAGTTCTCAAAACGTGTTTTTCAGCCCGAGATCAACGCGTTTCTCAATCTGGAGCATCCCAATGTAACTGCTGGGCTCAGAAGAGCACACTGAGTCAGCTCTTAGCCCCACTGTGAAGAAGTTGTCAAAATGTCTTTTTCAGCCCGAAAAAAACGCGTTTTTCAATCTAGAGCATCCCAATGTAACTGCTGGGCTCAGAAGAGCACACTGAGTCAGCTCTTTGCCCCACTATGCAGAAGTTGTCCAATCGTGTATTTCAGCCCGAGAAAAATGCGTTTTTCAATCTGGAGCATCCCAATGTAACTGCTAGGCTCAGAAGAACACACTGAGACAGCTCTTAGCCCCACTGTGCAGAAGTTGTCAAAACGGGTTTTTCAGGCCGAGATAAACGCATTTTTCAATCTGGAGCATCCCAATGTAACTTCTGGGCTCAGAAGAGCACACTGAGTCAGCTCTTAGGCCCACTGTGAAGAAGTTGTCAAAACGTCTTTTTCAGCTCGAGATAAACGCGTTTTTCAATCTTTAGCATCCCAATGTAACTGCTGGGCTCAGAAGAGCACACTGAGTCAGCTCTTAGCCCCACTGTGAAGAAGTTGTCAAAACGTCTTTTTCAGCCCGAGATAAACATGTTGTTCAGTCCGGAGCATCCCAATGTAACTGCTGGGCTCAGAAGAGCACACTGAGTCAGCTCTTAGCCCCACTGTGCAGAAGTTGTCAAAATGTGTTTTTCAGCACGAGATAAACGCGTTTTTCAATCTTTAGCATCCCAATGTAACTGCTGGGCTCAGAAGAGCACACTGAGTCAGCTCTTAGCCCCACTTTGCAGAAATTCTCAAAACATGTTTTTCAGCCCGAGATAAACGCGTTTTTCAATCTGGAGCATCCCAATGTAACTGTTGGGCTCAGAAGAGCACACTGAGTCAGCTCTTCGCCCCACTGTGCAGAAGTTGTCAAAACGTGTTTTTCAGCATGAGATAAACGCGTTTTTCAGTCTGGAGCATCCCAATGTAACTGCTGGGCTCAGAAGAGCACACTGAGTCAGCTCTTAGCCCCACTGTGCAGAAGATCTCAAAACGTGTTTTTCAGCCCGAGATCAACGTGTTTTTCAATCTGGAGCATCCCAATGTAACTGCTGGGCTCAGAAGAGCACACTGAGTCAGCTCTTAGCCCCACTGTGCAGAAGTTGTCAAAACGTGTTTTTCAACACGAGATAAACGCGTTTTTTAATCTAGAGCATCCCAATGTAACTGCTGGGCTCAGAAGTGCACACTGAGTCAGCTCTTAGCCCCACTGTGCAGAAGTTCTCAAAACGTGTTTTTCAGCCCGAGATAAACGCGTTTTTCAATCTGGAGCATCCCAATGTAACTGCTGGGCTCAGAAGAGCACACTGAGTCAGCTCTTAGCCCCACTGTGCAGAGGTTGTCAAAACGTGTTTTTCAGCCCGAGATAAACGCGTTTTTCAATCTGGAGCATCCTAATGGATCTGCTGGTCTCAGAAGAGAACACTGAGTCAGCTCTTAGCCCCACTGTGCTGAAGTTGTCAAAACGTGTCTTTCAGCCCGAGAAAAATGCGATTTTCAATCTGGAGCATCCAAAAGTAACTGCTGGGCTCAGAAGAGCACACTGAGTCAGCTCTTAGCCCCACTGTGCAGAAGTTGTCAAAACGTGTCTTTCAGCCCGAGAAAAATGCGTTTTTCAATCTGGAGCATCCCAAAGTAACTGCTGGGCTCAGAAGAGCACACTGAGTCAGCTCTTAGCCCCACTGTGCAGAAGTTGTCAAAACGTGTCTTTCAGCCCTAGAAAAATGCGTTTTTCAAACTGGAGCATCCCAAAGTAACTGCTGGGCTCAGAAGAGCACACTGAGTCAGCTTTTAGCCCCACTTTGCAGAAGATCTCAAAACATGTTTTTCAGCCCGAGATAAACGCGTTTTTCAATCTGGAGCATCCAAATGTAACTGTTGGGCTCAGAAGAGCACACTGAGTCAGCTCTTCGCCCCACTGTGCAGAAATTGACAAAACGTGTTTTTCAGCATGAGATAAACGCGTTTTTCAATCTTTAGCATCCCAATGTAACTGCTGGGCTCAGAAGAGCACACTGAGTCAGCTCTTAGCCCCACTGTGAAGAAGTTCTCAAAACGTGTTTTTCAACCCGAGATAAATGCGTTTTTCAATTTGGAGCATCCCAATGTAACTGCTGGGCTCAGAAGAGCACACTGAGTCAGCTCTTAGCCCCACTGTGAAGAAGTTGTCAAAACGTCTTCTTCAGCCCGAAAAAAACGCGTTTTTCAATCTAGAGCATCCCAATGTAACTGCTGGGCTCAGAAGAGCACACTGAGTCAGCTCTTTGCCCCACTATGCAGAAGTTGTCCAATCGTGTTTTTGAGCCAGAGATAAACGCGTTTTTCAATCTGGAGCATCCCAATGTAACTTCTGGGCTCAGAAGAGCACACTGAGTCAGCTCTTAGCCCCACTGTGAAGAAGTTGTCAAAACGTCTTTTTCAGCTCGAGATAAACGCGTTTTTCAATCTTTAGCATCCCAATGTAACTGCTGGGCTCAGAAGAGCACACTGAGTCAGCTCTTAGCCCAACTGTGAAGAAGTTGTCAAAACGTCTTTTTCAGCCCGAGATAAACATGTTTATCAGTCCGGAGCATCCCAATGTAACTGCTGGGCTCAGAAGAGCACACTGAGTCAGCTCTTAGCCCCACTGTGCAGAAGTTCTCAAAACGTGTTTTTCAGCCCGAGATCAACGCGTTTCTCAGTCTGGAGCATCCCAATGTAACCGCTGGGCTCAGAAGAGCACACTGAGTCAGCTCTTAGCCCCACTGTGCAGAAGTTCTCAAAACGTGTTTTTCAGCCCGAGATCAACGCGTTTCTCAATCTTGAGCATCCCAATGTAACAGCTGGGCTCAGAAGAGCACACTGAGTCAGCTCTTAGCCCCACTGTGAAGAAGTTGTCAAAACGTCTTTTTCAGCCCGAAAAAAACGCGTTTTTCAATCTAGAGCATCCCAATGTAACTGCTGGGCTCAGAAGAGCACACTGAGTCAGCTCTTTGCCCCACTATGCAGAAGTTGTCCAATCGTGTTTTTGAGCCAGAGATAAACGCGTTTTTCAATCTGGAGCATCCTAATGGAACTGCTGGTCTCAGAAGAGAACACTGAGTCAGCTCTTAGCCCCACTGTGCAGAAGATGTCAAAACGTGTTTTTCAGCATGAGATAAACGCGTTTTTCAATCTTTAGCATCCAAATGTAACTGCTGGGCTAAGAAGAGCACAATGAGTCAGCTCTTAGCCCCACTATGCAGAAGATCTCAAAACGTCTTTTTTAGCCGGAGATAAATGTGTTTTTCAATCTGGTGCATCCCAATGTAACTGCTGGACTCAGAAGAGCACACTGAGTCAGCTCTTAGCCCCACTGTGCAGAAGTTCTCAAAACGTGTTTTTCAACCCGAGATAAATGCGTTTTTCAATCTGGAGCATCCCAATGTAACTGATGGGCTCAGAAGAGCACACTGAGTCAGCTCTTAGCCCCACTGTGCAGAAGTTGTCAAAACGTGTTTTTCAACCCGAGATAAATGCGTTTTTCAATCTGGAGCATCCCAATGTAACTGATGGGCTCAGAAGAGCACACTGAGTCAGCTCTTAGCCCCACTGTGCAGAAGTTCTCAAAACGTGTTTTTCAGCCCGAGATCAACGCGTTTGTCAATCTGGAGCATCCCAATGTAACTGCTGGGCTCAGAAGAGCACACTGAGTCAGCTCTTAGCCCCACTGTGAAGAAGTTGTCAAAACGTCTTTTTCAGCCCGAAAAAAACGCGTTTTTCAATCTGGAGCATCCCAATGTAACTGCTAGGCTCAGAAGAACACACTGAGACAGCTCTTAGCCCCACTGTGCAGAAGTTGTCAAAACGTGTTTTTCAGCATGAGATAAACGCGTTTTTCAATCTGGAGCATCCTAATGGAACTGCTGGTCTCAGAAGAGAACACTGAGTCAGCTCTTAGCCCCACTGTGCAGAAGTTGTCAAAACGTGTTTTTCAGCATGAGATAAACGCGTTTTTCAATCTTTAGCATCCCAATGTAACTGCTGGGCTCAGAAGAGCACAATGAGTCAGCTCTTAGCCCCACTATGCAGAAGATCTCAAAACATGTTTTTCAGCCCGAGATAAACGCGTTTTTCAATCTGGAGCATCCCAATGTAACTGCTGCGCTCAGAAGAGCACACTGAGTCAGCTCTTCGCCCCACTGTGCAGAAGTTGTCAATACGGGTTTTTCAGGCCGAGATAAACGCGTTTTTCAATCTGAAGCATCCCAATGTAACTTCTGGGCTCAGAAGAGCACACTGAGTCAGCTCTTAGCCCCACTGTGAAGAAGTTGTCAAAACGTCTTTTTCAGCTCGAGATAAACGCGTTTTTCAATCTTTAGCATCCCAATGTAACTGCTGGGCTCAGAAGAGCACACTGAGTCAGCTCTTAGCCACACTGTGAAGAAATTGTCAAAACGTCTTTTTCAGCCCGAGATAAACATGTTTTTCAGTCCGGAGCATCCCAATGTAACTGCTGGGCTCAGAAGAGCACACTGAGTCAGCTCTTAGCCCCACTGTGCAGAAGTTCTCAAAACGTGTTTTTCAGCCCGAGATCAACGCGTTTCTCAGTCTGGAGCATCCCAATGTAACTGCTGGGCTCAGAAGAGCACACTGAGTCAGCTCTTAGCCCCACTGTGAAGAAGTTGTCAAAACGTCTTTTTCAGCCCGAAAAAAACGCGTTTTTCAATCTGGAGCATCCCAATGTAACTGCTAGGCTCAGAAGAACACACTGAGACAGCTCTTAGCCCCAATGTGCAGAAGTTGTCAAAACGTGTTTTTCAGCATGAGATAAACGCGTTTTTCAATCTGGAGCATCCTAATGGAACTGCTGGTCTCAGAAGAGCACACTGAGTCAGCTCTTTGCCCCACTATGCAGAAGTTGTCCAATCGTGTTTTTGAGCCAGAGATAAACGCGTTTTTCAATCTGGAGCATCCTAATGGAACTGCTGGTCTCAGAAGAGAACACTGAGTCAGCTCTTAGCCCCACTGTGCAGAAGTTGTCAAAACGTGTTTTTCAGCATGAGATAAACGCGTTTTTCAATCTTTAGCATCCCAATGTAACTGCTGGGCTCAGAAGAGCACAATGAGTCAGCTCTTAGCCCCACTATGCAGAAGATCTCAAAACATGTTTTTCAGCCCGAGATAAACGCGTTTTTCAATCTGGAGCATCCCAATGTAACTGCTGCGCTCAGAAGAGCACACTGAGTCAGCTCTTCGCCCCACTGTGCAGAAGTTGTCAAAACGTCTTTTTCAGCCCGAGATAAATGTGTTTTTCAATCTGGTGCATCCCAATGTAACTGCTGGACTCAGAAGAGCACACTGAGTCAGCTCTTTGCCCCACTATGCAGAAGTTGTCCAATCATGTTTTTGAGTCAGAGATAAACGCGTTTTTCAATCTGGAGCATCCTAATGGAACTGCTGGTCTCAGAAGAGAACACTGAGTCAGCTCTTAGCCCCACTGTCCAGAAGTTGTCAAAACGTGTTTTTCAGCATGAGATAAACGCGTTTTTCAATCTTTAGCATCCCAATGTAACTGCTGGGCTCAGAAGAGCACAATGAGTCAGCTCTTAGCCCCACTATGCAGAAGATCTGAAAACGTCTTTTTCAGCCTGAGATAAATGTGTTTTTCAATCTGGTGCATCCCAATGTAACTGCTGGACTCAGAAGAGCACACTGAGTCAGCTCTTAGCCCCACTGTGCAGAAG
Source organism: Atractosteus spatula (assembly GCF_055471065.1). Taxonomy (NCBI): domain Eukaryota; kingdom Metazoa; phylum Chordata; class Actinopteri; order Semionotiformes; family Lepisosteidae; genus Atractosteus; species Atractosteus spatula. Next base: position 2,257,110 of record NC_142725.1, read on the forward strand.
TTGTCAAAACGTGTATTTCAGCCCGAGAAAAATGCGTTTTTCAATCTGGAGCATCCCAATGTAACTGCTAGGCTCAGAAGAACACACTGAGACAGCTCTTAGCCCCACTGTGCAGAAGTTGTCAAAACGGGTTTTTCAGGCCGAGATAAACGCGTTTTTCAATCTGGAGCATCGCAATGTAACTTCTGGGCTCAGAAGAGCACACTGAGTCAGCTCTTAGCCCCACTGTGAAGAAGTTGTCAAAACGTCTTTTTCAGCTCGAGATAAACGCGTTTTTCAATCTTTAGCATCCCAATGTAACTGCTGGGCTCAGAAGAGCACACTGAGTCAGCTCTTAGCCCCACTGTGAAGAAGTTGTCAAAACGTCTTTTTCAGACCGAGATAAACATGTTTTTCAGTCCGGAGCATCCCAATGTAACTGCTGGGCTCAGAAGAGCACACTGAGTCAGCTCTTAGCCCCACTGTGCAGAAGTTGTCAAAACGTGTTTTTCAGCACGAGATAAACGCGTTTTTCAATCTTTAGCATCCCAATGTAACTGCTGGGCTCAGAAGAGCACACTGAGTCAGCTCTTGGCCCTACTATGCAGAAGTTCTCAAAACATGTTTTTCAGCCCGAGATAAATGCGTTTTTCAATCTGGAGCATCCCAATGTAACTGCTGGGCTCAGAAGCACACACTGAGTCAGCTCTTTGCCCCACTATGCAGAAGTTGCCCAATCGTGTTTTTGAGCCAGAGATAAACGCGTTTTTCAATCTGGAGCATCCTAATGGAACTGCTGGTCTCAGAAGAGAACACTGAGTCAGCTCTTAGCCCCACTGTGCAGAAGTTGTCAAAACGTGGTTTTCAGCCGAGATAAATGTGTTTTTCAATCTGGTGCATCCGAATGTAACTGCTGGACTCAGAAGAACACACTGAGACAGCTCTTAGCCCCACTGTGCAGAAGTTGTCAAAACGGGTTTTTCAGGCCGAGATAAACGCGTTTTTCAATCTGGAGCCTCCCAATGTAACTTCTGGGCTCAGAAGAGCACACTGAGTCAGCTCTTAGCCCCACTGTGAAGAAGTTGTCAAAACGTCTTTTTCAGCTCGAGATAAACGCGTTTTTCAATCTGGAGCATCCCAATGTAACTTCTGGGCTCAGAAGAGCACACTGAGTCAGCTCTTAGCCCCACTGTGAAGAAGTTGTCAAAACGTGTCTTTCAGCCCGAGAAAAATGCGTTTTTCAATCTGGAGCATCCCAAAGTAACTGCTGGGCTCAGAAGAGCACACTGAGTCAGCTCTTAGCCCCACTGTGCAGAGGTTGTCAAAACGTGTTTTTCAGCCCGAGATAAACGCGTTTTTCAATCTGGAGCATCCCAATGTAACTGCTGGGCTCAGAAGAGCACACTGAGTCAGCTCTTAGCCCCACTGTGAAGTAGTTGTCAAAACGTCTTTTTCAGCCCGAAATAAACGCGTTTTTCAATCTAGAGCATCCCAATGTAACTGCTGGGCTCAGAAGAGCACACTGAGTCAGCTCTTAGCCCCACTGTGTAGAAGTTGTCAAAACGTGTCTTTCAGCCCGAGAAAAATGCGTTTTTCAATCTGGAGCATCCCAAAGTAACTGCTGGGCTCAGAAGAGCACACTGAGTCAGCTCTTAGCCCCACTGTGCAGAGGTTGTCAAAACGTGTTTTTCAGCCCGAGATAAATGCGTTTTTCAATCTGGAGCATCCTAATGGATCTGCTGGTCTCAGAAGAGAACACTGAGTCAGCTCTTAGCCGCACTGTGCAGAAGTTGTCAAAACGTGTCTTTCAGCCCGAGAAAAATGCGTTTTTCAATCTGGAGCATCCCAAAGTAACTGCTGGGCTCAGAAGAGCACACTGAGTCAGCTCTTAGCCCCACTATGCAGAAGATCTCAAAACATGTTTTTCAGCCCAAGATAAACGCGTTTTTCAATCTGGAGCATCCCAATGTAACTGCTGGGCTCAGAAGAGCACACTGAGTCAGCTCTTAGCCCCACTGTGAAGAAGTTCTCAAAACGTGTTTTTCAACCCGAGATAAATGCGTTTTTCAATCTGGAGCATCCCAATGTAACCGATGGGCTCAGAAGAGCAAACTGATTCAGCTCTTAGCCCCACTGTGCAGAAGTTCTCAAAACGTGTTTTTCAGCCCGAGATCAACGCGTTTCTCAATCTGGAGCATCCCAATGTAACTGCTGGGCTCAGAAGAGCACACTGAGTCAGCTCTTAGCCCCACTGTGAAGAAGTTGTCAAAACGTCTTTTTCAGCCCGAAAAAAACGCGTTTTTCAATCTGGAGCATCCCAATGTAACTGCTAGGCTCAGAAGAACACACTGAGACAGCTCTTAGCCCCACTGTGCAGAAGTTGTCAAAACGTGTTTTTCAGCATGAGATAAACGCGTTTTTCAATCTGGAGCATCCTAATGGAACTGCTGGTCTCAGAAGAGAACACTGAGTCAGCTCTTAGCCCCACTGTGCAGAAGTTGTCAAAACGTGTTTTTCAGCATGAGATAAACGCGTTTTTCAATCTTTAGCATCCCAATGTAACTGCTGGGCTCAGAAGAGCACAATGAGTCAGCTCCTAGCCCCACTATGCAGAAGATCTCAAAACATGTTTTTCAGCCCGAGATAAACGCGTTTTTCAATCTGGAGCATCCCAATGTAACTACTGCGCTCAGAAGAGCACACTGAGTCAGCTCTTCGCCCCACTGTGCAGAAGTTGTCAATACGGGTTTTTCAGGCCGAGATAAACGCGTTTCTCAATCTGGAGCATCCCAATGTAACTTCTGGGCTCAGAAGAGCACACTGAGTCAGCTCTTAGCCCCACTGTGAAGAAGTTGTCAAAACGTCTTTTTCAGCTCGAGATAAACGCGTTTTTCAATCTTTAGCATCCCAATGTAACTGCTGGGCTCAGAAGAGCACACTGAGTCAGCTCTTAGCCCCACTGTGCAGAAGTTCTCAAAACGTGTTTTTCAGCCCGAGATCAACGCGTTTCTCAGTCTGGAACATCCCAATGTAACTGCTGGGCTCAGAAGAGCACACTGAGTCAGCTCTTAGCCCCACTGTGCAGAAGTTCTCAAAACGTGTTTTTCAGCCCGAGATCAACGCGTTTCTCAATCTGGAGCATCCCAATGTAACTGCTGGGCTCAGAAGAGCACACTGAGTCAGCTCTTAGCCCCACTGTGAAGAAGTTGTCAAAATGTCTTTTTCAGCCCGAAAAAAACGCGTTTTTCAATCTAGAGCATCCCAATGTAACTGCTGGGCTCAGAAGAGCACACTGAGTCAGCTCTTTGCCCCACTATGCAGAAGTTGTCCAATCGTGTATTTCAGCCCGAGAAAAATGCGTTTTTCAATCTGGAGCATCCCAATGTAACTGCTAGGCTCAGAAGAACACACTGAGACAGCTCTTAGCCCCACTGTGCAGAAGTTGTCAAAACGGGTTTTTCAGGCCGAGATAAAAGCGTTTTTCAATCTGGAGCATCCCAATGTAACTTCTGGGCTCAGAAGAGCACACTGAGTCAGCTCTTAGGCCCACTGTGAAGAAGTTGTCAAAACGTCTTTTTCAGCTCGAGATAAACGCGTTTTTCAATCTTTAGCATCCCAATGTAACTGCTGGGCTCAGAAGAGCACACTGAGTCAGCTCTTAGCCCCACTGTGAAGAAGTTGTCAAAACGTCTTTTTCAGCCCGAGATAAACATGTTGTTCAGTCCGGAGCATCCCAATGTAACTGCTGGGCTCAGAAGAGCACACTGAGTCAGCTCTTAGCCCCACTGTGCAGAAGTTGTCAAAATGTGTTTTTCAGCACGAGATAAACGCGTTTTTCAATCTTTAGCATCACAATGTAACTGCTGGGATCAGAAGAGCACACTGAGTCAGCTCTTAGCCCCACTGTGCAGAAATTCTCAAAACATGTTTTTCAGCCCGAGATAAACGCGTTTTTCAATCTGGAGCATCCCAATGTAACTGTTGGGCTCAGAAGAGCACACTGAGTCAGCTCTTCGCCCCACTGTGCAGAAGTTGTCAAAACGTGTTTTTCAGCATGAGATAAACGCGTTTTTCAGTCTGGAGCATCCCAATGTAACTGCTGGGCTCAGAAGAGCACACTGAGTCAGCTCTTAGCCCCACTGTGCAGAAGATCTCAAAACGTGTTTTTCAGCCCGAGATCAACGTGTTTTTCAATCTGGAGCATCCCAATGTAACTGCTGGGCTCAGAAGAGCACACTGAGTCAGCTCTTAGCCCCACTGTGCAGAAGTTGTCAAAACGTGTTTTTCAACACGAGATAAACGCGTTTTTTAATCTAGAGCATCCCAATGTAACTGCTGGGCTCAGAAGTGCACACTGAGTCAGCTCTTAGCCCCACTGTGCAGAAGTTCTCAAAACGTGTTTTTCAGCCCGAGATAAACGCGTTTTTCAATCTGGAGCATCCCAATGTAACTGCTGGGCTCAGAAGAGCACACTGAGTCAGCTCTTAGCCCCACTGTGCAGAGGTTGTCAAAACGTGTTTTTCAGCCCGAGATAAACGCGTTTTTCAATCTGGAGCATCCTAATGGATCTGCTGGTCTCAGAAGAGAACACTGAGTCAGCTCTTAGCCCCACTGTGCAGAAGTTGTCAAAACGTGTCTTTCAGCCCGAGAAAAATGCGATTTTCAATCTGGAGCATCCAAAAGTAACTGCTGGGCTCAGAAGAGCACACTGAGTCAGCTCTTAGCCCCACTGTGCAGAAGTTGTCAAAACGTGTCTTTCAGCCCGAGAAAAATGCGTTTTTCAATCTGGAGCATCCCAAAGTAACTGCTGGGCTCAGAAGAGCACACTGAGTCAGCTCTTAGCCCCACTGTGCAGAAGTTGTCAAAACGTGTCTTTCAGCCCTAGAAAAATGCGTTTTTCAAACTGGAGCATCCCAAAGTAACTGCTGGGCTCAGAAGAGCACACTGAGTCAGCTTTTAGCCCCACTTTGCAGAAGATCTCAAAACATGTTTTTCAGCCCGAGATAAACGCGTTTTTCAATCTGGAGCATCCAAATGTAACTGTTGGGCTCAGAAGAGCACACTGAGTCAGCTCTTCGCCCCACTGTGCAGAAATTGACAAAACGTGTTTTTCAGCATGAGATAAACGCGTTTTTCAATCTTTAGCATCCCAATGTAACTGCTGGGCTCAGAAGAGCACACTGAGTCAGCTCTTAGCCCCACTGTGAAGAAGTTCTCAAAACGTGTTTTTCAACCCGAGATAAATGCGTTTTTCAATTTGGAGCATCCCAATGTAACTGCTGGGCTCAGAAGAGCACACTGAGTCAGCTCTTAGCCCCACTGTGAAGAAGTTGTCAAAACGTCTTTTTCAGCCCGAAAAAAACGCGTTTTTCAATCTAGAGCATCCCAATGTAACTGCTGGGCTCAGAAGAGCACACTGAGTCAGCTCTTTGCCCCACTATGCAGAAGTTGTCCAATCGTGTTTTTGAGCCAGAGATAAACGCGTTTTTCAATCTGGTGCATCCCAATGTAACTGCTGGACTCAGAAGAGCACACTGAGTCAGCTCTTAGCCCCACTGTGCAGAAGTTGTCAAAACGTGTATTTCAGCCCGAGAAAAATGCGTTTTTCAATCTGGAGCATCCCAATGTAACTGCTAGGCTCAGAAGAACACACTGAGACAGCTCTTAGCCCCACTGTGCAGAAGTTGTCAAAACGGGTTTTTCAGGCCGAGATAAACGTGTTTCAACTGGAGCATCCCAGTGTAACTTCTGGGCTCAGAAGAGCACACTGAGTCAGCTCTTAGCCCCACTGTGCAGAAGTTGTCAAAACGGGTTTTTCAGGCCGAGATAAACGCGTTTTTCAACTGGAGCATCCCAGTGTAACTTCTGGGCTCAGAAGAGCAAACTGAGTCAGCTCTTAGCCCCACTGTGCAGAAGTTGTCAAAACGTGTTTTTCAGCACGAGATAAACGCGTTTTTCAATCTTTAGCATCCCAATGTAACTGCTGGGCTCAGAAGAGCAAACTGAGTCAGCTCTTAGCCCCACTGTGCAGAAGTTCTCAAAACATGTTTTTCAGCCCGAGATAAACGCGTTTTTCAATCTGGAGCATCCCAATGTAACTGTTGGGCTCAGAAGAGCACACTGAGTCAGCTCTTCGCCCCACTGTGCAGAAGTTGTCAAAACGTGTTTTTCAGCATGAGATAAACGCGTTTTTCAATCTTTAGCATCCCAATGTAACTGCTGGGCTCAGAAGAGCACACTGAGTCAGCTCTTAGCCCCACTGTGCAGAAGTTCTCAAAACGTGTTTTTCAGCCCGAGATCAACGCGTTTCTCAGTCTGGAGCATCCCAATGTAACTGCTGGGCTCAGAAGAGCACACTGAGTCAGCTCTTAGCCCCACTGTGCAGAAGTTCTCAAAACGTGTTTTTCAGCCCGAGATCAACGCGTTTCTCAATCTGGAGCATCCCAATGTAACTGCTGGGCTCAGAAGAGCACACTGAGTCAGCTCTTAGCCCCACTGTGAAGAAGTTGTCAAAACGTCTTTTTCTGCCCGAAAAAAACGCGTTTTTCAATCTAGAGCATCCCAATGTAACTGCTGGGCTCAGAAGAGCACACTGAGTCAGCTCTTTGCCCCACTATGCAGAAGTTGTCCAATCGTGTTTTTGAGCCAGAGATAAACGCGTTTTTCAATCTGGAGCATCCTAATGTAACTGCTGGGCTCAGAAGAGCACACTGAGTCAGCTCTTAGCCCCACTGTGAAGAAGTTGTCAAAACGTCTTTTTCAGCCCGAGATAAACATGTTTTTCAGTCCGGAGCATCCCAATGTAACTGCTGGGCTCAGAAGAGCACACTGAGTCAGCTCTTAGCCCCACTGTGCAGAAGTTGTCAAAATGTGTTTTTCAGCACGAGATAAACGCGTTTTTCAATCTTTAGCATCCCAATGTAACTGCTGGGCTCAGAAGAGCACACTGAGTCAGCTCTTAGCCCCACTGTGCAGAAGTTCTCAAAACATGTTTTTCAGCCCGAGATAAACGCGTTTTTCAATCTGGAGCATCCCAATGTAACTGTTGGGCTCAGAAGAGCAAACTGAGTCAGCTCTTCGCCCCACTGTGCAGAAGTTGTCAAAACGTGTTTTTCAGCATGAGATAAACGCGTTTTTCAATCTTTAGCATCCCAATGTAACTGCTGGGCTCAGAAGAGCACACTGAGTCAGCTCTTAGCCCTACTGTGCAAAAGTTGTCAAAACGTGTTTTTCAGCCCCAAATAAACGCGTTTTTCAATCTGGAGCATCCCAATGTAACTGCTGGGCTCAGAAGAGCACACTGAGTCAGCTCTTTACCCCACTATGCAGAAGTTGTCCAAACGTGTTTTTGAGCCGGAGAAAAACGCGTTTTTCAGTCTGGAGCATCCCAATGTTACTGCTGGGCTCAGAAGAGCACACTGAGTCAGCTCTTAGCCCCACTGTGCAGAAGATCTCAAAACGTGTTTTTCAGCCCGAGATCAACGTGTTTTTCAATCTGGAGCATCCCAATGTAACTGCTGGGCTCAGAAGAGCACACTGAGTCAGCTCTTAGCCCCACTGTGCAGAAGTTGTCAAAACGTGTTTTTCAACACGAGATAAACGCGTTTTTTAGTCCAGAGCATCCCAATGTAACTGCTGGGCTCAGAAGTGCACACTGAGTCAGCTCTTAGCCCCACTGTGCAGAAGTTCTCAAAACGTGTTTTTCAGCCCGAGATAAACGCGTTTTTCAATCTGGAGCATCCCAATGTAACTGCTGGGCTCAGAAGAGCACACTGAGTCAGCTCTTAGCCCCACTGTGAAGAAGTTCTCAAAACGTCTTTTTCAGCCCGAAATAAACGCGTTTTTCAATCTAGAGCATCCCAAAGTAACTGCTGGGCTCAGAAGAGCACACTGAGTCAGCTCTTAGCCCCACTGTGCAGAAGTTGTCAAAACGTGTCTTTCAGCCCGAGAAAAATGCGTTTTTCAATCTGGAGCATCCCAAAGTAACTGCTGGGCTCAGAAGAGCACACTGAGTCAGCTCTTAGCCCCACTGTGCAGAAGTTCTCAAAACGTGTTATTCAGCCCGAGATCAACGCGTTTCTCAATCTGGAGCATCCCAAAGTAACTGCTGGGCTCAGAAGAGCACACTGAGTCAGCTCTTAGCCCCACTGTGAAGAAGTTGTCAAAACGTCTTTTTCAGCCCGAAAAAAACGCGTTTTTCAATCTAGAGCATCCCAATGTAACTGCTGGGCTCAGAAGAGCACAATGAGTCAGCTCTTAGCCCCACTATGCAGAAGTTGTCCAATCGTGTTTTTGAGCCAGAGATAAAAGCGTTTTTCAATCTGGAGCATCCTAATGGAACTGCTGGTCTCAGAAGAGAACACTGAGTCAGCTCTTAGCCCCACTGTGCAGAAGTTGTCAAAACGTGTTTTTCAGCATGCGATAAACGCGTTTTTCAATCTTTAGCATCCCAATGTAACTGCTGGGCTCAGAAGAGCACAATGAGTCAGCTCTTAGCCCCACTATGCAGAAGATCTCAAAACATGTTTTTCAGCCGGAGATAAACGCGTTTTTCAATCTGGAGCATCCCAATGTAACTGCTGCGCTCAGAAGAGCACACTGAGTCAGCTCTTCGCCCCACTGTGCAGAAATTGACAAAACGTGTTTTTCAGCATGAGATAAACGCGTTTTTCAATCTTTAGCATCCCAATGTAACTGCTGGGCTCAGAAGAGCACACTGAGTCAGCTCTTAGCCCCACTGTGAAGAAGTTCTCAAAACGTGTTTTTCAACCCGAGATAAATGCGTTTTTCAATTTGGAGCATCCCAATGTAACTGATGGGCTCAGAAGAGCACACTGAGTCAGCTCTTAGCCCCACTGTGCAGAAGTTCTCAAAACGTGTTATTCAGCCCGAGATCAACGCGTTTCTCAATCTGGAGCATCCCAATGTAACTGCTGCGCTCAGAAGAGCACACTGAGTCAGCTCTTCGCCGCACCTTGCAGAAGTTGTCAAAACGTCTTTTTCAGCCCGAGATAAATGTGTTTTTCAATCTGGTGCATCCCAATGTAACTGCTGGACTCAGAAGAGCACACTGAGTCAGCTCTTAGCCCCACTGTGCAGAAGTTGTCAAAACGTGTATTTCAGCCCGAGAAAAATGCGTTTTTCAACTGGAGCATCCCAGTGTAACTTCTGGGCTCAGAAGAGCACACTGAGTCAGCTCTTAGCCCCACTGTGAAGAAGTTGTCAAAACGTCTTTTTCAGCTCGAGATAAACGCGTTTTTCAGTCCGGAGCATCCCAATGTAACTGCTGGGCTCAGAAGAGCACACTGAGTCAGCTCTTAGCCCCACTGTGCAGAAGTTGTCAAAACGTGTTTTTCAGCACGAGATAAACGCGTTTTTCAATCTTTAGCATCCCAATGTAACTGCTGGGCTCAGAAGAGCAAACTGAGTCAGCTCTTAGCCCCACTGTGCAGAAGTTCTCAAAACATGTTTTTCAGCCCGAGATAAACGCGTTTTTCAATCTGGAGCATCCCAATGTAACTGTTGGGCTCAGAAGAGCACACTGAGTCAGCTCTTCGCCCCTCTGTGCAGAAGTTGTCAAAACGTGTTTTTCAGCATGAGATAAACGCGTTTTTCAATCTTTAGCATCCCAATGTAACTGCTGGGCTCAGAAGAGCACACTGAGTCAGCTCTTAGCCCCACTGTGCAGAAGTTCTCAAAACGTGTTTTTCAGCCCGAGATCAACGCGTTTCTCAGTCTGGAGCATCCCAATGTAACTGCTGGGCTCAGAAGAGCACACTGTGTCAGCTCTTAGCCCCACTGTGCAGAAGTTCTCAAAACGTGTTTTTCAGCCCGAGATCAACGCGTTTCTCAATCTGGAGCATCCCAATGTAACTGCTGGGCTCAGAAGAGCACACTGAGTCAGCTCTTAGCCCCACTGTGAAGAAGTTGTCAAAACGTCTTTTTCAGCCCGAAATAAACGCGTTTTTCAATCTAGAGCATCCCAATGTAACTGCTGGGCTCAGAAGAGCACACTGAGTCAGCTCTTTGCCCCACTATGCAGAAGTTGTCCAATCGTGTTTTTGAGAAAGAGATAAACGCGTTTTTCAATCTGGAGCATCCTAATGGAACTGCTGGTCTCAGAAGAGAACACTGAGTCAGCTCTTAACCCCACTGTTCAGAAGTTGTCAAAACGTGTTTTTCAGCATGAGATAAACGCGTTTTTCAATCTTTAGCATCCCAATGTAACTGCTGGGCTCAGAAGAGCACAATGAGTCAGCTCTTAGCCCCACTATGCAGAAGATCTCAAAACGTCTTTTTCAGCCCGAGATAAATGTGTTTTTCAATCTGGTGCATCCCAATGTAACTGCTGGACTCAGAAGAGCACACTGAGTCAGCTCTTAGCCCCACTGTGCAGAAGTTGTCAAAACGTGTATTTCAGCCCGAGAAAAATGCGTTTTTCAATCTGGAGCATCCCAATGTAACTGCTAGGCTCAGAAGAACACACTGAGACAGCTCTTAGCCCCACTGTGCAGAAGTTGTCAAAACGGGTTTTTCAGGCCGAGATAAACGCATTTTTCAATCTGGAGCATCCCAATGTAACTTCTGGGCTCAGAAGAGCACACTGAGTCAGCTCTTAGGCCCACTGTGAAGAAGTTGTCAAAACGTCTTTTTCAGCTCGAGATAAACGCGTTTTTCAATCTTTAGCATCCCAATGTAACTGCTGGGCTCAGAAGAGCACACTGAGTCAGCTCTTAGCCCCACTGTGAAGAAGTTGTCAAAACGTCTTTTTCAGCCCGAGATAAACATGTTTTTCAGTCCGGAGCATCCCAATGTAACTGCTGGGCTCAGAAGAGCACAATGAGTCAGCTCTTAGCCCCACTGTGCAGAAGTTGTCAAAACGGGTTTTTCAGCACGAGATAAACGCGTTTTTCAATCTTTAGCATCCCAATGTAACTGCTGGGCTCAGAAGAGTAAACTGAGTCAGCTCTTAGCCCCACTGTGCAGAAGTTCTCAAAACATGTTTTTCAGCCCCAAATAAACGCGTTTTTCAATCTGGAGCATCCCAATGTATCTGCTGGGCTCAGAAGAGCACACTGAGTCAGCTCTTTACCCCACTATGCAGAAGTTGTCCAAACGTGTTTTTGAGCCGGAGATGAACGCGTTTTTCAGTCTGGAGCATCCCAATGTAACTGCTGGGCTCAGAAGAGCACACTGAGTCAGCTCTTAGCCCCACTGTGCAGAAGATCTCAAAACGTGTTTTTCAGCCCGAGATCAACGTGTTTTTCAATCTGGAGCATCCCAATGTAACTGCTGGGCTCAGAAGAGCACACTGAGTCAGCTCTTAGCCCCACTGTGCAGAAGTTGTCAAAACGTGTTTTTCAACACGAGAGAAACGCGTTTTTTAGTCTAGAGCATCCCAATGTAACTGCTGGGCTCAGAAGTGCACACTGAGTCAGCTCTTAGCCCCACTGTGCAGAAGTTCTCAAAACGTGTTTTTCAGCCCGAGATAAACGCGTTTTTCAATCTGGAGCATCCCAATGTAACTGCTGGGCTCAGAAGAGCACACTGAGTCAGCTCTTAGCCCCACTGTGAAGAAGTTCTCAAAACGTCTTTTTCAGCCCGAAATAAACGCGTTTTTCAATCTAGAGCATCCCAAAGTAACTGCTGGGCTCAGAAGAGCACACTGAGTCAGCTCTTAGCCCCACTGTGCAGAAGTTGTCAAAACGTGTCTTTCAGCCCGAGAAAAATGCGTTTTTCAATCTGGAGCATCCCAAAGTAACTGCTGGGCTCAGAAGAGCACACTGAGTCAGCTCTTAGCCCCACTGTGCAGAAGTTGTCAAAACGTGTCTTTCAGCCCTAGAAAAATGCGTTTTTCAATCTGGAGCATCCCAAAGTAACTGCTGGGCTCAGAAGAGCACACTGAGTCAGCTCTTAGCCCCACTGTGCAGAAGATCTCAAAACGTGTTTTTCAGCATGAGATAAACGCGTTTTTCAATCTTTAGCATCCCAATGTAACTGCTGGGCTCAGAAGAGCACACTGAGTCAGCTCTTAGCCCCACTGTGAAGAAGTTCTCAAAACGTGTTTTTCAACCCGAGATAAATGCGTTTTTCAATTTGGAGCATCCCAATGTAACTGATGGGCTCAGAAGAGCACACTGAGTCAGCTCTTAGCCCCACTGTGCAGAAGTTCTCAAAACGTGTTATTCAGCCCGAGATCAACGCGTTTCTCAATCTGGAGCATCCCAATGTAACTGCTGGGCTCAGAAGAGCACACTGAGTCAGCTTTTAGCCCCACTGTGAAGAAGTTGTCAAAACGTCTTTTTCAGCCCGAAAAAAACGCGTTTTTCAATCTAGAGCATCCCAATGTAACTGCTGGGCTCAGAAGAGCACACTGAGTCAGCTCTTTGCCCCACTATGCAGAAGTTGTCCAATCGTGTTTTTGAGCCAGAGATAAAAGCGTTTTTCAATCTGGAGCATCCTAATGGAACTGCTGGTCTCAGAAGAGCACAATGAGTCAGCTCTTAGCCCCACTATGCAGAAGATCTCAAAACATGTTTTTCAGCCGGAGATAAACGCGTTTTTCAATCTGGAGCATCCCAATGTAACTGCTGCGCTCAGAAGAGCACACTGAGTCAGCTCTTCGCCGCACCTTGCAGAAGTTGTCAAAACGTCTTTTTCAGCCCGAGATAAATGTGTTTTTCAATCTGGTGCATCCCAATGTAACTGCTGGACTCAGAAGAGCACACTGAGTCAGCTCTTAGCCCCACTGTGCAGAAGTTGTCAAAACGTGTATTTCAGCCCGAGAAAAATGCGTTTTTCAATCTGGAGCATCCCAATGTAACTGCTAGGCTCAGAAGAACACACTGAGACAGCTCTTAGCCCCACTGTGCAGAAGTTGTCAATACGGGTTTTTCAGGCCGAGATAAACGCGTTTTTCAATCTGGAGCATCCCAATGTAACTTCTGGGCTCAGAAGAGCACACTGAGTCAGCTCTTAGCCCCACTGTGAAGAAGTTGTCAAAACGTGTTTTTCAGCCCGAGATAAACGCGTTTTTCAATCTGGAGCATCCCTATGTAACTGTTGGGCTCAGAAGAGCACACTGAGTCAGCTCTTCGCCCCACTGTGCAGAAATTGACAAAACGTGTTTTTCAGCATGAGATAAACGCGTTTTTCAATCTTTAGCATCCCAATGTAACTGCTGGGCTCAGAAGAGCACACTGAGTCAGCTCTTAGCCCCACTGTGAAGAAGTTCTCAAAACGTGTTTTGCAACCCGAGATAAATGCGTTTTTCAATTTGGAGCATCCCAATGTAACTGATGGGCTCAGAAGAGCACACTGAGTCAGCTCTTAGCTCCACTGTGCAGAAGTTCTCAAAACGTGTTATTCAGCCCGAGATCAACGCGTTTCTCAATCTGGAGCATCCCAATGTAACTGCTGCGCTCAGAAGAGCACACTGAGTCAGCTCTTCGCCGCACCTTGCAGAAGTTGTCAAAACGTCTTTTTCAGCCCGAGATAAATGTGTTTTTCAATCTGGTGCATCCCAATGTAACTGCTGGACTCAGAAGAGCACACTGAGTCAGCTCTTAGCCCCACTGTGCAGAAGTTGTCAAAACGTGTATTTCAGCCCGAGAAAAATGCGTTTTTCAACTGGAGCATCCCAGTGTAACTTCTGGGCTCAGAAGAGCACACTGAGTCAGCTCTTAGCCCCACTGTGAAGAAGTTGTCAAAACGTCTTTTTCAGCTCGAGATAAACGCGTTTTTCAGTCCGGAGCATCCCAATGTAACTGCTGGGCTCAGAAGAGCACACTGAGTCAGCTCTTAGCCCCACTGTGCAGAAGTTGTCAAAACGTGTTTTTCAGCACGAGATAAACGCGTTTTTCAATCTTTAGCATCCCAATGTAACTGCTGGGCTCAGAAGAGCAAACTGAGTCAGCTCTTAGCCCCACTGTGCAGAAGTTCTCAAAACATGTTTTTCAGCCCGAGATAAACGCGTTTTTCAATCTGGAGCATCCCAATGTAACTGTTGGGCTCAGAAGAGCACACTGAGTCAGCTCTTCGCCCCTCTGTGCAGAAGTTGTCAAAACGTGTTTTTCAGCATGAGATAAACGCGTTTTTCAATCTTTAGCATCCCAATGTAACTGCTGGGCTCAGAAGAGCACACTGAGTCAGCTCTTAGCCCCACTGTGCAGAAGTTCTCAAAACGTGTTTTTCAGCCCGAGATCAACGCGTTTCTCAGTCTGGAGCATCCCAATGTAACTGCTGGGCTCAGAAGAGCACACTGTGTCAGCTCTTAGCCCCACTGTGCAGAAGTTCTCAAAACGTGTTTTTCAGCCCGAGATCAACGCGTTTCTCAATCTGGAGCATCCCAATGTAACTGCTGGGCTCAGAAGAGCACACTTGGTCAGCTCTTAGCCCCACTGTGAAGAAGTTGTCAAAACGTCTTTTTTGAGCCCGAAAAAAACGCGTTTTTCAATCTAGAGCATCCCAATGTAACTGCTGGGCTCAGAAGAGCACACTGAGTCAGCTCTTTGCCCCACTATGCAGAAGTTGTCCAATCGTGTTTTTGAGAAAGAGATAAACGCGTTTTTCAATCTGGAGCATCCTAATGGAACTGCTGGTCTCAGAAGAGAACACTGAGTCAGCTCTTAGCCCCACTGTTCAGAAGTTGTCAAAACGTGTTTTTCAGCATGAGATAAACGCGTTTTTCAATCTTTAGCATCCCAATGTAACTGCTGGGCTCAGAAGAGCACAATGAGTCAGCTCTTAGCCCCACTATGCAGAAGATCTCAAAACGTCTTTTTCAGCCCGAGATAAATGTGTTTTTCAATCTGGTGCATCCCAATGTAACTGCTGGACTCAGAAGAGCACACTGAGTCAGCTCTTAGCCCCACTGTGCAGAAGTTGTCAAAACGTGTATTTCAGCCCGAGAAAAATGCGTTTTTCAATCTGGAGCATCCCAATGTAACTTCTGGGCTCAGAAGAGCACACTGAGTCAGCTCTTAGCCCCACTGTGAAGAAGTTGTCAAAACGTCTTTTTCAGCTCGAGATAAACGCGTTTTTCAATCTGGAGCATCCCAATGTAGCTGCTCGGCTCAGAAGAGCACACTGAGTCAGCCTTTCGCCCCACTATGCAGAAGTTGCCCAAACGTGTTTTTGAGCCCGAGATAAACATGTTTTTAATTCCGGAGCATCCCAATGTAACTGCTGGGCTCAGAAGAGCACACTGAGTCAGCTCTTAGCCCCACTGTGTAGAAGTTGTCAAAACGTGTCTTTCAGCCCGAGAAAAATGCGTTTTTCAATCTGGAGCATCCCAAAGTAAATGCTGGGCTCAGAAGAGCACACTGATTCAGCTCTTAGCCCCACTGTGCAGAGGTTGTCAAAACTTGTTTTTCAGCCCGAGATAAACGCGTTTTTCAATCTGGAGCATCCCTATGTAACTGCTAGGCTCAGAAGAGCACACTGAGTCAGCTCTTCGCCCCACTGTGCAGAAGTTGTCAAAACGTCTTTTTCAGCTCGAGATAAACGCGTTTTTCAATCTGGAGCATCCCTATGTAACTGCTAGGCTCAGAACAACACACTGAGACAGCTCTTAGCCCCACTGTGCAGAAGTTGTCAAAACGTGTTTTTCAGCTCGAGATAAACGCGTTTTTCAATCTGGAGCATCCCAATGTAACTGCTGGGCTCAGAAGAGCACACTGAGTCAGCTCTTAGCCCCACTGTGAAGAAGTTGTCAAAATGTCTTTTTCAGCCCGAGATAAACGCGTTTTTCAGTCTGGAGCATCCCAATGTAACTGCTGGGCTCAGAAGAGCACACTGAGTCAGCTCTTAGCCCCACTGTGAAGAAGTTGTCAAAACGTCTTTTTCAGACCGAGTTAAACGCGTTTTTCAATCTGGAGCATCCCAATGTAGCTGCTGGGCTCAGAAGAGCACACTGAGTCAGCTCTTCGCCCCACTATGCAGAAGTTGTCCAAACGTGTTTTTGAGCCCGAGATAAACATGTTTTTCAGTCTGGAGCATCCCAATGTAACTGCTGGGCTCAGAAGAGCACACTGAGTCAGCTCTTAGCCCCACTGTGCAGAAGTTGTCAAAACGTGTTTTTCAGCACGAGATGAACGCGTTTTTCAATCTTTAGCATCCCAATGTAACTGCTGGGCTCAGAAGAGCACACTGAGTCAGCTCTTAGCCCCACTGTGAAGAAGTTGTCAAAACGTCTTTTTCAGCCCGAAATAAACGCGTTTTTCAATCTAGAGCATCCCAATGTAGCTGCTGGGCTCAGAAGAGCACACTGAGTCAGCTCTTCGCCCCACTATGCAGAAGTTGTCCAAACGTGTTTTTGAGCCCGAGATAAACATGTTTTTCAGTTTGGAGCATCCCAATGTAACTGCTGGGCTCAGAAGAGCACACTGAGTCAGCTCTTAGCCCCACTGTACAGAAGTTGTCAAAATGTGTTTTTCAGCACGAGATGAACGCGTTTTTCAATCTTTAGCATCCCAATGTAACTGCTGGGCTCAGAAGAGCACACTGAGTCAGCTCTTACCCCGACTGTGAAGAAGTTGTCAAAACGTCTTTTTCAGCCCGAAATAAACGCGTTTTTCAATCTAGAGCATCCCAATGTAACTGCTGGGCTCAGAAGAGCAAACTGAGTCAGCTCTTTGCCCCACTATGCAGAAGTTGTCCAAACGTGTTTTTGAGCCCGAGATAAACGCGTTTTTCATTCTGGAGCATCCCAATGTAACTGCTGGACTCAGAAGAGCACACTGAGTCAGCTCTTAGCCCCACTGTGTAGAAGTTGTCAAAACGTGTCTTTCAGCCCGAGAAAAATGCGTTTTTCAATCTGGAGCATCCCAATGTAACTGCTGGGCTCAGAAGAGCACACTGAGTCAGCCTTTCGCCCCACTATGCAGAAGTTGTCCAAACGTGTTTTTGAGCCCGAGATAAACATGTTTTTAATTCCGGAGCATCCCAATGTAACTGCTGGGCTCAGAAGAGCACACTGAGTCAGCTCTTAGCCCCACTGTGTAGAAGTTGTCAAAACGTGTCTTTCAGCCCGAGAAAAATGCGTTTTTCAATCTGGAGCATCCCAAAGTAAATGCTGGGCTCAGAAGAGCACACTGATTCAGCTCTTACCCCACTGTGCAGAGGTTGTCAAAACGTGTTTTTCAGCCCGAGATAAACGCGTTTTTCAATCTGGAGCATCCCTATGTAACTGCTAGGCTCAGAAGAGCACACTGAGTCAGCTCTTAGCCCCACTGTGCAGAAGTTGACAAAACGTGTTTTTCAGCATGAGATAAACGCGTTTTTCAATCTGTAGCATCCCAATGTAACTGCTGGGCTCAGAAGAGCACACTGAGTCAGCTCTTAGCCCCACTGTGAAGAAGTTCTCAAAACGTGTTTTTCAACCCGAGATAAACGCTTTTTTCAATCTGGAGCATCCCAATGTAACTGCTGGACTCAGAAGAGCACACTGAGTCAGCTCTTAGCCCCACTGTGTAGAAGTTGTCAAAACGTGTCTTTCAGCCCGAGAAAAATGCGTTTTTCAATCTGGAGCATCCCAAAGTAAATGCTGGGCTCAGAAGAGCACACTGAGTCAGCTCTTAGCCCCACTGTGCAGAGGTTGTCAAAACGTGTTTTTCAGCCCGAGATAAACGCGTTTTTCAATCTGGAGCATCCCTATGTAACTGCTAGGCTCAGAACAACACACTGAGACAGCTCTTAGCCCCACTGTGCAGAAGTTGTCAAAACATGTTTTTCAGGCCGAGATAAACGCGTTTTTCAATCTGGAGCATCCCAATGTAACTTCTGGGCTCAGAACAGCACACTGAGTCAGCTCTTAGCCCCACTGTGAAGAAGTTGTCAAAACGTCTTTTTGAGCTCGAGATAAACGCGTTTTTCAATCTGGAGCATCCCAATGTAGCTGCTGGGCTCAGAAGAGCACACTGAGTCAGCCTTTCGCCCCACTATGCAGAAGTTGCCCAAACGTGTTTTTGAGCCCGAGATAAACATGTTTTTAATTCCGGAGCATCCCAATGTAACTGCTGGGCTCAGAAGAGCACACTGAGTCAGCTCTTAGCCCCACTGTGTAGAAGTTGTCAAAACGTGTCTTTCAGCACGAGAAAAATGCGTTTTTCAATCTGGAGCATCCCAAAGTAAATGCTGGGCTCAGAAGAGCACACTGATTCAGCTCTTAGCCCCACTGTGCAGAGGTTGTCAAAACGTGTTTTTCAGCCCGAGATAAACGCGTTTTTCAATCTGGAGCATCCCTATGTAACTGCTAGGCTCAGAAGAGCACACTGAGTCAGCTCTTCGCCCCATTGTGCAGAAGTTGTCAAAACGTCTTTTTCAGCTCGAGATAAACGCGTTTTTCAATCTGGAGCATCCCTATGTAACTGCTAGGCTCAGAACAACACACTGAGACAGCTCTTAGCCCCACTGTGCAGAAGTTGTCAAAACGTGTTTTTCAGCTCAAGATAAACGCGTTTTTCAATCTGGAGCATCCCAATGTAACTTCTGGGCTCAGAAGAGCACACTGAGTCAGCTCTTAGCCCCACTGTGAAGAAGTTGTCAAAATGTCTTTTTCAGCCCGAGATAAACGCGTTTTTCAGTCTGGAGCATCCCAATGTAACTGCTGGGCTCAGAAGAGCACACTGAGTCAGCTCTTAGCCCCACTGTGAAGAAGTTGTCAAAACGTCTTTTTCAGACCGAGTTAAACGCGTTTTTCAATCTGGAGCATCCCAATGTAGCTGCTGGGCTCAGAAGAGCACACTGAGTCAGCTCTTCGCCCCACTATGCAGAAGTTGTCCAAACGTGTTTTTGAGCCCGAGATAAACATGTTTTTCAGTCTGGAGCATCCCAATGTAACTGCTGGGCTCAGAAGAGCACACTGAGTCAGCTCTTAGCCCCACTGTGCAGAAGTTGTCAAAACGTGTTTTTCAGCACGAGATGAACGCGTTTTTCAATCTTTAGCATCCCAATGTAACTGCTGGGCTCAGAAGAGCACACTGAGTCAGCTCTTAGCCCCACTGTGAAGAAGTTGTCTTAACGTCTTTTTCAGACCGAGTTAAACGCGTTTTTCAATCTGGAGCATCCCAATGTAGCTGCTGGGCTCAGTAGAGCACACTGAGTCAGCTCTTAGCCCCACTGTGAAGAAGTTGTCAAAACGTCTTTTTCAGCCCGAAATAAACGCGTTTTTCAATCTAGAGCATCCCAATGTAACTGCTGGGCTCAGAAGAGCACACTGAGTCAGCTCTTAGCCCCACTGTGAAGAAGTTGTCAAAATGTCTTTTTCAGCCCGAGATAAATGTGTTTTTCAATCTGGTGCATCCCAATGTAACTGCTGGACTCAGAAGAGCACACTGAGTCAGCTCTTAGCCCCACTGTGTAGAAGTTGTCAAAACGTGTCTTTCAGCCCGAGAAAAATGCGTTTTTCAATCTGGAGCATCCCAAAGTAAATGCTGGGCTCAGAAGAGCACACTGAGTCAGCTCTTCGCCCCACTATGCAGAAGTTGTCCAAACGTGTTTTTGAGCCCGAGATAAACATGTTTTTCAGTCTGGAGCATCCCAATGTAACTGCTGGGATCAGAAGAGCACACTGAGTCAGCTCTTAGCCCCACTGTGCAGAAGTTGTCAAAACGTGTTTTTCAGCACGAGATGAACGCGTTTTTCAATCTTAAGCATCCCAATGTAACTGCTGGGCTCAGAAGAGCACACTGAGTCAGCTCTTAGCCCCACTGTGAAGAAGTTGTCAAAACGTCTTTTTCAGCCCGAAATAAACGCGTTTTTCAATCTAGAGCATCCCAATGTAACTGCTGGGCTCAGAAGAGCAAACTGAGTCAGCTCTTTGCCCCACTATGCAGAAGTTGTCCAAACGTGTTTTTGAGCCCGAGATAAACGCGTTTTTCATTCTGGAGCATCCCAATGTAACTGCTGGACTCAGAAGAGCACACTGAGACAGCTCTTAGCCCCACTGTGCAGAAGTTGTCAAAACGTGTTTTTCAGGCCGAGATAAACGCGTTTTTCAATCTAGAGCATCCCAATGTAACTGCTGGGCTCAGAAGAGCAAACTGAGTCAGCTCTTTGCCCCACTATGCAGAGGCTGTCAAAACGTGTTTTTCAGCCCGAGATAAACGCGTTTTTCAATCTGGAGCATCCCTATGTAACTGCTAGGCTCAGAACAACACACTGAAACAGCTCTTAGCCCCGCTGTGCAGAAGTTGTCAAAACGTGTTTTTCAGGCCGAGATAAACGCGTTTTTCAATCTGGAGCATCCTAATGGAACTGCTGGACTCAGAAGAGCACACTGAGTCAGCTCTTAGCCCCACTGTGTAGAAGTTGTCAAAACGTGTCTTTCAGGCCGAGAAAAATGCGTTTTTCAATCTGGAGCATCCCAAAGTAAATGCTGGGCTCAGAAGAGCACACTGAGTCAGCTCTTAGCCCCACTGTGCAGAGGTTGTCAAAACGTGTTTTTCAGCCCGAGATAAACGCGTTTTTCAATCTGGAGCATCCCAATGTAACTTCTGGGCTCAGAAGAGCACACTGAGTCAGCTCTTAGCCCCACTGTGAAGAAGTTGTCAAAACGTCTTTTTCAGCTCGAGATAAACGCGTTTTTCAATCTGGAGCATCCCAATGTAGCTGCTCGGCTCAGAAGAGCACACTGAGTCAGCCTTTCGCCCCACTATGCAGAAGTTGCCCAAACGTGTTTTTGAGCCCGAGATAAACATGTTTTTAATTCCGGAGCATCCCAATGTAACTGCTGGGCTCAGAAGAGCACACTGAGTCAGCTCTTAGCCCCACTGTGTAGAAGTTGTCAAAACGTGTCTTTCAGCCCGAGAAAAATGCGTTTTTCAATCTGGAGCATCCCAAAGTAAATGCTGGGCTCAGAAGAGCACAC
This sequence comes from Atractosteus spatula, assembly GCF_055471065.1. Classification (NCBI taxonomy): domain Eukaryota; kingdom Metazoa; phylum Chordata; class Actinopteri; order Semionotiformes; family Lepisosteidae; genus Atractosteus; species Atractosteus spatula. The sequence continues at coordinate 2,277,958 of NC_142725.1, forward strand.
TGATTCAGCTCTTAGCCCCACTGTGCAGAGGTTGTCAAAACTTGTTTTTCAGCCCGAGATAAACGCGTTTTTCAATCTGGAGCATCCCTATGTAACTGCTAGGCTCAGAAGAGCACACTGAGTCAGCTCTTCGCCCCACTGTGCAGAAGTTGTCAAAACGTCTTTTTCAGCTCGAGATAAACGCGTTTTTCAATCTGGAGCATCCCTATGTAACTGCTAGGCTCAGAACAACACACTGAGACAGCTCTTAGCCCCACTGTGCAGAAGTTGTCAAAACGTGTTTTTCAGCTCGAGATAAACGCGTTTTTGAATCTGGAGCATCCCAATGTAACTGCTGGGCTCAGAAGAGCACACTGAGTCAGCTCTTAGCCCCACTGTGAAGAAGTTGTCAAAATGTTTTTTTCAGCCCGAGATAAACGCGTTTTTCAGTCTGGAGCATCCCAATGTAACTGCTGGGCTCAGAAGAGCACACTGAGTCAGCTCTTAGCCCCACTGTGAAGAAGTTGTCAAAACGTCTTTTTCAGACCGAGTTAAACGCGTTTTTCAATCTGGAGCATCCCAATGTAGCTGCTGGGCTCAGAAGAGCACACTGAGTCAGCTCTTCGCCCCACTATGCAGAAGTTGTCCAAACGTGTTTTTGAGCCCGAGATAAACATGTTTTTCAGTCTGGAGCATCCCAATGTAACTGCTGGGCTCAGAAGAGCACACTGAGTCAGCTCTTAGCCCCACTGTGCAGAAGTTGTCAAAACGTGTTTTTCAGCACGAGATGAACGCGTTTTTCAATCTTTAGCATCCCAATGTAACTGCTGGGCTCAGAAGAGCACACTGAGTCAGCTCTTAGCCCCACTGTGAAGAAGTTGTCAAAACGTCTTTTTCAGCCCGAAATAAACGCGTTTTTCAATCTAGAGCATCCCAATGTAACTGCTGGGCTCAGAAGAGCAAACTGAGTCAGCTCTTTGCCCCACTATGCAGAAGTTGTCCAAACGTGTTTTTGAGCCCGAGATAAACGCGTTTTTCATTCTGGAGCATCCCAATGTAGCTGCTGGGCTCAGAAGAGCACACTGAGTCAGCTCTTCGCCCCACTATGCAGAAGTTGTCCAAACGTGTTTTTGAGCCCGAGATAAACATGTTTTTCAGTCTGGAGCATCCCAATGTAACTGCTGGGCTCAGAAGAGCACACTGAGTCAGCTCTTAGCCCCACTGTGAAGAAGTTGTCAAAACGTCTTTTTCAGACCGAGTTAAACGCGTTTTTCAATCTGGAGCATCCCAATGTAGCTGCTGGGCTCAGAAGAGCACACTGAGTCAGCTCTTCGCCCCACTATGCAGAAGTTGTCCAAACGTGTTTTTGAGCCCGAGATAAACATGTTTTTCAGTTTGGAGCATCCCAATGTAACTGCTGGGCTCAGAAGAGCACACTGAGTCAGCTCTTAGCCCCACTGTACAGAAGTTGTCAAAACGTGTTTTTCAGCACGAGATGAACGCGTTTTTCAATCTTTAGCATCCCAATGTAACTGCTGGGCTCAGAAGAGCACACTGAGTCAGCTCTTACCCCGACTGTGAAGAAGTTGTCAAAACGTCTTTTTCAGCCCGAAATAAACGCGTTTTTCAATCTAGAGCATCCCAATGTAACTGCTGGGCTCAGAAGAGCAAACTGAGTCAGCTCTTTGCCCCACTATGCAGAAGTTGTCCAAACGTGTTTTTGAGCCCGAGATAAACGCGTTTTTCATTCTGGAGCATCCCAATGTAACTGCTGGACTCAGAAGAGCACACTGAGTCAGCTCTTAGCCCCACTGTGTAGAAGTTGTCAAAACGTGTCTTTCAGCCCGAGAAAAATGCGTTTTTCAATCTGGAGCATCCCAATGTAACTGCTGGGCTCAGAAGAGCACACTGAGTCAGCCTTTCGCCCCACTATGCAGAAGTTGTCCAAACGTGTTTTTGAGCCCGAGATAAACATGTTTTTAATTCCGGAGCATCCCAATGTAACTGCTGGGCTCAGAAGAGCACACTGAGTCAGCTCTTAGCCCCACTGTGTAGAAGTTGTCAAAACGTGTCTTTCAGCCCGAGAAAAATGCGTTTTTCAATCTGGAGCATCCCAAAGTAAATGCTGGGCTCAGAAGAGCACACTGATTCAGCTCTTACCCCACTGTGCAGAGGTTGTCAAAACGTGTTTTTCAGCCCGAGATAAACGCGTTTTTCAATCTGGAGCATCCCTATGTAACTGCTAGGCTCAGAAGAGCACACTGAGTCAGCTCTTAGCCCCACTGTGCAGAAGTTGACAAAACGTGTTTTTCAGCATGAGATAAACGCGTTTTTCAATCTGTAGCATCCCAATGTAACTGCTGGGCTCAGAAGAGCACACTGAGTCAGCTCTTAGCCCCACTGTGAAGAAGTTCTCAAAACGTGTTTTTCAACCCGAGATAAACGCTTTTTTCAATCTGGAGCATCCCAATGTAACTGCTGGACTCAGAAGAGCACACTGAGTCAGCTCTTAGCCCCACTGTGTAGAAGTTGTCAAAACGTGTCTTTCAGCCCGAGAAAAATGCGTTTTTCAATCTGGAGCATCCCAAAGTAAATGCTGGGCTCAGAAGAGCACACTGAGTCAGCTCTTAGCCCCACTGTGCAGAGGTTGTCAAAACGTGTTTTTCAGCCCGAGATAAACGCGTTTTTCAATCTGGAGCATCCCTATGTAACTGCTAGGCTCAGAACAACACACTGAGACAGCTCTTAGCCCCACTGTGCAGAAGTTGTCAAAACATGTTTTTCAGGCCGAGATAAACGCGTTTTTCAATCTGGAGCATCCCAATGTAACTTCTGGGCTCAGAACAGCACACTGAGTCAGCTCTTAGCCCCACTGTGAAGAAGTTGTCAAAACGTCTTTTTGAGCTCGAGATAAACGCGTTTTTCAATCTGGAGCATCCCAATGTAGCTGCTGGGCTCAGAAGAGCACACTGTGTCAGCCTTTCGCCCCACTGTGTAGAAGTTGTCAAAACGTGTCTTTCAGCCCGAGAAAAATGCGTTTTTCAATCTGGAGCATCCCAAAGTAAATGCTGGGCTCAGAAGAGCACACTGAGTCAGCTCTTAGCCCCACTGTGCAGAGGTTGTCAAAACGTGTTTTTCAGCCCGAGATAAACGCGTTTTTCAATCTGGAGCATCCCTATGTAACTGCTAGGCTCAGAACAACACACTGAGACAGCTCTTAGCCCCACTGTGCAGAAGTTGTCAAAACATGTTTTTCAGGCCGAGATAAACGCGTTTTTCAATCTGGAGCATCCCAATGTAGCTGCTGGGCTCAGAAGAGCACACTGAGTCAGCCTTTCGCCCCACTATGCAGAAGTTGTCCAAACGTGTTTTTGAGCCTGAGATAAACATGTTTTTAATTCCGGAGCATCCCAATGTAACTGCTGGGCTCAGAAGAGCACACTGAGTCAGCTCTTAGCCCCACTGTGTAGAAGTTGTCAAAACGTGTCTTTCAGCCCGAGAAAAATGCGTTTTTCAATCTGGAGCATCCCAAAGTAAATGCTGGGCTCAGAAGAGCACACTGATTCAGCTCTTAGCCCCACTGTGCAGAGGTTGTCAAAACGTGTTTTTCAGCCCGAGATAAACGCGTTTTTCAATCTGGAGCATCCCTATGTAACTGCTAGGCTCAGAAGAGCACACTGAGTCAGCTCTTAGCCCCACTGTGCAGAAGTTGACAAAACGTGTTTTTCAGCATGAGATAAACGCGTTTTTCAATCTGTAGCATCCCAATGTAACTGCTGGGCTCAGAAGAGCACACTGAGTCAGCTCTTAGCCCCACTGTACAGAAGTTGTCAAAACGTGTTTTTCAGCACGAGATGAACGCGTTTTTCAATCTTTAGCATCCCAATGTAACTGCTGGGCTCAGAAGAGCACACTGAGTCAGCTCTTACCCCCACTGTGAAGAAGTTGTCAAAACGTCTTTTTCAGCCCGAAATAAACGCGTTTTTCAATCTAGAGCATCCCAAAGTAACTGCTGGGCTCAGAAGAGCAAACTGAGTCAGCTCTTTGCCCCACTATGCAGAAGTTGTCCAAACGTGTTTTTGAGCCCGAGATAAACGCGTTTTTCATTCTGGAGCATCCCAATGTAACTGCTGGACTCAGAAGAGCACACTGAGTCAGCTCTTAGCCCCACTGTGTAGAAGTTGTCAAAACGTGTCTTTCAGCCCGAGAAAAATGCGTTTTTCAATCTGGAGCATCCCAAAGTAAATGCTGGGCTCAGAAGAGCACACTGATTCAGCTCTTAGCCCCACTGTGCAGAGGTTGTCAAAACGTGTTTTTCAGCCCGAGATAAACGCGTTTTTCAATCTGGAGCATCCCTATGTAACTGCTAGGCTCAGAAGAGCACACTGAGTCAGCTCTTAGCCCCACTGTGCAGAAGTTGACAAAACGTGTTTTTCAGCCCGAGAAAAATGCGTTTTTCAATCTGGAGCATTCCAAAGTAAATGCTGGGCTCAGAAGAGCATACTGATTCAGCTCTTAGCCCCACTGTGCAGAGGTTGTCAAAACGTGTTTTTCAGCCCGATATAAACGCGTTTTTCAATCTGGAGCATCCTAATGGAACTGCTGGACTCAGAAGAGAACACTGAGTCAGCTCTTAGCCCCACTGTGCAGGAGTTGTCAAAACGTGTTTTTCAGCATGAGATAAACGCGTTTTTCAATCTTTAGCATCCCAATGTAACTGCTGGGCTCAGAAGAGCACACTGAGTCAGCTCTTAGCCCCACTGTGAAGAAGTTGTCAAAACGTCTTTTTCAGACCGAGATAAACGCGTTTTTCAATCTGGAGCATCCCAATGTAGCTGCTGGGCTCAGAAGAGCACACTGAGTCAGCTCTTTGCCCCACTATGCAGAAGTTGTCCAAACGTGTTTTTGAGCCCGAGATAAACATGTTTTTCAGTCTGGAGCATCCCAATGTAACTGCTGGGCTCAGAAGAGCACACTGAGTCAGCTCTTAGCCCCACTGTGCAGAAGTTGTCAAAACGTCTTTTTCAGCCCGAAATAAACGCGTTTTTCAATTTAGAGCATCCCAATGTAACTGCTGGGCTCAGAAGAGCAAACTGAGTCAGCTCTTTGCCCCACTATGCAGTAGTTGTCCAAACGTGTTTTTGAGCCCGAGATAAACGCGTTTTTCATTCTGGAGCATCCCTATGTAACTGCTAGGCTCAGAACAACACACTGAGACAGCTCTTAGCCCCACTGTGCAGAAGTTGTCAAAACATGTTTTTCAGGCCGAGATAAACGCGTTTTTCAATCTGGAGCATCCCAATGTAACTTCTGGGCTCAGAAGAGCACACTGAGTCAGCTCTTAGCCCCACTGTGAAGAAGTTGTCAAAACGTCTTTTTCAGCTCGAGATAAACGCGTTTTTCAATCTGGAGCATCCCAATGTAGCTGCTGGGCTCAGAAGGGCACACTGAGTCAGCTCTTCGCCCCACTATGCAGAAGTTGTCCAAATGTGTTTTTGAGCCCGAGATAAACATGTTTTTAATTCCGGAGCATCCCAATGTAACTGCTGGGCTCAGAAGAGCACACTGAGTCAGCTCTTAGCCCCACTGTGCAGAAGTTGACAAAACGTATTTTTCAGCATGAGATAAACGCTTTTTTCAATCTGGAGCATCCCAATGTAACTGCTGGGCTCAGAAGAGCACACTGAGTCAGCTCTTAGCCCCACTGTGAAGAAGTTGTCAAAACGTCTTTTTCAGCCCGAAATAAACACGTTTTTCAATCTAGAGCATCCCAATGTAACTGCTGGGCTCAGAAGAGCACACTGAGTCAGCTCTTTGCCCCACTATGCAGAAGTTGTCCAAACGTGTTTTTCAGCCCGAGATAAATGTGTTTTTCAATCTGGTGCATCCCAATGTAACTGCTGGACTCAGAAGAGCACACTGAGTCAGCTCTTAGCCCCACTGTGCAGAAGTTGTCAAAACGTGTCTTTCAGCCCGAGAAAAATGCGTTTTTCAATCTGGAGCATCCCAATGTAACTTCTGGGCTCAGAAGAGCACACTGAGTCAGCTCTTAGCCCCACTGTGAAGAAGTTGACAAAACGTGTTTTTCAGCATGAGATAAACGCGTTTTTCAATCTTTATCATCCCAATGTAACTGCTGGGCTCAGAAGAGCACACTGAGTCAGCTGTTAGCCCCACTGTGAACAAGTTCTCAAAACGTGTTTTTCAACCCGAGATAAACGCTTTTTTCAATCTGGAGCATCCCTTTGTAACTGCTGGGCTCAGAAGAGCACACTGAGTCAGCTCTTAGGCCCACTGTGAAGAAGTTGTCAAAACGTCTTTTTCAGCCCGAAATAAACGCGTTTTTCAATCTAGAGCATCCCAATGTAACTGCTGGGCTCAGAAGAGCACACTGAGTCAGCTGTTAGCCCCACTGTGAAGAAGTTGTCAAAATGTCTTTTTCAGCCCGAGATAAATGTCTTTTTCAATCTGGTGCATCCCAATGTAACTGCTGGACTCAGAAGAGCACACTGAGTCAGCTCTTAGCCCCACTGTGTAGAAGTTGTCAAAACGTGTCTTTCAGCCCGAGAAAAATGCGTTTTTCAATCTGGAGCATCCCAAAGTAAATGCTGGGCTCAGAAGAGCACACTGATTCAGCTCTTAGCCCCACTGTGCAGAGGTTGTCAAAACGTGTTTTTCAGCCCGAGATAAACGCGTTTTTCAATCTGGAGCATCCCTATGTAACTGCTAGGCTCAGAAGAACACACTGAGACAGCTCTTAGCCCCACAGTGCAGAAGTTGTCAAAACGTGTTTTTCAGGCCGAGATAAACGCGTTTTTCAATCTGGAGCATCCTAATGGAACTGCTGGTCTCAGAAGAGAACACTGAGTCAGCTCTTAGCCCCACTGTGCAGAAGTTGTCAAAACGTCTTTTTCAGATCGAGATAAACGCATTTTTCATTCTGGAGCATCCCTATGTAACTGCTAGGCTCAGAACAACACACTGTGACAGCTCTTAGCCCCACTGTGCAGAAGATCTCAAAACATGTTTTTCTGCCCGAGATAAATGTGTTTTTCAATCTGGTGCATCCCAATGTAACTGCTGGGCTCAGAAGAGCACACTGAGTCAGCTCTTAGCCCCACTGTGAAGAAGTTGTCAAAATGTCTTTTTCAGCCCGAGATAAACGCGTTTTTCAGTCTGGAGCATTCCAATGTAACTGCAGGGCTCAGAAGAGCACACTGAGTCAGCTCTTAGCCCCACTGTGAAGAAGTTGTCAAAACATCTTTTTCAGACTGAGATAAACCCGTTTTTCAATCTGGAGCATCCCAATGTAGCTGCTGGGCTCAGAAGAGCACACTGAGTCAGCTCTTCGCCCCACTATGCAGAAGTTGTCCAAACGTGTTTTTGAGCCCGAGATAAACATGTTTTTCAGTCTGGAGCATCGCAATGTAACTGCTGGGCTCAGAAGAGCACACTGAGTCAGCTCTTAGCCCCACTGTGCAGAAGTTGTCAAAACGTGTTTTTCAGCACGAGATAAACGCGTTTTTCAATCTTTAGCATCCCAATGTAACTGCTGGGCTCAGAAGAGCACACTGAGTCAGCTCTTAGCCCCACTGTGAAGAAGTTGTCAAAACGTCTTTTTCAGGCCGAAATAAACGCGTTTTTCAATCTGGAGCATCCCAATGTAACTGCTGGGCTCAGAAGAGCACACTGAGTCAGCTCTTTGCCCCACTATGCAGAAGTTGTCCAAACGTGTTTTTGAGCCCGAGATAAACGCGTTTTTCATTTTGGAGCATCCCAAAGTAAATGCTGGGCTCAGAAGAGCACACTGAGTCAGCTCTTAGCCCCACTGTGCAGAGGTTGTCAAAACGTGTTTTTCAGCCCGAGATAAACGCGTTTTTCAATCTGGAACATCCAAATGGAACTACTGGACTCAGAAGAGCACACTGAGTCAGCTCTTAGCCCCACTGTGTAGAAGTTGTCAAAACGTGTCTTTCAGGCCGAGAAAAATGCGTTTTTCAATCTGGAGCATCCCAATGTAACTGTTGGGCTCAGAAGAGCACACTGAGTCAGCTCTTCGCCCCACTGTGCAGAAGTTGTCAAAACGTGTTTTTCAGCATGAGATAAAAGCGTTTTTCAATCTTTAGCATCCCAATGTAACTGCTGGGCTCAGAAGAGCACACTGAGTCAGCTCTTAGCCCCACTGTGAAGTAGTTGTCAAAACGTCTTTTTCAGCCCGAAATAAACGCGTTTTTCAATCTAGAGCATCCCAATGTAACTGCTGGGCTCAGAAGAGCACACTGAGTCAGCTCTTTGCCCCACTATGGAGAAGTTGTCCAAACGTGTTTTTGAGCCCGAGATAAACGCGTTTTTCATTCTGGAGCATCGCAATGTTACTGCTGGACTCAGAAGAGCACACTGAGTCAGCTCTTAGCACCACTGTGTAGAAGTTGTCAAAACGTGTCTTTCAGCCCGAGAAAAATGCGTTTTTCAGTCTGCAGCATCCCTATGTAACTTCTGGGCTCAGAAGAGCACACTGAGTCAGCTCATCGCCCCACTATGCAGAAGTTGTCCAAACGTGTTTTTGAGCCCGAGATAAACATGTTTTTCAGTCTGCAGCATCCCAATGTTACTGCTGGGCTCAGAAGAGCACACTGAGTCAACTCTTAGCCCCACTGTGCAGAAATTCTCATAACGTGTTTTTCAGCCCGAAATAAACGCGTTTTTCAATCTAGAGCATCCCAATTTAACTGCTGGGCTCAGAAGAGCACACTGAGTCAGCTCTTTGCCCCACTATGCAGAAGTTGTCCAAACGTGTTTTTGAGCCCGAGATAATCGCGTTTTTCAATCTGGAGCATCCTAATGGAACTGCTGGTCTCAGGAGAGAACACTGAGTCAGCTCTTAGTCCCACTGTGCAGAAGTTGTCAAAACGTGTTTTTCAGCATGAGATAAAGGTGTTTTTCAATCTTTAGCATCCCAATGTAACTGCTGGGCTCAGAAGAGCACAATGAGTCAGCTCTTAGCCCCACTATGCAGAAGATCTCAAAACGTCTTTTTCAGCCCGAGATAAATGTGTTTTTCAATCTGGTGCATCCGAATGTAACTGCTGGACTCAGAAGAGCACACTGAGTCAGCTCTTAGCCCCACTGTGCAGAAGTTGTCAAAACGTGTATGTCAGCCCGAGAAAAATGCGTTTTTCAATCTGGAGCATCCCAATGTAACTGCTAGGCTCAGAAGAACACACTGAGACAGCTCTTAGCCCCACTGTGCAGAAGTTGTCAAAACGGGTTTTTCAGGCCGAGATAAACGCGTTTTTCAATCTGGAGCATCCCAATGTAACTGCTGGACTCAGAAGAGCACACTGAGTCAGCTCTAAGCCCCACTGTGTAGAAGTTGTCAAGACGTGTCTTTCAGGCCGAGAAAAATGCGTTTTTCAATCTGGAGCATCCCAAAGTAAATGCTGGGCTCAGAAGAGCACACTGAGTCAGCTCTTAGCCCCACTGTGCAGAGGTTGTCAAAACGTGTTTTTCAGCCTGAGATAAACGCGTTTTTCAATCTGGAGCATCCCTATGTAACTGCTAGGCTCAGAAGAACACACTGAGACAGCTCTTAGCCCCACTGTGCAGAAGTTGTCAAAACGTGTTTTTCAGGCCGAGATAAACGCGTTTTTCAATCTGGAGCATCCCAATGTAACTTCTGGGCTCAGAAGAGCACACTGAATCAGCTCTTAGCCCCACTGTGCAGAAGTTGTCAAAACGTGTTTTTCAGCACGAGATAAACACGTTTTTCAATCTTTAGCATCCCAATGTAACTGCTGGACTCAGAAGAGCACACTGAGTCAGCTCTTAGCCCCACTGTGCAGAAGTTATCAAAACATGTTTTTCAGCCCGAGATAAACGCGTTTTTCAATCTGGAGCATCTCAATGTAACTGTTGGGCTCAGAAGAGCACACTGAGTCAGCTCTTCGCCCCACTGTGCAGAAATTGACAAAACGTGTTTTTCAGCATGAGATAAACGCGTTTTTCAATCTTTAGTATCCCAATGTAACTGCTGGGCTCAGAAGAGCACACTGAGTCAGCTCTTAGCCCCACTGTGAAGAAGTTCTCAAAACGTGTTTTTCAACCCGAGATAAATGCGTTTTTCAATCTGGAGCATCCCAATGTAACTTCTGGGCTCAGAAGAGCACACTGAGTCAGCTCTTAGCCCCACTGTGCAGAAGTTCTCAAAACGTGTTTTTCAGCCCGAGATCAACGCGTTTCTCAATCTGGAGCATCCCAATGTAACTTCTGGGCTCAGAAGAGCACACTGAATCAGCTCTTAGCCCCACTGTGCAGAAGTTGTCAAAATGTGTTTTTCAGCACGAGATAAACCCGTTTTTCAATCTTTAGCATCCCAATGTAACTGCTGGACTCAGAAGAGCACACTGAGTCAGCTCTTAGCCCCACTGTGCAGAAGTTCTCAAAACATGTTTTTCAGCCCGAGATAAACGCGTTTTTCAATCTGGAGCATCTCAATGTAACTGTTGGGCTCAGAAGAGCACACTGAGTCAGCTCTTCGCCCCACTGTGCAGAAATTGACAAAACGTGTTTTTCAGCATGAGATAAACGCGTTTTTCAAACTTTAGTATCCCAATGTAACTGCTGGGCTCAGAAGAGCACACTGAGTCAGCTCTTAGCCCCACTGTGAAGAAGTTCTCAAAACGTCTTTTACAGCCCGAGATAAATGTGTTTTTCAATCTGGTGCATCCCAATGTAACTGCTGGACTCAGAAGAGCACACTGAGTCAGCTCTTAGCCCCACTGTGCAGAAGTTGTCAAAACGTGTATTTCAGCCTGAGAAAAATGCGTTTTTCAATCTGGAGCATCCCAATGTAACTGCTAGGCTCAGAAGAACACACTGAGACAGCTCTTAGCCCCACTGTGCAGAAGTTGTCAAAACGGGTTTTTCAGGCCGAGATAAACGCGTTTTTCAATCTGGAGCATCGCAATGTAACTTCTGGGCTCAGAAGAGCACACTGAGTCAGCTCTTAGCCCCACTGTGAAGAAGTTGTCAAAACGTCTTTTTCAGCTCGAGATAAACGCGTTTTTCAATCTTTAGCATCCCAATGTAACTGCTGGGCTCAGAAGAGCACACTGAGTCAGCTCTTGGCCCTACTGTGCAGAAGTTCTCAAAACATGTTTTTCAGCCCGAGATAAATGCGTTTTTCAATCTGGAGCATCCCAATGTAACTGCTGGGCTCAGAAGCGCACACTGAGTCAGCTCTTTGCCCCACTATGCAGAAGTTGTCCAATCGTGTTTTTGAGCCAGAGATAAACGCGTTTTTCAATTTGGAGCATCCTAATGGAACTGCTGGTCTCAGAAGAGAACACTGAGTCAGCTCTTAGCCCCACTGTGCAGAAGTTGTCAAAACGTGGTTTTCAGCCGAGATAAATGTGTTTTTCAATCTGGTGCATCCGAATGTAACTGCTGGACTCAGAAGAGCACACTGAGTCAGCTCTTAGCCCCACTGTGCAGAAGTTGTCAAAACGTGTATGTCAGCCTGAGAAAAATGCGTTTTTCCATCTGGAGCATCCCAATGTAACTGCTAGGCTCAGAAGAACACACTGAGACAGCTCTTAGCCCCAATGTGCAGAAGTTGTCAAAACGGGTTTTTCAGGCCGAGATAAACGCGTTTTTCAATCTGGAGCATCCCAATGTAACTTCTGGGCTCAGAAGAGCACACTGAGTCAGCTCTTAGCCCCACTGTGAAGAAGTTGTCAAAACGTCTTTTTCAGCTCGAGATAAACGCGTTTTTCAATCTGGAGCATCCCAATGTAACTTCTGGGCTCAAAAGAGCACACTGAGTCAGCTCTTAGCCCCACTGTGAAGAAGTTGTCAAAACGTGTCTTTCAGCCCGAGAAAAATGCGTTTTTCAATCTGGAGCATCCCAAAGTAACTGCTGGGCTCAGAAGAGCACACTGAGTCAGCTCTTAGCCCCACTGTGCAGAGGTTGTCAAAACGTGTTTTTCAGCCCGAGATAAACGCGTTTTTCAATCTGGAGCATCCCAATGTAACTGCTGGGCTCAGAAGAGCACACTGAGTCAGCTCTAAGCCCCACTGTGACGAAGTTGTCAAAACGTCTTTTTCAGCCCGAAATAAACGCGTTTTTCAATCTAGAGCATCCCAATGTAACTGCTGGGCTCAGAAGAGCACACTGAGTCAGCTCTTAGCCCCACTGTGTAGAAGTTGTCAAAACGTGTCTTTCAGCCCGAGAAAAATGCGTTTTTCAATCTGGAGCATCCCAAAGTAACTGCTGGGCTCAGAAGAGCACACTGAGTCAGCTCTTAGCCCCACTGTGCAGAGGTTGTCAAAACGTGTTTTTCAGCTCGAGAAAAATGCGTTTTTCAATCTGGAGCATCCCAAAGTAACTGCTGGGCTCAGAAGAGCACACTGAGTCAGCTCTTAGCCGCACTGTGCAGAAGTTGTCAAAACGTGTCTTTCAGCCCGAGAAAAATGCGTTTTTCAATCTGGAGCATCCCAAAGTAACTGTTGGGCTCAGAAGAGCACAGTGAGTCAACTCTTCGCCCCACTGTGCAGAAATTGACAAAACGTGTTTTTCAGCATGAGATAAACGCGTTTTTCAATCTTTAGCATCCCAATGTAACTGCTGGGCTCAGAAGAGCACACTGAGTCAGCTCTTAGCCCCACTGTGAAGAAGTTGTCAAAACGTCTTTTTCAGCCCGAAAAAAACGCGTTTTTCAATCTGGAGCATCCCAAAGTAACTGCTGGGCTCAGAAGAGCACACTGAGTCAGCTCTTAGCCCCACTGTGCAGAGGTTGTCAAAACGTGTTTTTCAGCTCGAGAAAAATGCGTTTTTCAATCTGGAGCATCCCAAAGTAACTGCTGGGCTCAGAAGAGCACACTGAGTCAGCTCTTAGCCGCACTGTGCAGAAGTTGTCAAAACGTGTCTTTCAGCCCGAGAAAAATGCGTTTTTCAATCTGGAGCATCCCAAAGTAACTGTTGGGCTCAGAAGAGCACAGTGAGTCAACTCTTCGCCCCACTGTGCAGAAATTGACAAAACGTGTTTTTCAGCATGAGATAAACGCGTTTTTCAATCTGGAGCATCCTAATGGAACTGCTGGTCTCAGAAGAGCACACTGAGTCAGCTCTTTGCCCCACTATGCAGAAGTTGTCCAATCGTGTTTTTGAGCCAGAGATAAACGTGTTTTTCAATCTGGAGCATCCTAATGGAACTGCTGGTCTCAGAAGAGAACACTGAGTCAGCTCTTAGCCCCACTGTGCAGAAGTTGTCAAAACGGGTTTTTCAGGCCGAGATAAACGCGTTTTTCAATCTAGAGCATCGCAATGTAACTTCTGGGCTCAGAAGAGCACACTGAGTCAGCTCTTAGCCCCACTGTGCAGAAGTTGTCAAAACGTGTTTTTCAGCACGAGATAAACGCGTTTTTCAATCTTTAGCATCCCAATGTAACTGCTGGGCTCAGAAGAGCACACTGAGTCAGCTCTTGGCCCTACTGTGCAGAAGTTCTCAAGAGATGTTTTTCAGCCCGAGATAAATGCGTTTTTCAATCTGGAGCATCCGAATGTAACTGCTGGGCTCAGAAGCGCACACTGAGTCAGCTCTTTGCCCCACTATGCAGAAGTTGTCCAATCGTGTTTTTGAGCCAGAGATAAACGCGTTTTTCAATCTGGAGCATCCTAATGGAACTGCTGGTCTCAGAAGAGAACACTGAGTCAGCTCTTAGCCCCACTGTGCAGAAGTTGTCAAAACGTGGTTTTCAGCCGAGATAAATGTGTTTTTCAATCTGGTGCATCCGAATGTAACTGCTGGACTCAGAAGAGCACACTGAGTCAGCTCTTAGCCCCACTGTGCAGAAGTTGTCAAAACGTGTATGTCAGCCCGAGAAAAATGCGTTTTTCAATCTGGAGCATCCCAATGTAACTGCTAGGCTCAGAAGAACACACTGAGACAGCTCTTAGCCCCACTGTGCAGAAGTTGTCAAAACGGGTTTTTCAGGCCGAGATAAACGCGTTTTTCAATCTGGAGCATCCCAATGTAACTTCTGGGCTCAGAAGAGCACACTGAGTCAGCTCTTAGCCCCACTGTGAAGAAGTTGTCAAAACGTCTTTTTCAGCATGAGATAAACGCGTTTTTCAATCTGGAGCATCCCAATGTAACTTCTGGGCTCAGAAGAGCACACTGAGTCAGCTCTTAGCCCCACTGTGAAGAAGTTGTCAAAACATGTTTTTCAGCCCGAGATAAACGCGTTTTTCAATCTGGAGCATCCCAATGTAACTGCTGGGCTCAGAAGAGTACACTGAGTCAGCTCTTAGCCCCACTGTGAAGAAGTTCTCAAAACGTGTTTTTCAACCCGAGATAAATGCGTTTTTCAATCTGGAGCATCCCAATGTAACTGATGGGCTCAGAAGAGCACACTGAGTCAGCTCTTAGCCCCACTGTGCAGAAGTTCTCAAAACGTGTTTTTCAGCCCGAGATCAACGCGTTTCTCAATCTGGAGCATCCCAATGTAACTGCTGGGCTCAGAAGAGCACACTGATTCAGCTCTTAGCCCCACTGTGAAGAAGTTGTCAAAACGTCTTTTTCAGCCCGAAAAAAACGCGTTTTTCAATCTGGAGCATCCCAATGTAACTGCTAGGCTCAGAAGAACACACTGAGACAGCTCTTAGCCCCACTGTGCAGAAGTTGTCAAAACGTGTTTTTCAGCATGAGATAAACGCGTTTTTCAATCTGGAGCATCCTAATGGAACTGCTGGTCTCAGAAGAGAACACTGAGTCAGCTCTTAGCCCCACTGTGCAGAAGTTGTCAAAACGTGTTTTTCAGCATGAGATAAACGCGTTTTTCAATCTTTAGCATCCCAATGAAACTGCTGGGCTCAGAAGAGCACAATGAGTCAGCTCTTAGCCCCACTATGCAGAAGATCTCAAAACATGTTTTTCAGCCCGAGATAAACGCGTTTTTCAATCTGGAGCATCCCAATGTAACTACTGCGCTCAGAAGAGCACACTGAGTCAGCTCTTCGCCCCACTGTGCAGAAGTTGTCAATACGGGTTTTTCAGGCCGAGATAAACGCGTTTCTCAATCTGGAGCATCCCAATGTAACTTCTGGGCTCAGAAGAGCACACTGAGTCAGCTCTTAGCCCCACTGTGCAGAAGTTGTCAAAATGTGTTTTTCAGCACGAGATAAACGCGTTTTTCAATCTTTAGCATCCCAATGTAACTGCTGGGCTCAGAAGAGCACACTGAGTCAGCTCTTAGCCCCACTGTGCAGAAATTCTCAAAACATGTTTTTCAGCCCGAGATAAACGCGTTTTTCAATCTGGAGCATCCCAATGTAACTGTTGGGCTCAGAAGAGCACACTGAGTCAGCTCTTCGCCCCACTGTGCAGAAGTTGTCAAAACGTGTTTTTCAGCATGAGATAAACGCGTTTTTCAGTCTGGAGCATCCCAATGTAACTGCTGGGCTCAGAAGAGCACACTGAGTCAGCTCTTAGCCCCACTGTGCAAAAGTTCTCAAAACGTGTTTTTCAGCCCGAGATAAACGCGTTTTTCAATCTGGAGCATCCCAATGTAACTGCTGGGCTCAGAAGAGCACACTGAGTCAGCTCTTAGCCCCACTGTGCAGAAGTTGTCAAAACGTGTCCTTCAGCCCGAGAAAAATGCGATTTTCAATCTGGAGCATCCAAAAGTAACTGCTGGGCTCAGAAGAGCACACTGAGTCAGCTCTTAGCCCAACTGTGCAGAAGTTGTCAAAACGTGTCTTTCAGCCCGAGAAAAATGCGTTTTTCAATCTGGAGCATCCCAAAGTAACTGCTGGGCTCAGAAGAGCACACTGAGTCAGCTCTTAGCCCCACTGTGCAGAAGTTGTCAAAACGTGTCTTTCAGCCCTAGAAAAATTTGTTTTTCAAACTGGAGCATCCCAAAGTAACTGCTGGGCTCAGAAGAGCACACTGAGTCAGCTTTTAGCCCCACTTTGCAGAAGATCTCAAAACATGTTTTTCAGCCTGAGATAAACGCGTTTTTCAATCTGGAGCATCCAAATGTAACTGTTGGGCTCAGAAGAGCACACTGAGTCAGCTCTTCGCCCCACTGTGCAGAAATTGACAAAACGTGTTTTTCAGCATGAGATAAACGCGTTTTTCAATCTTTAGCATCCCAATGTAACTGCTGGGCTCAGAAGAGCACACTGAGTCAGCTCTTAGCTCCACTGTGAAGAAGTTCTCAAAACGTGTTTTTCAACCCAAGATAAATGCGTTTTTCAATTTGGAGCATCCCAATGTAACTGCTGGGCTCAGAAGAGCACACTGAGTCAGCTCTTAGCCCCACTGTGAAGAAGTTGTCAAAACGTCTTTTTCAGCCCGAAAAAAACGCGTTTTTCAATCTAGAGCATCCCAATGTAACTGCTGGGCTCAGAAGAGCACACTGAGTCAGCTCTTAGCCCCACTGTGAAGAAGTTCTCAAAACGTGTTTTTCAACCCGAGATAAATGCGTTTTTCAATCTGGAGCATCCCAATGTAACTGATGGGCTCAGAAGAGCACACTGAGTCAGCTCTTAGCCCCACTGTGCAGAAGTTCTCAAAACGTGTTTTTCAGCCCGAGATCAACGCGTTTGTCAATCTGGAGCATCCCAATGTAACTGCTGGGCTCAGAAGAGCACACTGAGTCAGCTCTTAGCCCCACTGTGAAGAAGTTGTCAAAACGTCTTTTTCAGCCCGAAAAAAACGCGTTTTTCAATCTGGAGCATCCCAATGTAACTGCTGCGCTCAGAAGAGCACACTGAGTCAGCTCTTCGCCCCACTGTGCAGAAGTTGTCAATACGGGTTTTTCAGACCGAGATAAACGCGTTTTTCAATCTGAAGCATCCCAATGTAACTTCTGTGCTCAGAAGAGCACACTGAATCAGCTCTTAGCCCCACTGTGAAGAAGTTGTCAAAACGTCTTTTTCAGCTCGAGATAAACGCGTTTTTCAATCTTTAGCATCCCAATGTAACTGCTGGGCTCAGAAGAGCACACTGAGTCAGCTCTTAGCCACACTGTGAAGAAGTTGTCAAAACGTCTTTTTCAGCCCGAGATAAACATGTTTTTCAGTCCGGAGCATCCCAATGTAACTGCTGGGCTCAGAAGAGCACACTGAGTCAGCTCTTAGCCCCACTGTGCAGAAGTTGTCAAAACGTGTTTTTCAGCACGAGATAAACGCGTTTTTCAATCTTTAGCATCCCAATGTAACTGCTGGGCTCATAAGAGCACACTGAGTCAGCTCTTGGCCCTACTATGCAGAAGTTCTCAAAACATGTTTTTCAGCCCGAGATAAATGCGTTTTTCAATCTGGAGCATCCCAATGTAACTGCTGGGCTCAGAAGCGCACACTGAGTCAGCTCTTTGCCCCACTATGCAGAAGTTGTCCAATCGTGTTTTTGAGCCAGAGATAAACGCGTTTTTCAATCTGGAGCATCCTAATGGAACTGCTGGTCTCAGAAGAGCACACTGAGTCAGCTCTTAGCCCCACTGTGCAGAAGTTGTCAAAACGGGTTTTTCAGGCCGAGATCAATGCGTTTCTCAGTCTGGAGCATCCCAATGTAACTGCTGGGCTCAGAAGAGCACACTGAGTCAGCTCTTAGCCCCACTGTGCAGAAGTTCTCAAAACGTGTTTTTCAGCCCGAGATCAACGCGTTTCTCAGTCTGGAGCATCCCAATGTAACTGCTGGGCTCAGAAGAGCACACTGAGTCAGCTCTTAGCCCCACTGTGCAGAAGTTCTCAAAACGTGTTTTTCAGCCCGAGATCAACGCGTTTCTCAATCTGGAGCATCCCAATGTAACTGCTGGGCTCAGAAGAGCACACTGAGTCAGCTCTTAGCCCCACTGTGCAGAAGTTCTCAAAACGTCTTTTTCAGCCCGAAAAAAACGCGTTTTTCAATCTGGAGCATCCCAATGTAACTGCTAGGCTCAGAAGAACACACTGAGACAGCTCTTAGCCCCACTGTGCAGAAGTTGTCAAAACGTGTTTTTCAGCATGAGATAAACGCGTTTTTCAATCTGGAGCATCCTAATGGAACTGCTGGTCTCAGAAGAGCACACTGAGTCAGCTCTTTGCCCCACTATGCAGAAGTTGTCCAATCGTGTTTTTGAGCCAGAGATAAACGCGTTTTTCAATCTGGAGCATCCTAATGGAACTGCTGGTCTCAGAAGAGAACACTGAGTCAGCTCTTAGCCCCACTGTGCAGAAGTTGTCAAAACGTGTTTTTCAGCATGAGATAAACGCGTTTTTCAATCTTTAGCATCCCAATGTAACTGCTGGGCTCAGAAGAGCACAATGAGTCAGCTCTTAGCCCCACTATGCAGAAGATCTCAAAACATGTTTTTCAGCCCGAGATAAACGCGTTTTTCAATCTGGAGCATCCCAATGTAACTGCTGCGCTCAGAAGAGCACACTGAGTCAGCTCTTCGCCCCACTGTGCAGAAGTTGTCAAAACGTCTTTTTCAGCCCGAGATAAATGTGTTTTTCAATCTGGTGCATCCCAATGTAACTGCTGGACTCAGAAGAGCACACTGAGTCAGCTCTTTGCCCCACTATGCAGAAGTTGTCCAATCATGTTTTTGAGTCAGAGATAAACGCGTTTTTCAATCTGGAGCATCCTAATGGAACTGCTGGTCTGAGAAGAGAACACTGAGTCAGCTCTTAGCCCCACTGTCCAGAAGTTGTCAAAACGTGTTTTTCAGCATGAGATAAACGCGTTTTTCAATCTTTAGCATCCCAATGTAACTGCTGGGCTCAGAAGAGCACAATGAGTCAGCTCTTAGCCCCACTATGCAGAAGATCTGAAAACGTCTTTTTCAGCCCGAGATAAATGTGTTTTTCAATCTGGTGCATCCCAGTGTAACTGCTGGACTCAGAAGAGCACACTGAGTCAGCTCTTAGCCCCACTGTGCAGAAGTTGTCAAAACGTGTATTTCAGCCCGAGAAAAATGCGTTTTTCAATCTGGAGCATCCCAATGTAACTGCTAGGCTCAGAAGAACACACTGAGACAGCTCTTAGCCCCACTGTGAAGAAGTTGTCAAAACGTCTTTTTCAGACCGAGATAAACATGTTTTTCAGTCCGGAGCATCCCAATGTAACTGCTGGGCTCAGAAGAGCACACTGAGTCAGCTCTTAGCCCCACTGTGCAGAAGTTGTCAAAACATGTTTTTCAGCCCGAGATAAATGCGTTTTTCAATCTGGAGCATCCCAATGTAACTGCTGGGCTCAGAAGCGCACACTGAGTCAGCTCTTTGCCCCACTATGCAGAAGTTGTCCAATCGTGTTTTTGAGCCAGAGATAAACGCGTTTTTCAATCTGGAGCATCCTAATGGAACTGCTGGTCTCAGAAGAGAACACTGAGTCAGCTCTTAGCCCCACTGTGCAGAAGTTGTCAAAACGTGGTTTTCAGCCGAGATAAATGTGTTTTTCAATCTGGTGCATCCGAATGTAACTTCTGGACTCAGAAGAACACACTGAGACAGCTCTTAGCCCCACTGTGCAGAAGTTGTCAAAACGGGTTTTTCAGGCCGAGATAAACGCGTTTTTCAATCTGGAGCCTCCCAATGTAACTGCTGGGCTCAGAAGAGCACACTGAGTCAGCTCTTAGCCCCCCTGTGAAGAAGTTGTCAAAACGTGTCTTTCAGCCCGAGAAAAATGCGTTTTTCAATCTGGAGCATCCCAAAGTAACTGCTGGGCTCAGAAGAGCACACTGAGTCAGCTCTTAGCCCCACTGTGCAGAGGTTGTCAAAACGTGTTTTTCAGCCCGAGATAAATGCGTTTTTCAATCTGGAGCATCCTAATGGATCTGCTGGTCTCAGAAGAGAACACTGAGTCAGCTCTTAGCCGCACTGTGCAGAAGTTGTCAAAACGTGTCTTTCAGCCCGAGAAAAATGCGTTTTTCAATCTGGAGCATCCCAAAGTAACTGCTGGGCTCAGAAGAGCACACTGAGTCAGCTCTTAGCCCCACTATGCAGAAGATCTCAAAACATGTTTTTCAGCCCGAGATAAACGCGTTTTTCAATCTGGAGCATCCCAATGTAACTGCTGGGCTCAGAAGAGTACACTGAGTCAGCTCTTAGCCCCACTGTGAAGAAGTTCTCAAAACGTGTTTTTCAACCCGAGATAAATGCGTTTTTCAATCTGGAGCATCCCAATGTAACTGATGGGCTCAGAAGAGCACACTGAGTCAGCTCTTAGCCCCACTGTGCAGAAGTTCTCAAAACGTGTTTTTCAGCCCGAGATCAACGCGTTTCTCAATCTGGAGCATCCCAATGTAACTGCTGGGCTCAGAAGAGCACACTGATTCAGCTCTTAGCCCCACTGTGAAGAAGTTGTCAAAACGTCTTTTTCAGCCCGAAAAAAACGCGTTTTTCAATCTGGAGCATCCCAATGTAACTGCTAGGCTCAGAAGAACACACTGAGACAGCTCTTAGCCCCACTGTGCAGAAGTTGTCAAAACGTGTTTTTCAGCATGAGATAAACGCGTTTTTCAATCTGGAGCATCCTAATGGAACTGCTGGTCTCAGAAGAGAACACTGAGTCAGCTCTTAGCCCCACTGTGCAGAAGTTGTCAAAACGTGTTTTTCAGCATGAGATAAACGCGTTTTTCAATCTTTAGCATCCCAATGTAACTGCTGGGCTCAGAAGAGCACAATGAGTCAGCTCTTAGCCCCACTATGCAGAAGATCTCAAAACATGTTTTTCAGCCCGAGATAAACGCGTTTTTCAATCTGGAGCATCCCAATGTAACTACTGCGCTCAGAAGAGCACACTGAGTCAGCTCTTCGCCCCACTGTGCAGAAGTTGTCAATACGGGTTTTTCAGGCCGAGATAAACGCGTTTCTCAATCTGGAGCATCCCAATGTAACTTCTGGGCTCAGAAGAGCACACTGAGTCAGCTCTTAGCCCCACTGTGCAGAAGTTGTCAAAATGTGTTTTTCAGCACGAGATAAACGCGTTTTTCAATCTTTAGCATCCCAATGTAACTGCTGGGCTCAGAAGAGCACACTGAGTCAGCTCTTAGCCCCACTGTGCAGAAATTCTCAAAACATGTTTTTCAGCCCGAGATAAACGCGTTTTTCAATCTGGAGCATCCCAATGTAACTGTTGGGCTCAGAAGAGCACACTGAGTCAGCTCTTCGCCCCACTGTGCAGAAGTTGTCAAAACGTGTTTTTCAGCATGAGATAAACGCGTTTTTCAGTCTGGAGCATCCCAATGTAACTGCTGGGCTCAGAAGAGCACACTGAGTCAGCTCTTAGCCCCACTGTGCAGAAGATCTCAAAACGTGTTTTTCAGCCCGAGATCAACGTGTTTTTCAATCTGGAGCATCCCAATGTAACTGCTGGGCTCAGAAGTGCACACTGAGTCAGCTCTTAGCCCCACTGTGCAAAAGTTCTCAAAACGTGTTTTTCAGCCCGAGATAAACGCGTTTTTCAATCTGGAGCATCCCAATGTAACTGCTGGGCTCAGAAGAGCACACTGAGTCAGCTCTTAGCCCCACTGTGCAGAAGTTGTCAAAACGTGTCCTTCAGCCCGAGAAAAATGCGATTTTCAATCTGGAGCATCCAAAAGTAACTGCTGGGCTCAGAAGAGCACACTGAGTCAGCTCTTAGCCCCACTGTGCAGAAGTTGTCAAAACGTGTCTTTCAGCCCTAGAAAAATTTGTTTTTCAAACTGGAGCATCCCAAAGTAACTGCTGGGCTCAGAAGAGCACACTGAGTCAGCTTTTAGCCCCACTTTGCAGAAGATCTCAAAACATGTTTTTCAGCCTGAGATAAACGCGTTTTTCAATCTGGAGCATCCAAATGTAACTGTTGGGCTCAGAAGAGCACACTGAGTCAGCTCTTCGCCCCACTGTGCAGAAATTGACAAAACGTGTTTTTCAGCATGAGATAAACGCGTTTTTCAATCTTTAGCATCCCAATGTAACTGCTGGGCTCAGAAGAGCACACTGAGTCAGCTCTTAGCTCCACTGTGAAGAAGTTCTCAAAACGTGTTTTTCAACCCAAGATAAATGCGTTTTTCAATTTGGAGCATCCCAATGTAACTGCTGGGCTCAGAAGAGCACACTGAGTCAGCTCTTAGCCCCACTGTGAAGAAGTTGTCAAAACGTCTTTTTCAGCCCGAAAAAAACGCGTTTTTCAATCTAGAGCATCCCAATGTAACTGCTGGGCTCAGAAGAGCACACTGAGTCAGCTCTTAGCCCCACTGTGAAGAAGTTCTCAAAACGTGTTTTTCAACCCGAGATAAATGCGTTTTTCAATCTGGAGCATCCCAATGTAACTGATGGGCTCAGAAGAGCACACTGAGTCAGCTCTTAGCCCCACTGTGCAGAAGTTCTCAAAACGTGTTTTTCAGCCCGAGATCAACGCGTTTGTCAATCTGGAGCATCCCAATGTAACTGCTGCGCTCAGAAGAGCACACTGAGTCAGCTCTTAGCCCCACTGTGAAGAAGTTGTCAAAACGTCTTTTTCAGCCCGAAAAAAACGCGTTTTTCAATCTGGAGCATCCCAATGTAACTGCTGCGCTCAGAAGAGCACACTGAGTCAGCTCTTCGCCCCACTGTGCAGAAGTTGTCAATACGGGTTTTTCAGACCGAGATAAACGCGTTTTTCAATCTGAAGCATCCCAATGTAACTTCTGTGCTCAGAAGAGCACACTGAATCAGCTCTTAGCCCCACTGTGAAGAAGTTGTCAAAACGTCTTTTTCAGCTCGAGATAAACGCGTTTTTCAATCTTTAGCATCCCAATGTAACTGCTGGGCTCAGAAGAGCACACTGAGTCAGCTCTTAGCCACACTGTGAAGAAGTTGTCAAAACGTCTTTTTCAGCCCGAGATAAACATGTTTTTCAGTCCGGAGCATCCCAATGTAACTGCTGGGCTCAGAAGAGCACACTGAGTCAGCTCTTAGCCCCACTGTGCAGAAGTTGTCAAAACGTGTTTTTCAGCACGAGATAAACGCGTTTTTCAATCTTTAGCATCCCAATGTAACTGCTGGGCTCATAAGAGCACACTGAGTCAGCTCTTTGCCCCACTATGCAGAAGTTGTCCAATCGTGTTTTTGAGCCAGAGATAAACGCGTTTTTCAATCTGGAGCATCCTAATGGAACTGCTGGTCTCAGAAGAGCACACTGAGTCAGCTCTTAGCCCCACTGTGCAGAAGTTGTCAAAACGGGTTTTTCAGGCCGAGATCAATGCGTTTCTCAGTCTGGAGCATCCCAATGTAACTGCTGGGCTCAGAAGAGCACACTGAGTCAGCTCTTAGCCCCACTGTGCAGAAGTTCTCAAAACGTGTTTTTCAGCCCGAGATCAACGCGTTTCTCAGTCTGGAGCATCCCAATGTAACTGCTGGGCTCAGAAGAGCACACTGAGTCAGCTCTTAGCCCCACTGTGCAGAAGTTCTCAAAACGTGTTTTTCAGCCCGAGATCAACGCGTTTCTCAATCTGGAGCATCCCAATGTAACTGCTGGGCTCAGAAGAGCACACTGAGTCAGCTCTTAGCCCCACTGTGCAGAAGTTCTCAAAACGTCTTTTTCAGCCCGAAAAAAACGCGTTTTTCAATCTGGAGCATCCCAATGTAACTGCTAGGCTCAGAAGAACACACTGAGACAGCTCTTAGCCCCACTGTGCAGAAGTTGTCAAAACGTGTTTTTCAGCATGAGATAAACGCGTTTTTCAATCTGGAGCATCCTAATGGAACTGCTGGTCTCAGAAGAGCACACTGAGTCAGCTCTTTGCCCCACTATGCAGAAGTTGTCCAATCGTGTTTTTGAGCCAGAGATAAACGCGTTTTTCAATCTGGAGCATCCTAATGGAACTGCTGGTCTCAGAAGAGAACACTGAGTCAGCTCTTAGCCCCACTGTGCAGAAGTTGTCAAAACGTGTTTTTCAGCATGAGATAAACGCGTTTTTCAATCTTTAGCATCCCAATGTAACTGCTGGGCTCAGAAGAGCACAATGAGTCAGCTCTTAGCCCCACTATGCAGAAGATCTCAAAACATGTTTTTCAGCCCGAGATAAACGCGTTTTTCAATCTGGAGCATCCCAATGTAACTGCTGCGCTCAGAAGAGCACACTGAGTCAGCTCTTCGCCCCACTGTGCAGAAGTTGTCAAAACGTCTTTTTCAGCCCGAGATAAATGTGTTTTTCAATCTGGTGCATCCCAATGTAACTGCTGGACTCAGAAGAGCACACTGAGTCAGCTCTTTGCCCCACTATGCAGAAGTTGTCCAATCATGTTTTTGAGTCAGAGATAAACGCGTTTTTCAATCTGGAGCATCCTAATGGAACTGCTGGTCTGAGAAGAGAACACTGAGTCAGCTCTTAGCCCCACTGTCCAGAAGTTGTCAAAACGTGTTTTTCAGCATGAGATAAACGCGTTTTTCAATCTTTAGCATCCCAATGTAACTGCTGGGCTCAGAAGAGCACAATGAGTCAGCTCTTAGCCCCACTATGCAGAAGATCTGAAAACGTCTTTTTCAGCCCGAGATAAATGTGTTTTTCAATCTGGTGCATCCCAGTGTAACTGCTGGACTCAGAAGAGCACACTGAGTCAGCTCTTAGCCCCACTGTGCAGAAGTTGTCAAAACGTGTATTTCAGCCCGAGAAAAATGCGTTTTTCAATCTGGAGCATCCCAATGTAACTGCTAGGCTCAGAAGAACACACTGAGACAGCTCTTAGCCCCACTGTGCAGAAGTTGTCAAAACGGGTTTTTCAGGCCGAGATAAACGCGTTTTTCAATCTGGAGCATCGCAATGTAACTTCTGGGCTCAGAAGAGCACACTGAGTCAGCTCTTAGCCCCACTGTGAAGAAGTTGTCAAAACGTCTTTTTCAGACCGAGATAAACGCGTTTTTCAATCTTTAGCATCCCAATGTAACTGCTGGGCTCAGAAGAGCACACTGAGTCAGCTCTTAGCCCCACTGTGAAGAAGTTGTCAAAACGTCTTTTTCAGACCGAGATAAACATGTTTTTCAGTCCGGAGCATCCCAATGTAACTGCTGGGCTCAGAAGAGCACACTGAGTCAGCTCTTAGCCCCACTGTGCAGAAGTTGTCAAAACATGTTTTTCAGCCCGAGATAAATGCGTTTTTCAATCTGGAGCATCCCAATGTAACTGCTGGGCTCAGAAGCGCACACTGAGTCAGCTCTTTGCCCCACTATGCAGAAGTTGTCCAATCGTGTTTTTGAGCCAGAGATAAACGCGTTTTTCAATCTGGAGCATCCTAATGGAACTGCTGGTCTCAGAAGAGAACACTGAGTCAGCTCTTAGCCCCACTGTGCAGAAGTTGTCAAAACGTGGTTTTCAGCCGAGATAAATGTGTTTTTCAATCTGGTGCATCCGAATGTAACTTCTGGACTCAGAAGAACACACTGAGACAGCTCTTAGCCCCACTGTGCAGAAGTTGTCAAAACGGGTTTTTCAGGCCGAGATAAACGCGTTTTTCAATCTGGAGCCTCCCAATGTAACTTCTGGGCTCAGAAGAGCACACTGAGTCAGCTCTTAGCCCCACTGTGAAGAAGTTGTCAAAACGTCTTTTTCAGCTCGAGATAAACGCGTTTTTCAATCTGGAGCATCCCAATGTAACTGCTGGGCTCAGAAGAGCACACTGAGTCAGCTCTTAGCCCCACTGTGAAGAAGTTGTCAAAACGTGTCTTTCAGCCCGAGAAAAATGCGTTTTTCAATCTGGAGCATCCCAAAGTAACTGCTGGGCTCAGAAGAGCACACTGAGTCAGCTCTTAGCCCCACTGTGCAGAGGTTGTCAAAACGTGTTTTTCAGCCCGAGATAAATGCGTTTTTCAATCTGGAGCATCCTAATGGATCTGCTGGTCTCAGAAGAGAACACTGAGTCAGCTCTTAGCCGCACTGTGCAGAAGTTGTCAAAACGTGTCTTTCAGCCCGAGAAAAATGCGTTTTTCAATCTGGAGCATCCCAAAGTAACTGCTGGGCTCAGAAGAGCACACTGAGTGAGCTCTTAGCCCCACTATGCAGAAGATCTCAAAACATGTTTTTCAGCCCGAGATAAACGCGTTTTTCAATCTGGAGCATCCCAATGTAACTGCTGGGCTCAGAAGAGTACACTGAGTCAGCTCTTAGCCCCACTGTGAAGAAGTTCTCAAAACGTGTTTTTCAACCCGAGATAAATGCGTTTTTCAATCTGGAGCATCCCAATGTAACTGATGGGCTCAGAAGAGCACACTGAGTCAGCTCTTAGCCCCACTGTGCAGAAGTTCTCAAAACGTGTTTTTCAGCCCGAGATCAACGCGTTTCTCAATCTGGAGCATCCCAATGTAACTGCTGGGCTCAGAAGAGCACACTGATTCAGCTCTTAGCCCCACTGTGAAGAAGTTGTCAAAACGTCTTTTTCAGCCCGAAAAAAACGCGTTTTTCAATCTGGAGCATCCCAATGTAACTGCTAGGCTCAGAAGAACACACTGAGACAGCTCTTAGCCCCACTGTGCAGAAGTTGTCAAAACGTGTTTTTCAGCATGAGATAAACGCGTTTTTCAATCTGGAGCATCCTAATGGAACTGCTGGTCTCAGAAGAGAACACTGAGTCAGCTCTTAGCCCCACTGTGCAGAAGTTGTCAAAACGTGTTTTTCAGCATGAGATAAACGCGTTTTTCAATCTTTAGCATCCCAATGTAACTGCTGGGCTCAGAAGAGCACAATGAGTCAGCTCTTAGCCCCACTATGCAGAAGATCTCAAAACATGTTTTTCAGCCCGAGATAAACGCGTTTTTCAATCTGGAGCATCCCAATGTAACTACTGCGCTCAGAAGAGCACACTGAGTCAGCTCTTCGCCCCACTGTGCAGAAGTTGTCAATACGGGTTTTTCAGGCCGAGATAAACGCGTTTCTCAATCTGGAGCATCCCAATGTAACTTCTGGGCTCAGAAGAGCACACTGAGTCAGCTCTTAGCCCCACTGTGCAGAAGTTGTCAAAATGTGTTTTTCAGCACGAGATAAACGCGTTTTTCAATCTTTAGCATCCCAATGTAACTGCTGGGCTCAGAAGAGCACACTGAGTCAGCTCTTAGCCCCACTGTGCAGAAATTCTCAAAACATGTTTTTCAGCCCGAGATAAACGCGTTTTTCAATCTGGAGCATCCCAATGTAACTGTTGGGCTCAGAAGAGCACACTGAGTCAGCTCTTCGCCCCACTGTGCAGAAGTTGTCAAAACGTGTTTTTCAGCATGAGATAAACGCGTTTTTCAGTCTGGAGCATCCCAATGTAACTGCTGGGCTCAGAAGAGCACACTGAGTCAGCTCTTAGCCCCACTGTGCAGAAGATCTCAAAACGTGTTTTTCAGCCCGAGATCAACGTGTTTTTCAATCTGGAGCATCCCAATGTAACTGCTGGGCTCAGAAGTGCACACTGAGTCAGCTCTTAGCCCCACTGTGCAAAAGTTCTCAAAACGTGTTTTTCAGCCCGAGATAAACGCGTTTTTCAATCTGGAGCATCCCAATGTAACTGCTGGGCTCAGAAGAGCACACTGAGTCAGCTCTTAGCCCCACTGTGCAGAAGTTGTCAAAACGTGTCCTTCAGCCCGAGAAAAATGCGATTTTCAATCTGGAGCATCCAAAAGTAACTGCTGGGCTCAGAAGAGCACACTGAGTCAGCTCTTAGCCCAACTGTGCAGAAGTTGTCAAAACGTGTCTTTCAGCCCGAGAAAAATGCGTTTTTCAATCTGGAGCATCCCAAAGTAACTGCTGGGCTCAGAAGAGCACACTGAGTCAGCTCTTAGCCCCACTGTGCAGAAGTTGTCAAAACGTGTCTTTCAGCCCTAGAAAAATTTGTTTTTCAAACTGGAGCATCCCAAAGTAACTGCTGGGCTCAGAAGAGCACACTGAGTCAGCTTTTAGCCCCACTTTGCAGAAGATCTCAAAACATGTTTTTCAGCCTGAGATAAACGCGTTTTTCAATCTTTAGCATCCCAATGTAACTGCTGGGCTCAGAAGAGCACACTGAGTCAGCTCTTAGCCCCACTGTGAAGAAGTTGTCAAAACGTCTTTTTCAGCCCGAAAAAAACGCGTTTTTCAATCTAGAGCATCCCAATGTAACTGCTGGGCTCAGAAGAGCACACTGAGTCAGCTCTTAGCCCCACTGTGAAGAAGTTCTCAAAACGTGTTTTTCAACCCGAGATAAATGCGTTTTTCAATCTGGAGCATCCCAATGTAACTGATGGGCTCAGAAGAGCACACTGAGTCAGCTCTTAGCCCCACTGTGCAGAAGTTCTCAAAACGTGTTTTTCAGCCCGAGATCAACGCGTTTGTCAATCTGGAGCATCCCAATGTAACTGCTGGGCTCAGAAGAGCACACTGAGTCAGCTCTTAGCCCCACTGTGAAGAAGTTGTCAAAACGTCTTTTTCAGCCCGAAAAAAACGCGTTTTTCAATCTGGAGCATCCCAATGTAACTGCTGCGCTCAGAAGAGCACACTGAGTCAGCTCTTCGCCCCACTGTGCAGAAGTTGTCAATACGGGTTTTTCAGGCCGAGATAAACGCGTTTTTCAATCTGAAGCATCCCAATGTAACTTCTGGGCTCAGAAGAGCACACTGAATCAGCTCTTAGCCCCACTGTGAAGAAGTTGTCAAAACGTCTTTTTCAGCTCGAGATAAACGCGTTTTTCAATCTTTAGCATCCCAATGTAACTGCTGGGCTCAGAAGAGCACACTGAGTCAGCTCTTAGCCACACTGTGAAGAAGTTGTCAAAACGTCTTTTTCAGCCCGAGATAAACATGTTTTTCAGTCCGGAGCATCCCAATGTAACTGCTGGGCTCAGAAGAGCACACTGAGTCAGCTCTTAGCCCCACTGTGCAGAAGTTCTCAAAACGTGTTTTTCAGCCCGAGATCAACGCGTTTCTCAGTCTGGAGCATCCCAATGTAACTGCTGGGCTCAGAAGAGCACACTGAGTCAGCTCTTAGCCCCACTGTGCAGAAGTTGTCAAAACGTGTATTTCAGCCCGAGAAAAATGCGTTTTTCAATCTGGAGCATCCCAATGTAACTGCTAGGCTCAGAAGAACACACTGAGACAGCTCTTAGCCCCACTGTGCAGAAGTTGTCAAAACGGGTTTTTCAGGCCGAGATAAATGCGTTTTTCAATCTGGAGCATCGCAATGTAACTTCTGGGCTCAGAAGAGCACACTGAGTCAGCTCTTAGCCCCACTGTGAAGAAGTTGTCAAAACGTCTTTTTCAGCTCGAGATAAACGCGTTTTTCAATCTTTAGCATCCCAATGTAACTGCTGGGCTCAGAAGAGCACACTGAGTCAGCTCTTAGCCCCACTGTGAAGAAGTTGTCAAAACGTCTTTTTCAGACCGAGATAAACATGTTTTTCAGTCCGGAGCATCCCAATGTAACTGCTGGGCTCAGAAGAGCACACTGAGTCAGCTCTTAGCCCCACTGTGCAGAAGTTGTCAAAACGTGTTTTTCAGCACGAGATAAACGCGTTTTTCAATCTTTAGCATCCCAATGTAACTGCTGGGCTCAGAAGAGCACACTGAGTCAGCTCTTGGCCCTACTATGCAGAAGTTCTCAAAACATGTTTTTCAGCCCGAGATAAATGCGTTTTTCAATCTGGAGCATCCCAATGTAACTGCTGGGCTCAGAAGCGCACACTGAGTCAGCTCTTTGCCCCACTATGCAGAAGTTGTCCAATCGTGTTTTTGAGCCAGAGATAAACGCGTTTTTCAATCTGGAGCATCCTAATGGAACTGCTGGTCTCAGAAGAGAACACTGAGTCAGCTCTTAGCCCCACTGTGCAGAAGTTGTCAAAACGTGGTTTTCAGCCGAGATAAATGTGTTTTTCAATCTGGTGCATCCGAATGTAACTGCTGGACTCAGAAGAACACACTGAGACAGCTCTTAGCCCCACTGTGCAGAAGTTGTCAAAACGGGTTTTTCAGGCCGAGATCAATGCGTTTCTCAGTCTGGAGCATCCCAATGTAACTGCTGGGCTCAGAAGAGCACACTGAGTCAGCTCTTAGCCCCACTGTGCAGAAGTTCTCAAAACGTGTTTTTCAGCCCGAGATCAACGCGTTTCTCAGTCTGGAGCATCCCAATGTAACTGCTGGGCTCAGAAGAGCACACTGAGTCAGCTCTTAGCCCCACTGTGCAGAAGTTCTCAAAACGTGTTTTTCAGCCCGAGATCAACGCGTTTCTCAATCTGGAGCATCCCAATGTAACTGCTGGGCTCAGAAGAGCACACTGAGTCAGCTCTTAGCCCCACTGTGCAGAAGTTCTCAAAACGTGTTTTTCAGCCCGAGATCAACGCGTTTCTCAATCTGGAGCATCCCAATGTAACTGCTGGGCTCAGAAGAGCACACTGAGTCAGCTCTTAGCCCCACTGTGCAGAAGATCTCAAAACGTGTTTTTCAGCCCGAGATCAACGTGTTTTTCAATCTGGAGCATCCCAATGTAACTGCTGGGCTCAGAAGTGCACACTGAGTCAGCTCTTAGCCCCACTGTGCAAAAGTTCTCAAAACGTGTTTTTCAGCCCGAGATAAACGCGTTTTTCAATCTGGAGCATCCCAATGTAACTGCTGGGCTCAGAAGAGCACACTGAGTCAGCTCTTAGCCCCACTGTGCAGAAGTTGTCAAAACGTGTCCTTCAGCCCGAGAAAAATGCGATTTTCAATCTGGAGCATCCAAAAGTAACTGCTGGGCTCAGAAGAGCACACTGAGTCAGCTCTTAGCCCAACTGTGCAGAAGTTGTCAAAACGTGTCTTTCAGCCCGAGAAAAATGCGTTTTTCAATCTGGAGCATCCCAAAGTAACTGCTGGGCTCAGAAGAGCACACTGAGTCAGCTCTTAGCCCCACTGTGCAGAAGTTGTCAAAACGTGTCTTTCAGCCCTAGAAAAATTTGTTTTTCAAACTGGAGCATCCCAAAGTAACTGCTGGGCTCAGAAGAGCACACTGAGTCAGCTTTTAGCCACTTTGCAGAAGATCTCAAAACATGTTTTTCAGCCTGAGATAAACGCGTTTTTCAATCTGGAGCATCCAAATGTAACTGTTGGGCTCAGAAGAGCACACTGAGTCAGCTCTTCGCCCCACTGTGCAGAAATTGACAAAACGTGTTTTTCAGCATGAGATAAACGCGTTTTTCAATCTTTAGCATCCCAATGTAACTGCTGGGCTCAGAAGAGCACACTGAGTCAGCTCTTAGCTCCACTGTGAAGAAGTTCTCAAAACGTGTTTTTCAACCCAAGATAAATGCGTTTTTCAATTTGGAGCATCCCAATGTAACTGCTGGGCTCAGAAGAGCACACTGAGTCAGCTCTTAGCCCCACTGTGAAGAAGTTGTCAAAACGTCTTTTTCAGCCCGAAAAAAACGCGTTTTTCAATCTAGAGCATCCCAATGTAACTGCTGGGCTCAGAAGAGCACACTGAGTCAGCTCTTAGCCCCACTGTGAAGAAGTTCTCAAAACGTGTTTTTCATCCCGAGATAAATGCGTTTTTCAATCTGGAGCATCCCAATGTAACTGATGGGCTCAGAAGAGCACACTGAGTCAGCTCTTAGCCCCACTGTGCAGAAGTTCTCAAAACGTGTTTTTCAGCCCGAGATCAACGCGTTTGTCAATCTGGAGCATCCCAATGTAACTGCTGGGCTCAGAAGAGCACACTGAGTCAGCTCTTAGCCCCACTGTGAAGAAGTTGTCAAAACGTCTTTTTCAGCCCGAAAAAAACGCGTTTTTCAATCTGGAGCATCCCAATGTAACTGCTGCGCTCAGAAGAGCACACTGAGTCAGCTCTTCGCCCCACTGTGCAGAAGTTGTCAATACGGGTTTTTCAGGCCGAGATAAACGCGTTTTTCAATCTGAAGCATCCCAATGTAACTTCTGGGCTCAGAAGAGCACACTGAATCAGCTCTTAGCCCCACTGTGAAGAAGTTGTCAAAACGTCTTTTTCAGCTCGAGATAAACGCGTTTTTCAATCTTTAGCATCCCAATGTAACTGCTGGGCTCAGAAGAGCACACTGAGTCAGCTCTTAGCCACACTGTGCAGAAGTTCTCAAAACGTCTTTTTCAGCCCGAGATCAACGCGTTTCTCAGTCTGGAGCATCCCAATGTAACTGCTGGGCTCAGAAGAGCACACTGAGTCAGCTCTTAGCCCCACTGTGCAGAAGTTGTCAAAACGTGTATTTCAGCCCGAGAAAAATGCGTTTTTCAATCTGGAGCATCCCAATGTAACTGCTAGGCTCAGAAGAACACACTGAGACAGCTCTTAGCCCCACTGTGCAGAAGTTGTCAAAACGGGTTTTTCAGGCCGAGATAAATGCGTTTTTCAATCTGGAGCATCGCAATGTAACTTCTGGGCTCAGAAGAGCACACTGAGTCAGCTCTTAGCCCCACTGTGAAGAAGTTGTCAAAACGTCTTTTTCAGCTCGAGATAAACGCGTTTTTCAATCTTTAGCATCCCAATGTAACTGCTGGGCTCAGAAGAGCACACTGAGTCAGCTCTTAGCCCCACTGTGAAGAAGTTGTCAAAACGTCTTTTTCAGACCGAGATAAACATGTTTTTCAGTCCGGAGCATCCCAATGTAACTGCTGGGCTCAGAAGAGCACACTGAGTCAGCTCTTAGCCCCACTGTGCAGAAGTTGTCAAAACGTGTTTTTCAGCACGAGATAAACGCGTTTTTCAATCTTTAGCATCCCAATGTAACTGCTGGGCTCAGAAGAGCACACTGAGTCAGCTCTTGGCCCTACTATGCAGAAGTTCTCAAAACATGTTTTTCAGCCCGAGATAAATGCGTTTTTCAATCTGGAGCATCCCAATGTAACTGCTGGGCTCAGAAGCGCACACTGAGTCAGCTCTTTGCCCCACTATGCAGAAGTTGTCCAATCGTGTTTTTGAGCCAGAGATAAACGCGTTTTTCAATCTGGAGCATCCTAATGGAACTGCTGGTCTCAGAGGAGAACACTGAGTCAGCTCTTAGCCCCACTGTGCAGAAGTTGTCAAAACGTGGTTTTCAGCCGAGATAAATGTGTTTTTCAATCTGGTGCATCCGAATGTAACTGCTGGACTCAGAAGAACACACTGAGACAGCTCTTAGCCCCACTGTGCAGAAGTTGTCAAAACGGGTTTTTCAGGCCGAGATCAATGCGTTTCTCAGTCTGGAGCATCCCAATGTAACTGCTGGGCTCAGAAGAGCACACTGAGTCAGCTCTTAGCCCCACTGTGCAGAAGTTCTCAAAACGTGTTTTTCAGCCCGAGATCAACGCGTTTCTCAGTCTGGAGCATCCCAATGTAACTGCTGGGCTCAGAAGAGCACACTGAGTCAGCTCTTAGCCCCACTGTGCAGAAGTTCTCAAAACGTGTTTTTCAGCCCGAGATCAACGCGTTTCTCAATCTGGAGCATCCCAATGTAACTGCTGGGCTCAGAAGAGCACACTGAGTCAGCTCTTAGCCCCACTGTGCAGAAGTTCTCAAAACGTGTTTTTCAGCCCGAGATCAACGCGTTTCTCAATCTGGAGCATCCCAATGTAACTGCTGGGCTCAGAAGAGCACACTGAGTCAGCTCTTAGCCCCACTGTGCAGAAGTTGTCAAAACGTCTTTTTCAGCCCGAAAAAAACGCGTTTTTCAATCTGGAGCATCCCAATGTAACTGCTAGGCTCAGAAGAACACACTGAGACAGCTCTTAGCCCCACTGTGCAGAAGTTGTCAAAACGTGTTTTTCAGCATGAGATAAACGCGTTTTTCAATCTGGAGCATCCTAATGGAACTGCTGGTCTCAGAAGAGCACACTGAGTCAGCTCTTTGCCCCACTATGCAGAAGTTGTCCAATCGTGTTTTTGAGCCAGAGATAAACGCGTTTTTCAATCTGGAGCATCCTAATGGAACTGCTGGTCTCAGAAGAGAACACTGAGTCAGCTCTTAGCCCCACTGTGCAGAAGTTGTCAAAACGTGTTTTTCAGCATGAGATAAACGCGTTTTTCAATCTTTAGCATCCCAATGTAACTGCTGGGCTCAGAAGAGCACAATGAGTCAGCTCTTAGCCCCACTATGCAGAAGATCTCAAAACATGTTTTTCAGCCCGAGATAAACGCGTTTTTCAATCTGGAGCATCCCAATGTAACTGCTGCGCTCAGAAGAGCACACTGAGTCAGCTCTTCGCCCCACTGTGCAGAAGTTGTCAAAACGTCTTTTTCAGCCCGAGATAAATGTGTTTTTCAATCTGGTGCATCCCAATGTAACTGCTGGACTCAGAAGAGCACACTGAGTCAGCTCTTTGCCCCACTATGCAGAAGTTGTCCAATCATGTTTTTGAGTCAGAGATAAACGCGTTTTTCAATCTGGAGCATCCTAATGGAACTGCTGGTCTCAGAAGAGAACACTGAGTCAGCTCTTAGCCCCACTGTCCAGAAGTTGTCAAAACGTGTTTTTCAGCATGAGATAAACGCGTTTTTCAATCTTTAGCATCCCAATGTAACTGCTGGGCTCAGAAGAGCACAATGAGTCAGCTCTTAGCCCCACTATGCAGAAGATCTGAAAACGTCTTTTTCAGCCCGAGATAAATGTGTTTTTCAATCTGGTGCATCCCAGTGTAACTGCTGGACTCAGAAGAGCACACTGAGTCAGCTCTTAGCCCCACTGTGCAGAAGTTGTCAAAACGTGTATTTCAGCCCGAGAAAAATGCGTTTTTCAATCTGGAGCATCCCAATGTAACTGCTAGGCTCAGAAGAACACACTGAGACAGCTCTTAGCCCCACTGTGCAGAAGTTGTCAAAACGGGTTTTTCAGGCCGAGATAAACGCGTTTTTCAATCTGGAGCATCGCAATGTAACTTCTGGGCTCAGAAGAGCACACTGAGTCAGCTCTTAGCCCCACTGTGAAGAAGTTGTCAAAACGTCTTTTTCAGCTCGAGATAAACGCGTTTTTCAATCTTTAGCATCCCAATGTAACTGCTGGGCTCAGAAGAGCACACTGAGTCAGCTCTTAGCCCCACTGTGAAGAAGTTGTCAAAACGTCTTTTTCAGACCGAGATAAACATGTTTTTCAGTCCGGAGCATCCCAATGTAACTGCTGGGCTCAGAAGAGCACACTGAGTCAGCTCTTAGCCCCACTGTGCAGAAGTTGTCAAAACATGTTTTTCAGCCCGAGATAAATGCGTTTTTCAATCTGGAGCATCCCAATGTAACTGCTGGGCTCAGAAGCGCACACTGAGTCAGCTCTTTGCCCCACTATGCAGAAGTTGTCCAATCGTGTTTTTGAGCCAGAGATAAACGCGTTTTTCAATCTGGAGCATCCTAATGGAACTGCTGGTCTCAGAAGAGAACACTGAGTCAGCTCTTAGCCCCACTGTGCAGAAGTTGTCAAAACGTGGTTTTCAGCCGAGATAAATGTGTTTTTCAATCTGGTGCATCCGAATGTAACTTCTGGACTCAGAAGAACACACTGAGACAGCTCTTAGCCCCACTGTGCAGAAGTTGTCAAAACGGGTTTTTCAGGCCGAGATAAACGCGTTTTTCAATCTGGAGCCTCCCAATGTAACTTCTGGGCTCAGAAGAGCACACTGAGTCAGCTCTTAGCCCCACTGTGAAGAAGTTGTCAAAACGTCTTTTTCAGCTCGAGATAAACGCGTTTTTCAATCTGGAGCATCCCAATGTAACTGCTGGGCTCAGAAGAGCACACTGAGTCAGCTCTTAGCCCCACTGTGAAGAAGTTGTCAAAACGTGTCTTTCAGCCCGAGAAAAATGCGTTTTTCAATCTGGAGCATCCCAAAGTAACTGCTGGGCTCAGAAGAGCACACTGAGTCAGCTCTTAGCCCCACTGTGCAGAGGTTGTCAAAACGTGTTTTTCAGCCCGAGATAAATGCGTTTTTCAATCTGGAGCATCCTAATGGATCTGCTGGTCTCAGAAGAGAACACTGAGTCAGCTCTTAGCCGCACTGTGCAGAAGTTGTCAAAACGTGTCTTTCAGCCCGAGAAAAATGCGTTTTTCAATCTGGAGCATCCCAAAGTAACTGCTGGGCTCAGAAGAGCACACTGAGTCAGCTCTTAGCCCCACTATGCAGAAGATCTCAAAACATGTTTTTCAGCCCGAGATAAACGCGTTTTTCAATCTGGAGCATCCCAATGTAACTGCTGGGCTCAGAAGAGTACACTGAGTCAGCTCTTAGCCCCACTGTGAAGAAGTTCTCAAAACGTGTTTTTCAACCCGAGATAAATGCGTTTTTCAATCTGGAGCATCCCAATGTAACTGATGGGCTCAGAAGAGCACACTGAGTCAGCTCTTAGCCCCACTGTGCAGAAGTTCTCAAAACGTGTTTTTCAGCCCGAGATCAACGCGTTTCTCAATCTGGAGCATCCCAATGTAACTGCTGGGCTCAGAAGAGCACACTGAGTCAGCTCTTAGCCCCACTGTGAAGAAGTTGTCAAAACGTCTTTTTCAGCCCGAAAAAAACGCGTTTTTCAATCTGGAGCATCCCAATGTAACTGCTAGGCTCAGAAGAACACACTGAGACAGCTCTTAGCCCCACTGTGCAGAAGTTGTCAAAACGTGTTTTTCAGCATGAGATAAACGCGTTTTTCAATCTGGAGCATCCTAATGGAACTGCTGGTCTCAGAAGAGAACACTGAGTCAGCTCTTAGCCCCACTGTGCAGAAGTTGTCAAAACGTGTTTTTCAGCATGAGATAAACGCGTTTTTCAATCTTTAGCATCCCAATGTAACTGCTGGGCTCAGAAGAGCACAATGAGTCAGCTCTTAGCCCCACTATGCAGAAGATCTCAAAACATGTTTTTCAGCCCGAGATAAACGCGTTTTTCAATCTGGAGCATCCCAATGTAACTACTGCGCTCAGAAGAGCACACTGAGTCAGCTCTTCGCCCCACTGTGCAGAAGTTGTCAATACGGGTTTTTCAGGCCGAGATAAACGCGTTTCTCAATCTGGAGCATCCCAATGTAACTTCTGGGCTCAGAAGAGCACACTGAGTCAGCTCTTAGCCCCACTGTGCAGAAGTTGTCAAAATGTGTTTTTCAGCACGAGATAAACGCGTTTTTCAATCTTTAGCATCCCAATGTAACTGCTGGGCTCAGAAGAGCACACTGAGTCAGCTCTTAGCCCCACTGTGCAGAAATTCTCAAAACATGTTTTTCAGCCCGAGATAAACGCGTTTTTCAATCTGGAGCATCCCAATGTAACTGTTGGGCTCAGAAGAGCACACTGAGTCAGCTCTTCGCCCCACTGTGCAGAAGTTGTCAAAACGTGTTTTTCAGCATGAGATAAACGCGTTTTTCAGTCTGGAGCATCCCAATGTAACTGCTGGGCTCAGAAGAGCACACTGAGTCAGCTCTTAGCCCCACTGTGCAGAAGATCTCAAAACGTGTTTTTCAGCCCGAGATCAACGTGTTTTTCAATCTGGAGCATCCCAATGTAACTGCTGGGCTCAGAAGTGCACACTGAGTCAGCTCTTAGCCCCACTGTGCAAAAGTTCTCAAAACGTGTTTTTCAGCCCGAGATAAACGCGTTTTTCAATCTGGAGCATCCCAATGTAACTGCTGGGCTCAGAAGAGCACACTGAGTCAGCTCTTAGCCCCACTGTGCAGAAGTTGTCAAAACGTGTCTTTCAGCCCGAGAAAAATGCGATTTTCAATCTGGAGCATCCAAAAGTAACTGCTGGGCTCAGAAGAGCACACTGAGTCAGCTCTTAGCCCAACTGTGCAGAAGTTGTCAAAACGTGTCTTTCAGCCCGAGAAAAATGCGTTTTTCAATCTGGAGCATCCCAAAGTAACTGCTGGGCTCAGAAGAGCACACTGAGTCAGCTCTTAGCCCCACTGTGCAGAAGTTGTCAAAACGTGTCTTTCAGCCCTAGAAAAATTTGTTTTTCAAACTGGAGCATCCCAAAGTAACTGCTGGGCTCAGAAGAGCACACTGAGTCAGCTTTTAGCCCCACTTTGCAGAAGATCTCAAAACATGTTTTTCAGCCCGAGATAAACGCGTTTTTCAATCTGGAGCATCCAAATGTAACTGTTGGGCTCAGAAGAGCACACTGAGTCAGCTCTTCGCCCCACTGTGCAGAAATTGACAAAACGTGTTTTTCAGCATGAGATAAACGCGTTTTTCAATCTTTAGCATCCCAATGTAACTGCTGGGCTCAGAAGAGCACACTGAGTCAGCTCTTAGCTCCACTGTGAAGAAGTTCTCAAAACGTGTTTTTCAACCCGAGATAAATGCGTTTTTCAATTTGGAGCATCCCAATGTAACTGCTGGGCTCAGAAGAGCACACTGAGTCAGCTCTTAGCCCCACTGTGAAGAAGTTGTCAAAACGTCTTTTTCAGCCCGAAAAAAACGCGTTTTTCAATCTAGAGCATCCCAATGTAACTGCTGGGCTCAGAAGAGCACACTGAGTCAGCTCTTAGCCCCACTGTGCAGAAGTTCTCAAAACGTGTTTTTCAGCCCGAGATCAACGCGTTTCTCAGTCTGGAGCATCCCAATGTAACTGCTGGGCTCAGAAGAGCACACTGAGTCAGCTCTTAGCCCCACTGTGCAGAAGTTCTCAAAACGTGTTTTTCAGCCCGAGATCAACGCGTTTCTCAATCTGGAGCATCCCAATGTAACTGCTGGGCTCAGAAGAGCACACTGAGTCAGCTCTTAGCCCCACTGTGCAGAAGTTCTCAAAACGTGTTTTTCAGCCCGAGATCAACGCGTTTCTCAATCTGGAGCATCCCAATGTAACTGCTGGGCTCAGAAGAGCACACTGAGTCAGCTCTTAGCCCCACTGTGCAGAAGTTGTCAAAACGTGTCTTTCAGCCCGAGAAAAATGCGATTTTCAATCTGGAGCATCCAAAAGTAACTGCTGGGCTCAGAAGAGCACACTGAGTCAGCTCTTAGCCCAACTGTGCAGAAGTTGTCAAAACGTGTCTTTCAGCCCGAGAAAAATGCGTTTTTCAATCTGGAGCATCCCAAAGTAACTGCTGGGCTCAGAAGAGCACACTGAGTCAGCTCTTAGCCCCACTGTGCAGAAGTTGTCAAAACGTGTCTTTCAGCCCTAGAAAAATTTGTTTTTCAAACTGGAGCATCCCAAAGTAACTGCTGGGCTCAGAAGAGCACACTGAGTCAGCTTTTAGCCCCACTTTGCAGAAGATCTCAAAACATGTTTTTCAGCCCGAGATAAACGCGTTTTTCAATCTGGAGCATCCAAATGTAACTGTTGGGCTCAGAAGAGCACACTGAGTCAGCTCTTCGCCCCACTGTGCAGAAATTGACAAAACGTGTTTTTCAGCATGAGATAAACGCGTTTTTCAATCTTTAGCATCCCAATGTAACTGCTGGGCTCAGAAGAGCACACTGAGTCAGCTCTTAGCTCCACTGTGAAGAAGTTCTCAAAACGTGTTTTTCAACCCGAGATAAATGCGTTTTTCAATTTGGAGCATCCCAATGTAACTGCTGGGCTCAGAAGAGCACACTGAGTCAGCTCTTAGCCCCACTGTGAAGAAGTTGTCAAAACGTCTTTTTCAGCCCGAAAAAAACGCGTTTTTCAATCTAGAGCATCCCAATGTAACTGCTGGGCTCAGAAGAGCACACTGAGTCAGCTCTTAGCCCCACTGTGCAGAAGTTCTCAAAAC
This sequence comes from Atractosteus spatula, assembly GCF_055471065.1. Taxonomy (NCBI): domain Eukaryota; kingdom Metazoa; phylum Chordata; class Actinopteri; order Semionotiformes; family Lepisosteidae; genus Atractosteus; species Atractosteus spatula. Next base: position 2,317,519 of record NC_142725.1, read on the forward strand.
GTGTTTTTCAGCCCGAGATCAACGCGTTTCTCAGTCTGGAGCATCCCAATGTAACTGCTGGGCTCAGAAGAGCACACTGAGTCAGCTCTTAGCCCCACTGTGCAGAAGTTCTCAAAACGTGTTTTTCAGCCCGAGATCAACGCGTTTCTCAATCTGGAGCATCCCAATGTAACTGCTGGGCTCAGAAGAGCACACTGAGTCAGCTCTTAGCCCCACTGTGCAGAAGTTCTCAAAACGTGTTTTTCAGCCCGAGATCAACGCGTTTCTCAATCTGGAGCATCCCAATGTAACTGCTGGGCTCAGAAGAGCACACTGAGTCAGCTCTTAGCCCCACTGTGAAGAAGTTGTCAAAACGTCTTTTTCAGCCCGAAAAAAACGCGTTTTTCAATCTGGAGCATCCCAATGTAACTGCTAGGCTCAGAAGAACACACTGAGACAGCTCTTAGCCCCAATGTGCAGAAGTTGTCAAAACGTGTTTTTCAGCATGAGATAAACGCGTTTTTCAATCTGGAGCATCCTAATGGAACTGCTGGTCTCAGAAGAGCACACTGAGTCAGCTCTTTGCCCCACTATGCAGAAGTTGTCCAATCGTGTTTTTGAGCCAGAGATAAACGCGTTTTTCAATCTGGAGCATCCTAATGGAACTGCTGGTCTCAGAAGAGAACACTGAGTCAGCTCTTAGCCCCACTGTGCAGAAGTTGTCAAAACGTGTTTTTCAGCATGAGATAAACGCGTTTTTCAATCTTTAGCATCCCAATGTAACTGCTGGGCTCAGAAGAGCACAATGAGTCAGCTCTTAGCCCCACTATGCAGAAGATCTCAAAACATGTTTTTCAGCCCGAGATAAACGCGTTTTTCAATCTGGAGCATCCCAATGTAACTGCTGCGCTCAGAAGAGCACACTGAGTCAGCTCTTCGCCCCACTGTGCAGAAGTTGTCAAAACGTCTTTTTCAGCCCGAGATAAATGTGTTTTTCAATCTGGTGCATCCCAATGTAACTGCTGGACTCAGAAGAGCACACTGAGTCAGCTCTTTGCCCCACTATGCAGAAGTTGTCCAATCATGTTTTTGAGTCAGAGATAAACGCGTTTTTCAATCTGGAGCATCCTAATGGAACTGCTGGTCTCAGAAGAGAACACTGAGTCAGCTCTTAGCCCCACTGTCCAGAAGTTGTCAAAACGTGTTTTTCAGCATGAGATAAACGCGTTTTTCAATCTTTAGCATCCCAATGTAACTGCTGGGCTCAGAAGAGCACAATGAGTCAGCTCTTAGCCCCACTATGCAGAAGATCTGAAAACGTCTTTTTCAGCCCGAGATAAATGTGTTTTTCAATCTGGTGCATCCCAATGTAACTGCTGGACTCAGAAGAGCACACTGAGTCAGCTCTTAGCCCCACTGTGCAGAAGTTGTCAAAACGTGTATTTCAGCCCGAGAAAAATGCGTTTTTCAATCTGGAGCATCCCAATGTAACTGCTAGGCTCAGAAGAACACACTGAGACAGCTCTTAGCCCCACTGTGCAGAAGTTGTCAAAACGGGTTTTTCAGGCCGAGATAAACGCGTTTTTCAATCTGAAGCATCGCAATGTAACTTCTGGGCTCAGAAGAGCACACTGAGTCAGCTCTTAGCCCCACTGTGAAGAAGTTGTCAAAACGTCTTTTTCAGCTCGAGATAAACGCGTTTTTCAATCTTTAGCATCCCAATGTAACTGCTGGGCTCAGAAGAGCACACTGAGTCAGCTCTTAGCCCCACTGTGAAGAAGTTGTCAAAACGTCTTTTTCAGACCGAGATAAACATGTTTTTCAGTCCGGAGCATCCCAATGTAACTGCTGGGCTCAGAAGAGCACACTGAGTCAGCTCTTAGCCCCACTGTGCAGAAGTTGTCAAAACGTGTTTTTCAGCACGAGATAAACGCGTTTTTCAATCTTTAGCATCCCAATGTAACTGCTGGGCTCAGAAGAGCACACTGAGTCAGCTCTTGGCCCTACTATGCAGAAGTTCTCAAAACATGTTTTTCAGCCCGAGATAAATGCGTTTTTCAATCTGGAGCATCCCAATGTAACTGCTGGGCTCAGAAGCGCACACTGAGTCAGCTCTTTGCCCCACTATGCAGAAGTTGTCCAATCGTGTTTTTGAGCCAGAGATAAACGCGTTTTTCAATCTGGAGCATCCTAATGGAACTGCTGGTCTCAGAAGAGAACACTGAGTCAGCTCTTAGCCCCACTGTGCAGAAGTTGTCAAAACGTGGTTTTCAGCCGAGATAAATGTGTTTTTCAATCTGGTGCATCCGAATGTAACTGCTGGACTCAGAAGAACACACTGAGACAGCTCTTAGCCCCACTGTGCAGAAGTTGTCAAAACGGGTTTTTCAGGCCGAGATAAACGCGTTTTTCAATCTGGAGCCTCCCAATGTAACTTCTGGGCTCAGAAGAGCACACTGAGTCAGCTCTTAGCCCCACTGTGAAGAAGTTGTCAAAACGTCTTTTTCAGCTCGAGATAAACGCGTTTTTCAATCTGGAGCATCCCAATGTAACTTCTGGGCTCAGAAGAGCACACTGAGTCAGCTCTTAGCCCCACTGTGAAGAAGTTGTCAAAACGTGTCTTTCAGCCCGAGAAAAATGCGTTTTTCAATCTGGAGCATCCCAAAGTAACTGCTGGGCTCAGAAGAGCACACTGAGTCAGCTCTTAGCCCCACTGTGCAGAGGTTGTCAAAACGTGTTTTTCAGCCCGAGATAAACGCGTTTTTCAATCTGGAGCATCCCAATGTAACTGCTGGGCTCAGAAGAGCACACTGAGTCAGCTCTTAGCCCCACTGTGAAGTAGTTGTCAAAACGTCTTTTTCAGCCCGAAATAAACGCGTTTTTCAATCTAGAGCATCCCAATGTAACTGCTGGGCTCAGAAGAGCACACTGAGTCAGCTCTTAGCCCCACTGTGTAGAAGTTGTCAAAACGTGTCTTTCAGCCCGAGAAAAATGCGTTTTTCAATCTGGAGCATCCCAAAGTAACTGCTGGGCTCAGAAGAGCACACTGAGTCAGCTCTTAGCCCCACTGTGCAGAGGTTGTCAAAACGTGTCTTTCAGCCCGAGAAAAATGCGTTTTTCAATCTGGAGCATCCCAAAGTAACTGCTGGGCTCAGAAGAGCACACTGAGTCAGCTCTTAGCCCCACTGTGCAGAGGTTGTCAAAACGTGTTTTTCAGCCCGAGATAAATGCGTTTTTCAATCTGGAGCATCCTAATGGATCTGCTGGTCTCAGAAGAGAACACTGAGTCAGCTCTTAGCCGCACTGTGCAGAAGTTGTCAAAACGTATCTTTCAGCCCGAGAAAAATGCGTTTTTCAATCTGGAGCATCCCAAAGTAACTGCTGGGCTCAGAAGAGCACACTGAGTCAGCTCTTAGCCCCACTATGCAGAAGATCTCAAAACATGTTTTTCAGCCCGAGATAAACGCGTTTTTCAATCTGGAGCATCCCAATGTAACTGCTGGGCTCAGAAGAGCACACTGAGTCAGCTCTTAGCCCCACTGTGAAGAAGTTCTCAAAACGTGTTTTTAACCCGAGATAAATGCGTTTTTCAATCTGGAGCATCCCAATGTAACTGATGGGCTCAGAAGAGCACACTGATTCAGCTCTTAGCCCCACTGTTCAGAAGTTCTCAAAACGTGTTTTTCAGCCCGAGATCAACGCGTTTCTCAATCTGGAGCATCCCAATGTAACTGCTGGGCTCAGAAGAGCACACTGAGTCAGCTCTTAGCCCCACTGTGAAGAAGTTGTCAAAACGTCTTTTTCAGCCCGAAAAAAACGCGTTTTTCAATCTGGAGCATCCCAATGTAACTGCTAGGCTCAGAAGAACACACTGAGACAGCTCTTAGCCCCACTGTGCAGAAGTTGTCAAAACGTGTTTTTCAGCATGAGATAAACGCGTTTTTCAATCTGGAGCATCCTAATGGAACTGCTGGTCTCAGAAGAGAACACTGAGTCAGCTCTTAGCCCCACTGTGCAGAAGTTGTCAAAACGTGTTTTTCAGCATGAGATAAACGCGTTTTTCAATCTTTAGCATCCCAATGTAACTGCTGGGCTCAGAAGAGCACAATGAGTCAGCTCCTAGCCCCACTATGCAGAAGATCTCAAAACATGTTTTTCAGCCCGAGATAAACGCGTTTTTCAATCTGGAGCATCCCAATGTAACTACTGCGCTCAGAAGAGCACACTGAGTCAGCTCTTCGCCCCACTGTGCAGAAGTTGTCAATACGGGTTTTTCAGGCCAAGATAAACGCGTTTCTCAATCTGGAGCATCCCAATGTAACTTCTGGGCTCAGAAGAGCACACTGAGTCAGCTCTTAGCCCCACTGTGAAGAAGTTGTCAAAACGTCTTTTTCAGCTCGAGATAAACGCGTTTTTCAATCTTTAGCATCCCAATGTAACTGCTGGGCTCAGAAGAGCACACTGAGTCAGCTCTTAGCCACACTGTGAAGAAGTTGTCAAAACGTCATTTTCAGCCCGAGATAAACATGTTTTTCAGTCCGGAGCATCCCAATGTAACTGCTGGGCTCAGAAGAGCACACTGAGTCAGCTCTTAGCCCCACTGTGCAGAAGTTCTCAAAACGTGTTTTTCAGCCCGAGATCAACGCGTTTCTCAGTCTGGAACATCCCAATGTAACTGCTGGGCTCAGAAGAGCACACTGAGTCAGCTCTTAGCCCCACTGTGCAGAAGTTCTCAAAACGTGTTTTTCAGCCCGAGATCAACGCGTTTCTCAATCTGGAGCATCCCAATGTAACTGCTGGGCTCAGAAGAGCACACTGAGTCAGCTCTTAGCCCCACTGTGAAGAAGTTGTCAAAATGTCTTTTTCAGCCCGAAAAAAACGCGTTTTTCAATCTAGAGCATCCCAATGTAACTGCTGGGCTCAGAAGAGCACACTGAGTCAGCTCTTTGCCCCACTATGCAGAAGTTGTCCAATCGTGTATTTCAGCCCGAGAAAAATGCGTTTTTCAATCTGGAGCATCCCAATGTAACTGCTAGGCTCAGAAGAACACACTGAGACAGCTCTTAGCCCCACTGTGCAGAAGTTGTCAAAACGGGTTTTTCAGGCCGAGATAAACGCATTTTTCAATCTGGAGCATCCCAATGTAACTTCTGGGCTCAGAAGAGCACACTGAGTCAGCTCTTAGGCCCACTGTGAAGAAGTTGTCAAAACGTCTTTTTCAGCTCGAGATAAACGCGTTTTTCAATCTTTAGCATCCCAATGTAACTGCTGGGCTCAGAAGAGCACACTGAGTCAGCTCTTAGCCCCACTGTGAAGAAGTTGTCAAAACGTCTTTTTCAGCCCGAGATAAACATGTTGTTCAGTCCGGAGCATCCCAATGTAACTGCTGGGCTCAGAAGAGCACACTGAGTCAGCTCTTAGCCCCACTGTGCAGAAGTTGTCAAAATGTGTTTTTCAGCACGAGATAAACGCGTTTTTCAATCTTTAGCATCCCAATGTAACTGCTGGGCTCAGAAGAGCACACTGAGTCAGCTCTTAGCCCCACTGTGCAGAAGATCTCAAAACGTGTTTTTCAGCCCGAGATCAACGTGTTTTTCAATCTGGAGCATCCCAATGTAACTGCTGGGCTCAGAAGAGCACACTGAGTCAGCTCTTAGCCCCACTGTGCAGAAGTTGTCAAAACGTGTTTTTCAACACGAGATAAACGCGTTTTTTAATCTAGAGCATCCCAATGTAACTGCTGGGCTCAGAAGTGCACACTGAGTCAGCTCTTAGCCCCACTGTGCAGAAGTTCTCAAAACGTGTTTTTCAGCCCGAGATAAACGCGTTTTTCAATCTGGAGCATCCCAATGTAACTGCTGGGCTCAGAAGAGCACACTGAGTCAGCTCTTAGCCCCACTGTGCAGAGGTTGTCAAAACGTGTTTTTCAGCCCGAGATAAACGCGTTTTTCAATCTGGAGCATCCTAATGGATCTGCTGGTCTCAGAAGAGAACACTGAGTCAGCTCTTAGCCCCACTGTGCAGAAGTTGTCAAAACGTGTCTTTCAGCCCGAGAAAAATGCGATTTTCAATCTGGAGCATCCAAAAGTAACTGCTGGGCTCAGAAGAGCACACTGAGTCAGCTCTTAGCCCCACTGTGCAGAAGTTGTCAAAACGTGTCTTTCAGCCCGAGAAAAATGCGTTTTTCAATCTGGAGCATCCCAAAGTAACTGCTGGGCTCAGAAGAGCACACTGAGTCAGCTCTTAGCCCCACTGTGCAGAAGTTGTCAAAACGTGTCTTTCAGCCCTAGAAAAATGCGTTTTTCAAACTGGAGCATCCCAAAGTAACTGCTGGGCTCAGAAGAGCACACTGAGTCAGCTTTTAGCCCCACTTTGCAGAAGATCTCAAAACATGTTTTTCAGCCCGAGATAAACGCGTTTTTCAATCTGGAGCATCCAAATGTAACTGTTGGGCTCAGAAGAGCACACTGAGTCAGCTCTTCGCCCCACTGTGCAGAAATTGACAAAACGTGTTTTTCAGCATGAGATAAACGCGTTTTTCAATCTTTAGCATCCCAATGTAACTGCTGGGCTCAGAAGAGCACACTGAGTCAGCTCTTAGCCCCACTGTGAAGAAGTTCTCAAAACGTGTTTTTCAACCCGAGATAAATGCGTTTTTCAATTTGGAGCATCCCAATGTAACTGCTGGGCTCAGAAGAGCACACTGAGTCAGCTCTTAGCCCCACTGTGAAGAAGTTGTCAAAACGTCTTCTTCAGCCCGAAAAAAACGCGTTTTTCAATCTAGAGCATCCCAATGTAACTGCTGGGCTCAGAAGAGCACACTGAGTCAGCTCTTTGCCCCACTATGCAGAAGTTGTCCAATCGTGTTTTTGAGCCAGAGATAAACGCGTTTTTCAATCTGGAGCATCCCAATGTAACTTCTGGGCTCAGAAGAGCACACTGAGTCAGCTCTTAGCCCCACTGTGAAGAAGTTGTCAAAACGTCTTTTTCAGCTCGAGATAAACGCGTTTTTCAATCTTTAGCATCCCAATGTAACTGCTGGGCTCAGAAGAGCACACTGAGTCAGCTCTTAGCCCAACTGTGAAGAAGTTGTCAAAACGTCTTTTTCAGCCCGAGATAAACATGTTTATCAGTCCGGAGCATCCCAATGTAACTGCTGGGCTCAGAAGAGCACACTGAGTCACCTCTTAGCCCCACTGTGCAGAAGTTCTCAAAACGTGTTTTTCAGCCCGAGATCAACGCGTTTCTCAGTCTGGAGCATCCCAATGTAACCGCTGGGCTCAGAAGAGCACACTGAGTCAGCTCTTAGCCCCACTGTGCAGAAGTTCTCAAAACGTGTTTTTCAGCCCGAGATCAACGCGTTTCTCAATCTTGAGCATCCCAATGTAACAGCTGGGCTCAGAAGAGCACACTGAGTCAGCTCTTAGCCCCACTGTGAAGAAGTTGTCAAAACGTCTTTTTCAGCCCGAAAAAAACGCGTTTTTCAATCTAGAGCATCCCAATGTAACTGCTGGGCTCAGAAGAGCACACTGAGTCAGCTCTTTGCCCCACTATGCAGAAGTTGTCCAATCGTGTTTTTGAGCCAGAGATAAACGCGTTTTTCAATCTGGAGCATCCTAATGGAACTGCTGGTCTCAGAAGAGAACACTGAGTCAGCTCTTAGCCCCACTGTGCAGAAGATGTCAAAACGTGTTTTTCAGCATGAGATAAACGCGTTTTTCAATCTTTAGCATCCAAATGTAACTGCTTGGCTAAGAAGAGCACAATGAGTCAGCTCTTAGCCCCACTATGCAGAAGATCTCAAAACGTCTTTTTTAGCCGGAGATAAATGTGTTTTTCAATCTGGTGCATCCCAATGTAACTGCTGGACTCAGAAGAGCACACTGAGTCAGCTCTTAGCCCCACTGTGCAGAAGTTCTCAAAACGTGTTTTTCAACCCGAGATAAATGCGTTTTTCAATCTGGAGCATCCCAATGTAACTGATGGGCTCAGAAGAGCACACTGAGTCAGCTCTTAGCCCCACTGTGCAGAAGTTCTCAAAACGTGTTTTTCAACCCGAGATAAATGCGTTTTTCAATCTGGAGCATCCCAATGTAACTGATGGGCTCAGAAGAGCACACTGAGTCAGCTCTTAGCCCCACTGTGCAGAAGTTCTCAAAACGTGTTTTTCAGCCCGAGATCAACGCGTTTGTCAATCTGGAGCATCCCAATGTAACTGCTGGGCTCAGAAGAGCACACTGAGTCAGCTCTTAGCCCCACTGTGAAGAAGTTGTCAAAACGTCTTTTTCAGCCCGAAAAAAACGCGTTTTTCAATCTGGAGCATCCCAATGTAACTGCTAGGCTCAGAAGAACACACTGAGACAGCTCTTAGCCCCACTGTGCAGAAGTTGTCAAAACGTGTTTTTCAGCATGAGATAAACGCGTTTTTCAATCTGGAGCATCCTAATGGAACTGCTGGTCTCAGAAGAGAACACTGAGTCAGCTCTTAGCCCCACTGTGCAGAAGTTGTCAAAACGTGTTTTTCAGCATGAGATAAACGCGTTTTTCAATCTTTAGCATCCCAATGTAACTGCTGGGCTCAGAAGAGCACAATGAGTCAGCTCTTAGCCCCACTATGCAGAAGATCTCAAAACATGTTTTTCAGCCCGAGATAAACGCGTTTTTCAATCTGGAGCATCCCAATGTAACTGCTGCGCTCAGAAGAGCACACTGAGTCAGCTCTTCGCCCCACTGTGCAGAAGTTGTCAATACGGGTTTTTCAGGCCGAGATAAACGCGTTTTTCAATCTGAAGCATCCCAATGTAACTTCTGGGCTCAGAAGAGCACACTGAGTCAGCTCTTAGCCCCACTGTGAAGAAGTTGTCAAAACGTCTTTTTCAGCTCGAGATAAACGCGTTTTTCAATCTTTAGCATCCCAATGTAACTGCTGGGCTCAGAAGAGCACACTGAGTCAGCTCTTAGCCACACTGTGAAGAAGTTGTCAAAACGTCTTTTTCAGCCCGAGATAAACATGTTTTTCAGTCCGGAGCATCCCAATGTAACTGCTGGGCTCAGAAGAGCACACTGAGTCAGCTCTTAGCCCCACTGTGCAGAAGTTCTCAAAACGTGTTTTTCAGCCCGAGATCAACGCGTTTCTCAGTCTGGAGCATCCCAATGTAACTGCTGGGCTCAGAAGAGCACACTGAGTCAGCTCTTAGCCCCACTGTGAAGAAGTTGTCAAAACGTCTTTTTCAGCCCGAAAAAAACGCGTTTTTCAATCTGGAGCATCCCAATGTAACTGCTAGGCTCAGAAGAACACACTGAGACAGCTCTTAGCCCCAATGTGCAGAAGTTGTCAAAACGTGTTTTTCAGCATGAGATAAACGCGTTTTTCAATCTGGAGCATCCTAATGGAACTGCTGGTCTCAGAAGAGCACACTGAGTCAGCTCTTTGCCCCACTATGCAGAAGTTGTCCAATCGTGTTTTTGAGCCAGAGATAAACGCGTTTTTCAATCTGGAGCATCCTAATGGAACTGCTGGTCTCAGAAGAGAACACTGAGTCAGCTCTTAGCCCCACTGTGCAGAAGTTGTCAAAACGTGTTTTTCAGCATGAGATAAACGCGTTTTTCAATCTTTAGCATCCCAATGTAACTGCTGGGCTCAGAAGAGCACAATGAGTCAGCTCTTAGCCCCACTATGCAGAAGATCTCAAAACATGTTTTTCAGCCCGAGATAAACGCGTTTTTCAATCTGGAGCATCCCAATGTAACTGCTGCGCTCAGAAGAGCACACTGAGTCAGCTCTTCGCCCCACTGTGCAGAAGTTGTCAAAACGTCTTTTTCAGCCCGAGATAAATGTGTTTTTCAATCTGGTGCATCCCAATGTAACTGCTGGACTCAGAAGAGCACACTGAGTCAGCTCTTTGCCCCACTATGCAGAAGTTGTCCAATCATGTTTTTGAGTCAGAGATAAACGCGTTTTTCAATCTGGAGCATCCTAATGGAACTGCTGGTCTCAGAAGAGAACACTGAGTCAGCTCTTAGCCCCACTGTCCAGAAGTTGTCAAAACGTGTTTTTCAGCATGAGATAAACGCGTTTTTCAATCTTTAGCATCCCAATGTAACTGCTGGGCTCAGAAGAGCACAATGAGTCAGCTCTTAGCCCCACTATGCAGAAGATCTGAAAACGTCTTTTTCAGCCTGAGATAAATGTGTTTTTCAATCTGGTGCATCCCAATGTAACTGCTGGACTCAGAAGAGCACACTGAGTCAGCTCTTAGCCCCACTGTGCAGAAGTTGTCAAAACGTGTATTTCAGCCCGAGAAAAATGCGTTTTTCAATCTGGAGCATCCCAATGTAACTGCTAGGCTCAGAAGAACACACTGAGACAGCTCTTAGCCCCACTGTGCAGAAGTTGTCAAAACGGGTTTTTCAGGCCGAGATAAACGCGTTTTTCAATCTGGAGCATCGCAATGTAACTTCTGGGCTCAGAAGAGCACACTGAGTCAGCTCTTAGCCCCACTGTGAAGAAGTTGTCAAAACGTCTTTTTCAGCTCGAGATAAACGCGTTTTTCAATCTTTAGCATCCCAATGTAACTGCTGGGCTCAGAAGAGCACACTGAGTCAGCTCTTAGCCCCACTGTGAAGAAGTTGTCAAAACGTCTTTTTCAGACCGAGATAAACATGTTTTTCAGTCCGGAGCATCCCAATGTAACTGCTGGGCTCAGAAGAGCACACTGAGTCAGCTCTTAGCCCCACTGTGCAGAAGTTGTCAAAACGTGTTTTTCAGCACGAGATAAACGCGTTTTTCAATCTTTAGCATCCCAATGTAACTGCTGGGCTCAGAAGAGCACACTGAGTCAGCTCTTGGCCCTACTATGCAGAAGTTCTCAAAACATGTTTTTCAGCCCGAGATAAATGCGTTTTTCAATCTGGAGCATCCCAATGTAACTGCTGGGCTCAGAAGCGCACACTGAGTCAGCTCTTTGCCCCACTATGCAGAAGTTGCCCAATCGTGTTTTTGAGCCAGAGATAAACGCGTTTTTCAATCTGGAGCATCCTAATGGAACTGCTGGTCTCAGAAGAGAACACTGAGTCAGCTCTTAGCCCCACTGTGCAGAAGTTGTCAAAACGTGGTTTTCAGCCGAGATAAATGTGTTTTTCAATCTGGTGCATCCGAATGTAACTGCTGGACTCAGAAGAACACACTGAGACAGCTCTTAGCCCCACTGTGCAGAAGTTGTCAAAACGGGTTTTTCAGGCCGAGATAAACGCGTTTTTCAATCTGGAGCCTCCCAATGTAACTTCTGGGCTCAGAAGAGCACACTGAGTCAGCTCTTAGCCCCACTGTGAAGAAGTTGTCAAAACGTCTTTTTCAGCTCGAGATAAACGCGTTTTTCAATCTGGAGCATCCCAATGTAACTTCTGGGCTCAGAAGAGCACACTGAGTCAGCTCTTAGCCCCACTGTGAAGAAGTTGTCAAAACGTGTCTTTCAGCCCGAGAAAAATGCGTTTTTCAATCTGGAGCATCCCAAAGTAACTGCTGGGCTCAGAAGAGCACACTGAGTCAGCTCTTAGCCCCACTGTGCAGAGGTTGTCAAAACGTGTTTTTCAGCCCGAGATAAACGCGTTTTTCAATCTGGAGCATCCCAATGTAACTGCTGGGCTCAGAAGAGCACACTGAGTCAGCTCTTAGCCCCACTGTGAAGTAGTTGTCAAAACGTCTTTTTCAGCCCGAAATAAACGCGTTTTTCAATCTAGAGCATCCCAATGTAACTGCTGGGCTCAGAAGAGCACACTGAGTCAGCTCTTAGCCCCACTGTGTAGAAGTTGTCAAAACGTGTCTTTCAGCCCGAGAAAAATGCGTTTTTCAATCTGGAGCATCCCAAAGTAACTGCTGGGCTCAGAAGAGCACACTGAGTCAGCTCTTAGCCCCACTGTGCAGAGGTTGTCAAAACGTGTTTTTCAGCCCGAGATAAATGCGTTTTTCAATCTGGAGCATCCTAATGGATCTGCTGGTCTCAGAAGAGAACACTGAGTCAGCTCTTAGCCGCACTGTGCAGAAGTTGTCAAAACGTGTCTTTCAGCCCGAGAAAAATGCGTTTTTCAATCTGGAGCATCCCAAAGTAACTGCTGGGCTCAGAAGAGCACACTGAGTCAGCTCTTAGCCCCACTATGCAGAAGATCTCAAAACATGTTTTTCAGCCCAAGATAAACGCGTTTTTCAATCTGGAGCATCCCAATGTAACCGATGGGCTCAGAAGAGCACACTGAGTCAGCTCTTAGCCCCACTGTGAAGAAGTTGTCAAAACGTGTCTTTCAGCCCGAGAAAAATGCGTTTTTCAATCTGGAGCATCCCAAAGTAACTGCTGGGCTCAGAAGAGCACACTGAGTCAGCTCTTAGCCCCACTGTGAAGAAGTTGTCAAAACGTCTTTTTCAGCCCGAAAAAAACGCGTTTTTCAATCTGGAGCATCCCAATGTAACTGCTAGGCTCAGAAGAACACACTGAGACAGCTCTTAGCCCCACTGTGCAGAAGTTGTCAAAACGTGTTTTTCAGCATGAGATAAACGCGTTTTTCAATCTGGAGCATCCTAATGGAACTGCTGGTCTCAGAAGAGAACACTGAGTCAGCTCTTAGCCCCACTGTGCAGAAGTTGTCAAAACGTGTTTTTCAGCATGAGATAAACGCGTTTTTCAATCTTTAGCATCCCAATGTAACTGCTGGGCTCAGAAGAGCACAATGAGTCAGCTCCTAGCCCCACTATGCAGAAGATCTCAAAACATGTTTTTCAGCCCGAGATAAACGCGTTTTTCAATCTGGAGCATCCCAATGTAACTACTGCGCTCAGAAGAGCACACTGAGTCAGCTCTTCGCCCCACTGTGCAGAAGTTGTCAATACGGGTTTTTCAGGCCGAGATAAACGCGTTTCTCAATCTGGAGCATCCCAATGTAACTTCTGGGCTCAGAAGAGCACACTGAGTCAGCTCTTAGCCCCACTGTGAAGAAGTTGTCAAAACGTCTTTTTCAGCTCGAGATAAACGCGTTTTTCAATCTTTAGCATCCCAATGTAACTGCTGGGCTCAGAAGAGCACACTGAGTCAGCTCTTAGCCCCACTGTGCAGAAGTTCTCAAAACGTGTTTTTCAGCCCGAGATCAACGCGTTTCTCAGTCTGGAACATCCCAATGTAACTGCTGGGCTCAGAAGAGCACACTGAGTCAGCTCTTAGCCCCACTGTGCAGAAGTTCTCAAAACGTGTTTTTCAGCCCGAGATCAACGCGTTTCTCAATCTGGAGCATCCCAATGTAACTGCTGGGCTCAGAAGAGCACACTGAGTCAGCTCTTAGCCCCACTGTGAAGAAGTTGTCAAAATGTCTTTTTCAGCCCGAAAAAAACGCGTTTTTCAATCTAGAGCATCCCAATGTAACTGCTGGGCTCAGAAGAGCACACTGAGTCAGCTCTTTGCCCCACTATGCAGAAGTTGTCCAATCGTGTATTTCAGCCCGAGAAAAATGCGTTTTTCAATCTGGAGCATCCCAATGTAACTGCTAGGCTCAGAAGAACACACTGAGACAGCTCTTAGCCCCACTGTGCAGAAGTTGTCAAAACGGGTTTTTCAGGCCGAGATAAAAGCGTTTTTCAATCTGGAGCATCCCAATGTAACTTCTGGGCTCAGAAGAGCACACTGAGTCAGCTCTTAGGCCCACTGTGAAGAAGTTGTCAAAACGTCTTTTTCAGCTCGAGATAAACGCGTTTTTCAATCTTTAGCATCCCAATGTAACTGCTGGGCTCAGAAGAGCACACTGAGTCAGCTCTTAGCCCCACTGTGAAGAAGTTGTCAAAACGTCTTTTTCAGCCCGAGATAAACATGTTGTTCAGTCCGGAGCATCCCAATGTAACTGCTGGGCTCAGAAGAGCACACTGAGTCAGCTCTTAGCCCCACTGTGCAGAAGTTGTCAAAATGTGTTTTTCAGCACGAGATAAACGCGTTTTTCAATCTTTAGCATCACAATGTAACTGCTGGGATCAGAAGAGCACACTGAGTCAGCTCTTAGCCCCACTGTGCAGAAATTCTCAAAACATGTTTTTCAGCCCGAGATAAACGCGTTTTTCAATCTGGAGCATCCCAATGTAACTGTTGGGCTCAGAAGAGCACACTGAGTCAGCTCTTCGCCCCACTGTGCAGAAGTTGTCAAAACGTGTTTTTCAGCATGAGATAAACGCGTTTTTCAGTCTGGAGCATCCCAATGTAACTGCTGGGCTCAGAAGAGCACACTGAGTCAGCTCTTAGCCCCACTGTGCAGAAGATCTCAAAACGTGTTTTTCAGCCCGAGATCAACGTGTTTTTCAATCTGGAGCATCCCAATGTAACTGCTGGGCTCAGAAGAGCACACTGAGTCAGCTCTTAGCCCCACTGTGCAGAAGTTGTCAAAACGTGTTTTTCAACACGAGATAAACGCGTTTTTTAATCTAGAGCATCCCAATGTAACTGCTGGGCTCAGAAGAGCACACTGAGTCAGCTCTTAGCCCCACTGTGCAGAGGTTGTCAAAACGTGTTTTTCAGCCCGAGATAAACGCGTTTTTCAATCTGGAGCATCCTAATGGATCTGCTGGTCTCAGAAGAGAACACTGAGTCAGCTCTTAGCCCCACTGTGCAGAAGTTGTCAAAACGTGTCTTTCAGCCCGAGAAAAATGCGATTTTCAATCTGGAGCATCCAAAAGTAACTGCTGGGCTCAGAAGAGCACACTGAGTCAGCTCTTAGCCCCACTGTGCAGAAGTTGTCAAAACGTGTCTTTCAGCCCGAGAAAAATGCGTTTTTCAATCTGGAGCATCCCAAAGTAACTGCTGGGCTCAGAAGAGCACACTGAGTCAGCTCTTAGCCCCACTGTGCAGAAGTTGTCAAAACGTGTCTTTCAGCCCTAGAAAAATGCGTTTTTCAAACTGGAGCATCCCAAAGTAACTGCTGGGCTCAGAAGAGCACACTGAGTCAGCTTTTAGCCCCACTTTGCAGAAGATCTCAAAACATGTTTTTCAGCCCGAGATAAACGCGTTTTTCAATCTGGAGCATCCAAATGTAACTGTTGGGCTCAGAAGAGCACACTGAGTCAGCTCTTCGCCCCACTGTGCAGAAATTGACAAAACGTGTTTTTCAGCATGAGATAAACGCGTTTTTCAATCTTTAGCATCCCAATGTAACTGCTGGGCTCAGAAGAGCACACTGAGTCAGCTCTTAGCCCCACTGTGAAGAAGTTCTCAAAACGTGTTTTTCAACCCGAGATAAATGCGTTTTTCAATTTGGAGCATCCCAATGTAACTGCTGGGCTCAGAAGAGCACACTGAGTCAGCTCTTAGCCCCACTGTGAAGAAGTTGTCAAAACGTCTTTTTCAGCCCGAAAAAAACGCGTTTTTCAATCTAGAGCATCCCAATGTAACTGCTGGGCTCAGAAGAGCACACTGAGTCAGCTCTTTGCCCCACTATGCAGAAGTTGTCCAATCGTGTTTTTGAGCCAGAGATAAACGCGTTTTTCAATCTGGTGCATCCCAATGTAACTGCTGGACTCAGAAGAGCACACTGAGTCAGCTCTTAGCCCCACTCTGCAGAAGTTGTCAAAACGTGTATTTCAGCCCGAGAAAAATGCGTTTTTCAATCTGGAGCATCCCAATGTAACTGCTAGGCTCAGAAGAACACACTGAGACAGCTCTTAGCCCCACTGTGCAGAAGTTGTCAAAACGGGTTTTTCAGGCCGAGATAAACGCGTTTTTCAACTGGAGCATCCCAGTGTAACTTCTGGGCTCAGAAGAGCACACTGAGTCAGCTCTTAGCCCCACTGTGCAGAAGTTGTCAAAACGGGTTTTTCAGGCCGAGATAAACGCGTTTTTCAACTGGAGCATCCCAGTGTAACTTCTGGGCTCAGAAGAGCAAACTGAGTCAGCTCTTAGCCCCACTGTGCAGAAGTTGTCAAAACGTGTTTTTCAGCACGAGATAAATGCGTTTTTCAATCTTTAGCATCCCAATGTAACTGCTGGGCTCAGAAGAGCAAACTGAGTCAGCTCTTAGCCCCACTGTGCAGAAGTTCTCAAAACATGTTTTTCAGCCCGAGATAAACGCGTTTTTCAATCTGGAGCATCCCAATGTAACTGTTGGGCTCAGAAGAGCACACTGAGTCAGCTCTTCGCCCCACTGTGCAGAAGTTGTCAAAACGTGTTTTTCAGCATGAGATAAACGCGTTTTTCAATCTTTAGCATCCCAATGTAACTGCTGGGCTCAGAAGAGCACACTGAGTCAGCTCTTAGCCCCACTGTGCAGAAGTTCTCAAAACGTGTTTTTCAGCCCGAGATCAACGCGTTTCTCAGTCTGGAGCATCCCAATGTAACTGCTGGGCTCAGAAGAGCACACTGAGTCAGCTCTTAGCCCCACTGTGCAGAAGTTCTCAAAACGTGTTTTTCAGCCCGAGATCAACGCGTTTCTCAATCTGGAGCATCCCAATGTAACTGCTGGGCTCAGAAGAGCACACTGAGTCAGCTCTTAGCCCCACTGTGAAGAAGTTGTCAAAACGTCTTTTTCTGCCCGAAAAAAACGCGTTTTTCAATCTAGAGCATCCCAATGTAACTGCTGGGCTCAGAAGAGCACACTGAGTCAGCTCTTTGCCCCACTATGCAGAAGTTGTCCAATCGTGTTTTTGAGCCAGAGATAAACGCGTTTTTCAATCTGGAGCATCCTAATGTAACTGCTGGGCTCAGAAGAGCACACTGAGTCAGCTCTTAGCCCCACTGTGAAGAAGTTGTCAAAACGTCTTTTTCAGCCCGAGATAAACATGTTTTTCAGTCCGGAGCATCCCAATGTAACTGCTGGGCTCAGAAGAGCACACTGAGTCAGCTCTTAGCCCCACTGTGCAGAAGTTGTCAAAATGTGTTTTTCAGCACGAGATAAACGCGTTTTTCAATCTTTAGCATCCCAATGTAACTGCTGGGCTCAGAAGAGCACACTGAGTCAGCTCTTAGCCCCACTGTGCAGAAGTTCTCAAAACATGTTTTTCAGCCCGAGATAAACGCGTTTTTCAATCTGGAGCATCCCAATGTAACTGTTGGGCTCAGAAGAGCAAACTGAGTCAGCTCTTCGCCCCACTGTGCAGAAGTTGTCAAAACGTGTTTTTCAGCATGAGATAAACGCGTTTTTCAATCTTTAGCATCCCAATGTAACTGCTGGGCTCAGAAGAGCACACTGAGTCAGCTCTTAGCCCTACTGTGCAAAAGTTGTCAAAACGTGTTTTTCAGCCCCAAATAAACGCGTTTTTCAATCTGGAGCATCCCAATGTAACTGCTGGGCTCAGAAGAGCACACTGAGTCAGCTCTTTACCCCACTATGCAGAAGTTGTCCAAACGTGTTTTTGAGCCGGAGAAAAACGCGTTTTTCAGTCTGGAGCATCCCAATGTTACTGCTGGGCTCAGAAGAGCACACTGAGTCAGCTCTTAGCCCCACTGTGCAGAAGATCTCAAAACGTGTTTTTCAGCCCGAGATCAACGTGTTTTTCAATCTGGAGCATCCCAATGTAACTGCTGGGCTCAGAAGAGCACACTGAGTCAGCTCTTAGCCCCACTGTGCAGAAGTTGTCAAAACGTGTTTTTCAACACGAGATAAACGCGTTTTTTAGTCTAGAGCATCCAATGTAACTGCTGGGCTCAGAAGTGCACACTGAGTCAGCTCTTAGCCCCACTGTGCAGAAGTTCTCAAAACGTGTTTTTCAGCCCGAGATAAACGCGTTTTTCAATCTGGAGCATCCCAATGTAACTGCTGGGCTCAGAAGAGCACACTGAGTCAGCTCTTAGCCCCACTGTGAAGAAGTTCTCAAAACGTCTTTTTCAGCCCGAAATAAACGCGTTTTTCAATCTAGAGCATCCCAAAGTAACTGCTGGGCTCAGAAGAGCACACTGAGTCAGCTCTTAGCCCCACTGTGCAGAAGTTGTCAAAACGTGTCTTTCAGCCCGAGAAAAATGCGTTTTTCAATCTGGAGCATCCCAAAGTAACTGCTGGGCTCAGAAGAGCACACTGAGTCAGCTCTTAGCCCCACTGTGCAGAAGTTCTCAAAACGTGTTATTCAGCCCGAGATCAACGCGTTTCTCAATCTGGAGCATCCCAAAGTAACTGCTGGGCTCAGAAGAGCACACTGAGTCAGCTCTTAGCCCCACTGTGCAGAAGTTCTCAAAACGTGTTATTCAGCCCGAGATCAACGCGTTTCTCAATCTGGAGCATCCCAATGTAACTGCTGGGCTCAGAAGAGCACAATGAGTCAGCTCTTAGCCCCACTATGCAGAAGTTGTCCAATCGTGTTTTTGAGCCAGAGATAAAAGCGTTTTTCAATCTGGAGCATCCTAATGGAACTGCTGGTCTCAGAAGAGAACACTGAGTCAGCTCTTAGCCCCACTATGCAGAAGATCTCAAAACATGTTTTTCAGCCGGAGATAAACGCGTTTTTCAATCTGGAGCATCCCAATGTAACTGCTGCGCTCAGAAGAGCACACTGAGTCAGCTCTTCGCCGCACCTTGCAGAAGTTGTCAAAACGTCTTTTTCAGCCCGAGATAAATGTGTTTTTCAATCTGGTGCATCCCAATGTAACTGCTGGACTCAGAAGAGCACACTGAGTCAGCTCTTAGCCCCACTGTGCAGAAGTTGTCAAAACGTGTATTTCAGCCCGAGAAAAATGCGTTTTTCAATCTGGAGCATCCCAATGTAACTGCTAGGCTCAGAAGAACACACTGAGACAGCTCTTAGCCCCACTGTGCAGAAGTTGTCAATACGGGTTTTTCAGGCCGAGATAAACGCGTTTTTCAATCTGGAGCATCCCAATGTAACTTCTGGGCTCAGAAGAGCACACTGAGTCAGCTCTTAGCCCCACTGTGAAGAAGTTGTCAAAACGTGTTTTTCAGCCCGAGATAAACGCGTTTTTCAATCTGGAGCATCCCTATGTAACTGTTGGGCTCAGAAGAGCACACTGAGTCAGCTCTTCGCCCCACTGTGCAGAAATTGACAAAACGTGTTTTTCAGCATGAGATAAACGCGTTTTTCAATCTTTAGCATCCCAATGTAACTGCTGGGCTCAGAAGAGCACACTGAGTCAGCTCTTAGCCCCACTGTGAAGAAGTTCTCAAAACGTGTTTTTCAACCCGAGATAAATGCGTTTTTCAATTTGGAGCATCCCAATGTAACTGATGGGCCTAGAAGAGCACACTGAGTCAGCTCTTAGCCCCACTGTGCAGAAGTTCTCAAAACGTGTTATTCAGCCCGAGATCAACGCGTTTCTCAATCTGGAGCATCCCAATGTAACTGCTGCGCTCAGAAGAGCACACTGAGTCAGCTCTTAGCCCCACTGTGAAGAAGTTGTCAAAACGTCTTCTTCAGCCCGAAAAAAACGCGTTTTTCAATCTAGAGCATCCCAATGTAACTGCTGGGCTCAGAAGAGCACACTGAGTCAGCTCTTTGCCCCACTATGCAGAAGTTGTCCAATCGTGTTTTTGAGCCAGAGATAAACGCGTTTTTCAATCTGGAGCATCCCAATGTAACTTCTGGGCTCAGAAGAGCACACTGAGTCAGCTCTTAGCCCCACTGTGAAGAAGTTGTCAAAACGTCTTTTTCAGCTCGAGATAAACGCGTTTTTCAATCTTTAGCATCCCAATGTAACTGCTGGGCTCAGAAGAGCACACTGAGTCAGCTCTTAGCCCAACTGTGAAGAAGTTGTCAAAACGTCTTTTTCAGCCCGAGATAAACATGTTTATCAGTCCGGAGCATCCCAATGTAACTGCTGGGCTCAGAAGAGCACACTGAGTCAGCTCTTAGCCCCACTGTGCAGAAGTTCTCAAAACGTGTTTTTCAGCCCGAGATCAACGCGTTTCTCAGTCTGGAGCATCCCAATGTAACCGCTGGGCTCAGAAGAGCACACTGAGTCAGCTCTTAGCCCCACTGTGCAGAAGTTCTCAAAACGTGTTTTTCAGCCCGAGATCAACGCGTTTCTCAATCTTGAGCATCCCAATGTAACAGCTGGGCTCAGAAGAGCACACTGAGTCAGCTCTTAGCCCCACTGTGAAGAAGTTGTCAAAACGTCTTTTTCAGCCCGAAAAAAACGCGTTTTTCAATCTAGAGCATCCCAATGTAACTGCTGGGCTCAGAAGAGCACACTGAGTCAGCTCTTTGCCCCACTATGCAGAAGTTGTCCAATCGTGTTTTTGAGCCAGAGATAAACGCGTTTTTCAATCTGGAGCATCCTAATGGAACTGCTGGTCTCAGAAGAGAACACTGAGTCAGCTCTTAGCCCCACTGTGCAGAAGATGTCAAAACGTGTTTTTCAGCATGAGATAAACGCGTTTTTCAATCTTTAGCATCCAAATGTAACTGCTGGGCTAAGAAGAGCACAATGAGTCAGCTCTTAGCCCCACTATGCAGAAGATCTCAAAACGTCTTTTTTAGCCCGAGATAAATGTGTTTTTCAATCTGGTGCATCCCAATGTAACTGCTGGACTCAGAAGAGCACACTGAGTCAGCTCTTAGCCCCACTGTGCAGAAGTTGTCAAAACGTGTATTTCAGCCCGAGAAAAATGCGTTTTTCAATCTGGAGCATCCCAATGTAACTGCTAGGCTCAGAAGAACACACTGAGACAGCTCTTAGCCCCACTGTGCAGAAGTTGTCAAAACGGGTTTTTCAGGCCGAGATAAACGCGTTTTTCAACTGGAGCATCCCAGTGTAACTTCTGGGCTCAGAAGAGCACACTGAGTCAGCTCTTAGCCCCACTGTGCAGAAGTTGTCAAAACGGGTTTTTCAGGCCGAGATAAACGCGTTTTTCAACTGGAGCATCCCAGTGTAACTTCTGGGCTCAGAAGAGCAAACTGAGTCAGCTCTTAGCCCCACTGTGCAGAAGTTGTCAAAACGTGTTTTTCAGCACGAGATAAACGCGTTTTTCAATCTTTAGCATCCCAATGTAACTGCTGGGCTCAGAAGAGCAAACTGAGTCAGCTCTTAGCCCCACTGTGCAGAAGTTCTCAAAACATGTTTTTCAGCCCGAGATAAACGCGTTTTTCAATCTGGAGCATCCCAATGTAACTGTTGGGCTCAGAAGAGCACACTGAGTCAGCTCTTCGCCCCACTGTGCAGAAGTTGTCAAAACGTGTTTTTCAGCATGAGATAAACGCGTTTTTCAATCTTTAGCATCCCAATGTAACTGCTGGGCTCAGAAGAGCACACTGAGTCAGCTCTTAGCCCCACTGTGCAGAAGTTCTCAAAACGTGTTTTTCAGCCCGAGATCAACGCGTTTCTCAGTCTGGAGCATCCCAATGTAACTGCTGGGCTCAGAAGAGCACACTGAGTCAGCTCTTAGCCCCACTGTGCAGAAGTTCTCAAAACGTGTTTTTCAGCCCGAGATCAACGCGTTTCTCAATCTGGAGCATCCCAATGTAACTGCTGGGCTCAGAAGAGCACACTGAGTCAGCTCTTAGCCCCACTGTGAAGAAGTTGTCAAAACGTCTTTTTCTGCACGAAAAAAACGCGTTTTTCAATCTAGAGCATCCCAATGTAACTGCTGGGCTCAGAAGAGCACACTGAGTCAGCTCTTTGCCCCACTATGCAGAAGTTGTCCAATCGTGTTTTTGAGCCAGAGATAAACGCGTTTTTCAATCTGGAGCATCCTAATGTAACTGCTGGGCTCAGAAGAGCACACTGAGTCAGCTCTTAGCCCCACTGTGAAGAAGTTGTCAAAACGTCTTTTTCAGCCCGAGATAAACATGTTTTTCAGTCCGGAGCATCCCAATGTAACTGCTGGGCTCAGAAGAGCACACTGAGTCAGCTCTTAGCCCCACTGTGCAGAAGTTGTCAAAATGTGTTTTTCAGCACGAGATAAACGCGTTTTTCAATCTTTAGCATCCCAATGTAACTGCTGGGCTCAGAAGAGCACACTGAGTCAGCTCTTAGCCCCACTGTGCAGAAGTTCTCAAAACATGTTTTTCAGCCCGAGATAAACGCGTTTTTCAATCTGGAGCATCCCAATGTAACTGTTGGGCTCAGAAGAGCAAACTGAGTCAGCTCTTCGCCCCACTGTGCAGAAGTTGTCAAAACGTGTTTTTCAGCATGAGATAAACGCGTTTTTCAATCTTTAGCATCCCAATGTAACTGCTGGGCTCAGAAGAGCACACTGAGTCAGCTCTTAGCCCTACTGTGCAAAAGTTGTCAAAACGTGTTTTTCAGCCCCAAATAAACGCGTTTTTCAATCTGGAGCATCCCAATGTAACTGCTGGGCTCAGAAGAGCACACTGAGTCAGCTCTTTACCCCACTATGCAGAAGTTGTCCAAACGTGTTTTTGAGCCGGAGAAAAACGCGTTTTTCAGTCTGGAGCATCCCAATGTTACTGCTGGGCTCAGAAGAGCACACTGAGTCAGCTCTTAGCCAAACTGTGCAGAAGATCTCAAAACGTGTTTTTCAGCCCGAGATCAACGTGTTTTTCAATCTGGAGCATCCCAATGTAACTGCTAGGCTCAGAAGAACACACTGAGACAGCTCTTAGCCCCACTGTGCAGAAGTTGTCAAAACGTGTTTTTCAGCATGAGATAAACGCGTTTTTCAATCTGGAGCATCCTAATGGAACTGCTGGTCTCAGAAGAGAACACTGAGTCAGCTCTTAGCCCCACTGTGCAGAAGTTGTCAAAACGTGTTTTTCAGCATGAGATAAACGCGTTTTTCAATCTTTAGCATCCCAATGTAACTGCTGGGCTCAGAAGAGCACAATGAGTCAGCTCTTAGCCCCACTATGCAGAAGATCTCAAAACATGTTTTTCAGCCCGAGATAAACGCGTTTTTCAATCTGGAGCATCCCAATGTAACTGCTGCGCTCAGAAGAGCACACTGAGTCAGCTCTTCGCCCCACTGTGCAGAAGTTGTCAATACGGGTTTTTCAGGCCGAGATAAACGCGTTTTTCAATCTGAAGCATCCCAATGTAACTTCTGGGCTCAGAAGAGCACACTGAGTCAGCTCTTAGCCCCACTGTGAAGAAGTTGTCAAAACGTCTTTTTCAGCTCGAGATAAACGCGTTTTTCAATCTTTAGCATCCCAATGTAACTGCTGGGCTCAGAAGAGCACACTGAGTCAGCTCTTAGCCACACTGTGAAGAAGTTGTCAAAACGTCTTTTTCAGCCCGAGATAAACATGTTTTTCAGTCCGGAGCATCCCAATGTAACTGCTGGGCTCAGAAGAGCACACTGAGTCAGCTCTTAGCCCCACTGTGCAGAAGTTCTCAAAACGTGTTTTTCAGCTCGAGATCAACGCGTTTCTCAGTCTGGAGCATCCCAATGTAACTGCTGGGCTCAGAAGAGCACACTGAGTCAGCTCTTAGCCCCACTGTGAAGAAGTTGTCAAAACGTCTTTTTCAGCCCGAAAAAAACGCGTTTTTCAATCTGGAGCATCCCAATGTAACTGCTAGGCTCAGAAGAACACACTGAGACAGCTCTTAGCCCCAATGTGCAGAAGTTGTCAAAACGTGTTTTTCAGCATGAGATAAACGCGTTTTTCAATCTGGAGCATCCTAATGGAACTGCTGGTCTCAGAAGAGCACACTGAGTCAGCTCTTTGCCCCACTATGCAGAAGTTGTCCAATCGTGTTTTTGAGCCAGAGATAAACGCGTTTTTCAATCTGGAGCATCCTAATGGAACTGCTGGTCTCAGAAGAGAACACTGAGTCAGCTCTTAGCCCCACTGTGCAGAAGTTGTCAAAACGTGTTTTTCAGCATGAGATAAACGCGTTTTTCAATCTTTAGCATCCCAATGTAACTGCTGGGCTCAGAAGAGCACAATGAGTCAGCTCTTAGCCCCACTATGCAGAAGATCTCAAAACATGTTTTTCAGCCCGAGATAAACGCGTTTTTCAATCTGGAGCATCCCAATGTAACTGCTGCGCTCAGAAGAGCACACTGAGTCAGCTCTTCGCCCCACTGTGCAGAAGTTGTCAAAACGTCTTTTTCAGCCCGAGATAAATGTGTTTTTCAATCTGGTGCATCCCAATGTAACTGCTGGACTCAGAAGAGCACACTGAGTCAGCTCTTTGCCCCACTATGCAGAAGTTGTCCAATCATGTTTTTGAGTCAGAGATAAACGCGTTTTTCAATCTGGAGCATCCTAATGGAACTGCTGGTCTCAGAAGAGAACACTGAGTCAGCTCTTAGCCCCACTGTCCAGAAGTTGTCAAAACGTGTTTTTCAGCATGAGATAAACGCGTTTTTCAATCTTTAGCATCCCAATGTAACTGCTGGGCTCAGAAGAGCACAATGAGTCAGCTCTTAGCCCCACTATGCAGAAGATCTGAAAACGTCTTTTTCAGCCTGAGATAAATGTGTTTTTCAATCTGGTGCATCCCAATGTAACTGCTGGACTCAGAAGAGCACACTGAGTCAGCTCTTAGCCCCACTGTGCAGAAGTTGTCAAAACGTGTATTTCAGCCCGAGAAAAATGCGTTTTTCAATCTGGAGCATCCCAATGTAACTGCTAGGCTCAGAAGAACACACTGAGACAGCTCTTAGCCCCACTGTGCAGAAGTTGTCAAAACGGGTTTTTCAGGCCGAGATAAACGCGTTTTTCAATCTGGAGCATCGCAATGTAACTTCTGGGCTCAGAAGAGCACACTGAGTCAGCTCTTAGCCCCACTGTGAAGAAGTTGTCAAAACGTCTTTTTCAGCTCGAGATAAACGCGTTTTTCAATCTTTAGCATCCCAATGTAACTGCTGGGCTCAGAAGAGCACACTGAGTCAGCTCTTAGCCCCACTGTGAAGAAGTTGTCAAAACGTCTTTTTCAGACCGAGATAAACATGTTTTTCAGTCCGGAGCATCCCAATGTAACTGCTGGGCTCAGAAGAGCACACTGAGTCAGCTCTTAGCCCCACTGTGCAGAAGTTGTCAAAACGTGTTTTTCAGCACGAGATAAACGCGTTTTTCAATCTTTAGCATCCCAATGTAACTGCTGGGCTCAGAAGAGCACACTGAGTCAGCTCTTGGCCCTACTATGCAGAAGTTCTCAAAACATGTTTTTCAGCCCGAGATAAATGCGTTTTTCAATCTGGAGCATCCCAATGTAACTGCTGGGCTCAGAAGCGCACACTGAGTCAGCTCTTTGCCCCACTATGCAGAAGTTGCCCAATCGTGTTTTTGAGCCAGAGATAAACGCGTTTTTCAATCTGGAGCATCCTAATGGAACTGCTGGTCTCAGAAGAGAACACTGAGTCAGCTCTTAGCCCCACTGTGCAGAAGTTGTCAAAACGTGTTTTTCAGCACGAGATAAACGCGTTTTTCAATCTTTAGCATCCCAATGTAACTGCTGGGCTCAGAAGAGCACACTGAGTCAGCTCTTAGCCCCACTGTGTAGAAGTTGTCAAAACGTGTCTTTCAGCCCGAGAAAAATGCGTTTTTCAATCTGGAGCATCCCAAAGTAACTGCTGGGCTCAGAAGAGCACACTGAGTCAGCTCTTAGCCCCACTGTGCAGAGGTTGTCAAAACGTGTTTTTCAGCCCGAGATAAATGCGTTTTTCAATCTGGAGCATCCTAATGGATCTGCTGGTCTCAGAAGAGAACACTGAGTCAGCTCTTAGCCGCACTGTGCAGAAGTTGTCAAAACGTGTCTTTCAGCCCGAGAAAAATGCGTTTTTCAATCTGGAGCATCCCAAAGTAACTGCTGGGCTCAGAAGAGCACACTGAGTCAGCTCTTAGCCCCACTATGCAGAAGATCTCAAAACATGTTTTTCAGCCCAAGATAAACGCGTTTTTCAATCTGGAGCATCCCAATGTAACCGATGGGCTCAGAAGAGCACACTGATTCAGCTCTTAGCCCCACTGTGCAGAAGTTCTCAAAACGTGTTTTTCAGCCCGAGATCAACGCGTTTCTCAATCTGGAGCATCCCAATGTAACTGCTGGGCTCAGAAGAGCACACTGAGTCAGCTCTTAGCCCCACTGTGAAGAAGTTGTCAAAACGTCTTTTTCAGCCCGAAAAAAACGCGTTTTTCAATCTGGAGCATCCCAATGTAACTGCTAGGCTCAGAAGAACACACTGAGACAGCTCTTAGCCCCACTGTGCAGAAGTTGTCAAAACGTGTTTTTCAGCATGAGATAAACGCGTTTTTCAATCTGGAGCATCCTAATGGAACTGCTGGTCTCAGAAGAGAACACTGAGTCAGCTCTTAGCCCCACTGTGCAGAAGTTGTCAAAACGTGTTTTTCAGCATGAGATAAACGCGTTTTTCAATCTTTAGCATCCCAATGTAACTGCTGGGCTCAGAAGAGCACAATGAGTCAGCTCCTAGCCCCACTATGCAGAAGATCTCAAAACATGTTTTTCAGCCCGAGATAAACGCGTTTTTCAATCTGGAGCATCCCAATGTAACTACTGCGCTCAGAAGAGCACACTGAGTCAGCTCTTCGCCCCACTGTGCAGAAGTTGTCAATACGGGTTTTTCAGGCCGAGATAAACGCGTTTCTCAATCTGGAGCATCCCAATGTAACTTCTGGGCTCAGAAGAGCACACTGAGTCAGCTCTTAGCCCCACTGTGAAGAAGTTGTCAAAACGTCTTTTTCAGCTCGAGATAAACGCGTTTTTCAATCTTTAGCATCCCAATGTAACTGCTGGGCTCAGAAGAGCACACTGAGTCAGCTCTTAGCCCCACTGTGCAGAAGTTCTCAAAACGTGTTTTTCAGCCCGAGATCAACGCGTTTCTCAGTCTGGAACATCCCAATGTAACTGCTGGGCTCAGAAGAGCACACTGAGTCAGCTCTTAGCCCCACTGTGCAGAAGTTCTCAAAACGTGTTTTTCAGCCCGAGATCAACGCGTTTCTCAATCTGGAGCATCCCAATGTAACTGCTGGGCTCAGAAGAGCACACTGAGTCAGCTCTTAGCCCCACTGTGAAGAAGTTGTCAAAATGTCTTTTTCAGCCCGAAAAAAACGCGTTTTTCAATCTAGAGCATCCCAATGTAACTGCTGGGCTCAGAAGAGCACACTGAGTCAGCTCTTTGCCCCACTATGCAGAAGTTGTCCAATCGTGTATTTCAGCCCGAGAAAAATGCGTTTTTCAATCTGGAGCATCCCAATGTAACTGCTAGGCTCAGAAGAACACACTGAGACAGCTCTTAGCCCCACTGTGCAGAAGTTGTCAAAACGGGTTTTTCAGGCCGAGATAAAAGCGTTTTTCAATCTGGAGCATCCCAATGTAACTTCTGGGCTCAGAAGAGCACACTGAGTCAGCTCTTAGGCCCACTGTGAAGAAGTTGTCAAAACGTCTTTTTCAGCTCGAGATAAACGCGTTTTTCAATCTTTAGCATCCCAATGTAACTGCTGGGCTCAGAAGAGCACACTGAGTCAGCTCTTAGCCCCACTGTGAAGAAGTTGTCAAAACGTCTTTTTCAGCCCGAGATAAACATGTTGTTCAGTCCGGAGCATCCCAATGTAACTGCTGGGCTCAGAAGAGCACACTGAGTCAGCTCTTAGCCCCACTGTGCAGAAGTTGTCAAAATGTGTTTTTCAGCACGAGATAAACGCGTTTTTCAATCTTTAGCATCACAATGTAACTGCTGGGATCAGAAGAGCACACTGAGTCAGCTCTTAGCCCCACTGTGCAGAAATTCTCAAAACATGTTTTTCAGCCCGAGATAAACGCGTTTTTCAATCTGGAGCATCCCAATGTAACTGTTGGGCTCAGAAGAGCACACTGAGTCAGCTCTTCGCCCCACTGTGCAGAAGTTGTCAAAACGTGTTTTTCAGCATGAGATAAACGCGTTTTTCAGTCTGGAGCATCCCAATGTAACTGCTGGGCTCAGAAGAGCACACTGAGTCAGCTCTTAGCCCCACTGTGCAGAAGATCTCAAAACGTGTTTTTCAGCCCGAGATCAACGTGTTTTTCAATCTGGAGCATCCCAATGTAACTGCTGGGCTCAGAAGAGCACACTGAGTCAGCTCTTAGCCCCACTGTGCAGAAGTTGTCAAAACGTGTTTTTCAACACGAGATAAACGCGTTTTTTAATCTAGAGCATCCCAATGTAACTGCTGGGCTCAGAAGTGCACACTGAGTCAGCTCTTAGCCCCACTGTGCAGAAGTTCTCAAAACGTGTTTTTCAGCCCGAGATAAACGCGTTTTTCAATCTGGAGCATCCCAATGTAACTGCTGGGCTCAGAAGAGCACACTGAGTCAGCTCTTAGCCCCACTGTGCAGAGGTTGTCAAAACGTGTTTTTCAGCCCGAGATAAACGCGTTTTTCAATCTGGAGCATCCTAATGGATCTGCTGGTCTCAGAAGAGAACACTGAGTCAGCTCTTAGCCCCACTGTGCAGAAGTTGTCAAAACGTGTCTTTCAGCCCGAGAAAAATGCGATTTTCAATCTGGAGCATCCAAAAGTAACTGCTGGGCTCAGAAGAGCACACTGAGTCAGCTCTTAGCCCCACTGTGCAGAAGTTGTCAAAACGTGTCTTTCAGCCCGAGAAAAATGCGTTTTTCAATCTGGAGCATCCCAAAGTAACTGCTGGGCTCAGAAGAGCACACTGAGTCAGCTCTTAGCCCCACTGTGCAGAAGTTGTCAAAACGTGTATTTCAGCCCGAGAAAAATGCGTTTTTCAATCTGGAGCATCCCAATGTAACTGCTGGACTCAGAAGAGCACACTGAGTCAGCTCTTAGCCCCACTGTGCAGAAGTTGTCAAAACGTGTATTTCAGCCCGAGAAAAATGCGTTTTTCAATCTGGAGCATCCCAATGTAACTGCTAGGCTCAGAAGAACACACTGAGACAGCTCTTAGCCCCACTGTGCAGAAGTTGTCAAAACGGGTTTTTCAGGCCGAGATAAACGCGTTTTTCAACTGGAGCATCCCAGTGTAACTTCTGGGCTCAGAAGAGCACACTGAGTCAGCTCTTAGCCCCACTGTGCAGAAGTTGTCAAAACGGGTTTTTCAGGCCGAGATAAACGCGTTTTTCAACTGGAGCATCCCAGTGTAACTTCTGGGCTCAGAAGAGCAAACTGAGTCAGCTCTTAGCCCCACTGTGCAGAAGTTGTCAAAACGTGTTTTTCAGCACGAGATAAACGCGTTTTTCAATCTTTAGCATCCCAATGTAACTGCTGGGCTCAGAAGAGCAAACTGAGTCAGCTCTTAGCCCCACTGTGCAGAAGTTCTCAAAACATGTTTTTCAGCCCGAGATAAACGCGTTTTTCAATCTGGAGCATCCCAATGTAACTGTTGGGCTCAGAAGAGCACACTGAGTCAGCTCTTCGCCCCACTGTGCAGAAGTTGTCAAAACGTGTTTTTCAGCATGAGATAAACGCGTTTTTCAATCTTTAGCATCCCAATGTAACTGCTGGGCTCAGAAGAGCACACTGAGTCAGCTCTTAGCCCCACTGTGCAGAAGTTCTCAAAACGTGTTTTTCAGCCCGAGATCAACGCGTTTCTCAGTCTGGAGCATCCCAATGTAACTGCTGGGCTCAGAAGAGCACACTGAGTCAGCTCTTAGCCCCACTGTGCAGAAGTTCTCAAAACGTGTTTTTCAGCCCGAGATCAACGCGTTTCTCAATCTGGAGCATCCCAATGTAACTGCTGGGCTCAGAAGAGCACACTGAGTCAGCTCTTAGCCCCACTGTGAAGAAGTTGTCAAAACGTCTTTTTCTGCCCGAAAAAAACGCGTTTTTCAATCTAGAGCATCCCAATGTAACTGCTGGGCTCAGAAGAGCACACTGAGTCAGCTCTTTGCCCCACTATGCAGAAGTTGTCCAATCGTGTTTTTGAGCCAGAGATAAACGCGTTTTTCAATCTGGAGCATCCTAATGTAACTGCTGGGCTCAGAAGAGCACACTGAGTCAGCTCTTAGCCCCACTGTGAAGAAGTTGTCAAAACGTCTTTTTCAGCCCGAGATAAACATGTTTTTCAGTCCGGAGCATCCCAATGTAACTGCTGGGCTCAGAAGAGCACACTGAGTCAGCTCTTAGCCCCACTGTGCAGAAGTTGTCAAAATGTGTTTTTCAGCACGAGATAAACGCGTTTTTCAATCTTTAGCATCCCAATGTAACTGCTGGGCTCAGAAGAGCACACTGAGTCAGCTCTTAGCCCCACTGTGCAGAAGTTCTCAAAACATGTTTTTCAGCCCGAGATAAACGCGTTTTTCAATCTGGAGCATCCCAATGTAACTGTTGGGCTCAGAAGAGCAAACTGAGTCAGCTCTTCGCCCCACTGTGCAGAAGTTGTCAAAACGTGTTTTTCAGCATGAGATAAACGCGTTTTTCAATCTTTAGCATCCCAATGTAACTGCTGGGCTCAGAAGAGCACACTGAGTCAGCTCTTAGCCCTACTGTGCAAAAGTTGTCAAAACGTGTTTTTCAGCCCCAAATAAACGCGTTTTTCAATCTGGAGCATCCCAATGTAACTGCTGGGCTCAGAAGAGCACACTGAGTCAGCTCTTTACCCCACTATGCAGAAGTTGTCCAAACGTGTTTTTGAGCCGGAGAAAAACGCGTTTTTCAGTCTGGAGCATCCCAATGTTACTGCTGGGCTCAGAAGAGCACACTGAGTCAGCTCTTAGCCCCACTGTGCAGAAGATCTCAAAACGTGTTTTTCAGCCCGAGATCAACGTGTTTTTCAATTTGGAGCATCCCAATGTAACTGCTGGGCTCAGAAGAGCACACTGAGTCAGCTCTTAGCCCCACTGTGCAGAAGTTGTCAAAACGTGTTTTTCAACACGAGATAAACGCGTTTTTTAGTCTAGAGCATCCCAATGTAACTGCTGGGCTCAGAAGTGCACACTGAGTCAGCTCTTAGCCCCACTGTGCAGAAGTTCTCAAAACGTGTTTTTCAGCCCGAGATAAACGCGTTTTTCAATCTGGAGCATCCCAATGTAACTGCTGGGCTCAGAAGAGCACACTGAGTCAGCTCTTAGCCCCACTGTGAAGAAGTTCTCAAAACGTCTTTTTCAGCCCGAAATAAACGCGTTTTTCAATCTAGAGCATCCCAAAGTAACTGCTGGGCTCAGAAGAGCACACTGAGTCAGCTCTTAGCCCCACTGTGCAGAAGTTGTCAAAACGTGTCTTTCAGCCCGAGAAAAATGCGTTTTTCAATCTGGAGCATCCCAAAGTAACTGCTGGGCTCAGAAGAGCACACTGAGTCAGCTCTTAGCCCCACTGTGCAGAAGTTCTCAAAACGTGTTATTCAGCCCGAGATCAACGCGTTTCTCAATCTGGAGCATCCCAAAGTAACTGCTGGGCTCAGAAGAGCACACTGAGTCAGCTCTTAGCCCCACTGTGAAGAAGTTGTCAAAACGTCTTTTTCAGCCCGAAAAAAACGCGTTTTTCAATCTAGAGCATCCCAATGTAACTGCTGGGCTCAGAAGAGCACAATGAGTCAGCTCTTAGCCCCACTATGCAGAAGTTGTCCAATCGTGTTTTTGAGCCAGAGATAAAAGCGTTTTTCAATCTGGAGCATCCTAATGGAACTGCTGGTCTCAGAAGAGAACACTGAGTCAGCTCTTAGCCCCACTGTGCAGAAGTTGTCAAAACGTGTTTTTCAGCATGCGATAAACGCGTTTTTCAATCTTTAGCATCCCAATGTAACTGCTGGGCTCAGAAGAGCACAATGAGTCAGCTCTTAGCCCCACTATGCAGAAGATCTCAAAACATGTTTTTCAGCCGGAGATAAACGCGTTTTTCAATCTGGAGCATCCCAATGTAACTGCTGCGCTCAGAAGAGCACACTGAGTCAGCTCTTCGCCGCACCTTGCAGATGTTGTCAAAACGTCTTTTTCAGCCCGAGATAAATGTGTTTTTCAATCTGGTGCATCCCAATGTAACTGCTGGACTCAGAAGAGCACACTGAGTCAGCTCTTAGCCCCACTGTGCAGAAGTTGTCAAAACGTGTATTTCAGCCCGAGAAAAATGCGTTTTTCAATCTGGAGCATCCCAATGTAACTGCTAGGCTCAGAAGAACACACTGAGACAGCTCTTAGCCCCACTGTGCAGAAGTTGTCAATACGGGTTTTTCAGGCCGAGATAAACGCGTTTTTCAATCTGGAGCATCCCAATGTAACTTCTGGGCTCAGAAGAGCACACTGAGTCAGCTCTTAGCCCCACTGTGAAGAAGTTGTCAAAACGTGTTTTTCAGCCCGAGATAAACGCGTTTTTCAATCTGGAGCATCCCTATGTAACTGTTGGGCTCAGAAGAGCACACTGAGTCAGCTCTTCGCCCCACTGTGCAGAAATTGACAAAACGTGTTTTTCAGCATGAGATAAACGCGTTTTTCAATCTTTAGCATCCCAATGTAACTGCTGGGCTCAGAAGAGCACACTGAGTCAGCTCTTAGCCCCACTGTGAAGAAGTTCTCAAAACGTGTTTTTCAACCCGAGATAAATGCGTTTTTCAATTTGGAGCATCCCAATGTAACTGATGGGCTCAGAAGAGCACACTGAGTCAGCTCTTAGCCCCACTGTGCAGAAGTTCTCAAAACGTGTTATTCAGCCCGAGATCAACGCGTTTCTCAATCTGGAGCATCCCAATGTAACTGCTGCGCTCAGAAGAGCACACTGAGTCAGCTCTTCGCCGCACCTTGCAGAAGTTGTCAAAACGTCTTTTTCAGCCCGAGATAAATGTGTTTTTCAATCTGGTGCATCCCAATGTAACTGCTGGACTCAGAAGAGCACACTGAGTCAGCTCTTAGCCCCACTGTGCAGAAGTTGTCAAAACGTGTATTTCAGCCCGAGAAAAATGCGTTTTTCAACTGGAGCATCCCAGTGTAACTTCTGGGCTCAGAAGAGCACACTGAGTCAGCTCTTAGCCCCACTGTGAAGAAGTTGTCAAAACGTCTTTTTCAGCTCGAGATAAACGCGTTTTTCAGTCCGGAGCATCCCAATGTAACTGCTGGGCTCAGAAGAGCACACTGAGTCAGCTCTTAGCCCCACTGTGCAGAAGTTGTCAAAACGTGTTTTTCAGCACGAGATAAACGCGTTTTTCAATCTTTAGCATCCCAATGTAACTGCTGGGCTCAGAAGAGCAAACTGAGTCAGCTCTTAGCCCCACTGTGCAGAAGTTCTCAAAACATGTTTTTCAGCCCGAGATAAACGCGTTTTTCAATCTGGAGCATCCCAATGTAACTGTTGGGCTCAGAAGAGCACACTGAGTCAGCTCTTCGCCCCTCTGTGCAGAAGTTGTCAAAACTTGTTTTTCAGCATGAGATAAACGCGTTTTTCAATCTTTAGCATCCCAATGTAACTGCTGGGCTCAGAAGAGCACACTGAGTCAGCTCTTAGCCCCACTGTGCAGAAGTTCTCAAAACGTGTTT
The DNA here is from genome assembly GCF_055471065.1 of Atractosteus spatula. Classification (NCBI taxonomy): domain Eukaryota; kingdom Metazoa; phylum Chordata; class Actinopteri; order Semionotiformes; family Lepisosteidae; genus Atractosteus; species Atractosteus spatula. The sequence goes on from NC_142725.1 coordinate 2,350,790, forward strand.
TTCAGCCCGAGATCAACGCGTTTCTCAGTCTGGAGCATCCCAATGTAACTGCTGGGCTCAGAAGAGCACACTGTGTCAGCTCTTAGCCCCACTGTGCAGAAGTTCTCAAAACGTGTTTTTCAGCCCGAGATCAACGCGTTTCTCAATCTGGAGCATCCCAATGTAACTGCTGGGCTCAGAAGAGCACACTTGGTCAGCTCTTAGCCCCACTGTGAAGAAGTTGTCAAAACGTCTTTTTCAGCCCGAAAAAAACGCGTTTTTCAATCTAGAGCATCCCAATGTAACTGCTGGGCTCAGAAGAGCACACTGAGTCAGCTCTTTGCCCCACTATGCAGAAGTTGTCCAATCGTGTTTTTGAGAAAGAGATAAACGCGTTTTTCAATCTGGAGCATCCTAATGGAACTGCTGGTCTCAGAAGAGAACACTGAGTCAGCTCTTAGCCCCACTGTTCAGAAGTTGTCAAAACGTGTTTTTCAGCATGAGATAAACGCGTTTTTCAATCTTTAGCATCCCAATGTAACTGCTGGGCTCAGAAGAGCACAATGAGTCAGCTCTTAGCCCCACTATGCAGAAGATCTCAAAACGTCTTTTTCAGCCCGAGATAAATGTGTTTTTCAATCTGGTGCATCCCAATGTAACTGCTGGACTCAGAAGAGCACACTGAGTCAGCTCTTAGCCCCACTGTGCAGAAGTTGTCAAAACGTGTATTTCAGCCCGAGAAAAATGCGTTTTTCAATCTGGAGCATCCCAATGTAACTGCTAGGCTCAGAAGAACACACTGAGACAGCTCTTAGCCCCACTGTGCAGAAGTTGTCAAAACGGGTTTTTCAGGCCGAGATAAACGCATTTTTCAATCTGGAGCATCCCAATGTAACTTCTGGGCTCAGAAGAGCACACTGAGTCAGCTCTTAGGCCCACTGTGAAGAAGTTGTCAAAACGTCTTTTTCAGCTCGAGATAAACGCGTTTTTCAATCTTTAGCATCCCAATGTAACTGCTGGGCTCAGAAGAGCACACTGAGTCAGCTCTTAGCCCCACTGTGAAGAAGTTGTCAAAACGTCTTTTTCAGCCCGAGATAAACATGTTTTTCAGTCCGGAGCATCCCAATGTAACTGCTGGGCTCAGAAGAGCACAATGAGTCAGCTCTTAGCCCCACTGTGCAGAAGTTGTCAAAACGGGTTTTTCAGCACGAGATAAACGCGTTTTTCAATCTTTAGCATCCCAATGTAACTGCTGGGCTCAGAAGAGTAAACTGAGTCAGCTCTTAGCCCCACTGTGCAGAAGTTCTCAAAACATGTTTTTCAGCCCCAAATAAACGCGTTTTTCAATCTGGAGCATCCCAATGTATCTGCTGGGCTCAGAAGAGCACACTGAGTCAGCTCTTTACCCCACTATGCAGAAGTTGTCCAAACGTGTTTTTGAGCCGGAGATGAACGCGTTTTTCAGTCTGGAGCATCCCAATGTAACTGCTGGGCTCAGAAGAGCACACTGAGTCAGCACTTAGCCCCACTGTGCAGAAGATCTCAAAACGTGTTTTTCAGCCCGAGATCAACGTGTTTTTCAATCTGGAGCATCCCAATGTAACTGCTGGGCTCAGAAGAGCACACTGAGTCAGCTCTTAGCCCCACTGTGCAGAAGTTGTCAAAACGTGTTTTTCAACACGAGAGAAACGCGTTTTTTAGTCTAGAGCATCCCAATGTAACTGCTGGGCTCAGAAGTGCACACTGAGTCAGCTCTTAGCCCCACTGTGCAGAAGTTCTCAAAACGTGTTTTTCAGCCCGAGATAAACGCGTTTTTCAATCTGGAGCATCCCAATGTAACTGCTGGGCTCAGAAGAGCACACTGAGTCAGCTCTTAGCCCCACTGTGAAAAAGTTCTCAAAACGTCTTTTTCAGCCCGAAATAAACGCGTTTTTCAATCTAGAGCATCCCAAAGTAACTGCTGGGCTCAGAAGAGCACACTGAGTCAGCTCTTAGCCCCACTGTGCAGAAGTTGTCAAAACGTGTCTTTCAGCCCGAGAAAAATGCGTTTTTCAATCTGGAGCATCCCAAAGTAACTGCTGGGCTCAGAAGAGCACACTGAGTCAGCTCTTAGCCCCACTGTGCAGAAGTTGTCAAAACGTGTCTTTCAGCCCTAGAAAAATGCGTTTTTCAATCTGGAGCATCCCAAAGTAACTGCTGGGCTCAGAAGAGCACACTGAGTCAGCTCTTAGCCCCACTGTGCAGAAGATCTCAAAACGTGTTTTTCAGCATGAGATAAACGCGTTTTTCAATCTTTAGCATCCCAATGTAACTGCTGGGCTCAGAAGAGCACACTGAGTCAGCTCTTAGCCCCACTGTGAAGAAGTTCTCAAAACGTGTTTTTCAACCCGAGATAAATGCGTTTTTCAATTTGGAGCATCCCAATGTAACTGATGGGCTCAGAAGAGCACACTGAGTCAGCTCTTAGCCCCACTGTGCAGAAGTTCTCAAAACGTGTTATTCAGCCCGAGATCAACGCGTTTCTCAATCTGGAGCATCCCAATGTAACTGCTGGGCTCAGAAGAGCACACTGAGTCAGCTCTTAGCCCCACTGTGAAGAAGTTGTCAAAACGTCTTTTTCAGCCCGAAAAAAACGCGTTTTTCAATCTAGAGCATCCCAATGTAACTGCTGGGCTCAGAAGAGCACACTGAGTCAGCTCTTTGCCCCACTATGCAGAAGTTGTCCAATCGTGTTTTTGAGCCAGAGATAAAAGCGTTTTTCAATCTGGAGCATCCTAATGGAACTGCTGGTCTCAGAAGAGCACAATGAGTCAGCTCTTAGCCCCACTATGCAGAAGATCTCAAAACATGTTTTTCAGCCGGAGATAAACGCGTTTTTCAATCTGGAGCATCCCAATGTAACTGCTGCGCTCAGAAGAGCACACTGAGTCAGCTCTTCGCCGCACCTTGCAGAAGTTGTCAAAACGTCTTTTTCAGCCCGAGATAAATGTGTTTTTCAATCTGGTGCATCCCAATGTAACTGCTGGACTCAGAAGAGCACACTGAGTCAGCTCTTAGCCCCACTGTGCAGAAGTTGTCAAAACGTGTATTTCAGCCCGAGAAAAATGCGTTTTTCAATCTGGAGCATCCCAATGTAACTGCTAGGCTCAGAAGAACACACTGAGACAGCTCTTAGCCCCACTGTGCAGAAGTTGTCAATACGGGTTTTTCAGGCCGAGATAAACGCGTTTTTCAATCTGGAGCATCCCAATGTAACTTCTGGGCTCAGAAGAGCACACTGAGTCAGCTCTTAGCCCCACTGTGAAGAAGTTGTCAAAACGTCTTTTTCAGCTCGAGATAAACGCGTTTTTCAATCTTTAGCATCCCAATGTAACTGCTGGGCTCAGAAGAGCATACTGAGTCAGCTCTTAGCCCAACTGTGAAGAAGTTGTCAAAACGTCTTTTTCAGCCCGAGATAAACATGTTTATCAGTCCGGAGCATCCCAATGTAACTGCTGGGCTCAGAAGAGCACACTGAGTCAGCTCTTAGCCCCACTGTGCAGAAGTTCTCAAAACGTGTTTTTCAGCCCGAGATCAACGCGTTTCTCAGTCTTGAGCATCCCAATGTAACCGCTGGGCTCAGAAGAGCACACTGAGTCAGCTCTTAGCCCCACTGTGCAGAAGTTCTCAAAACGTGTTTTTCAGCCCGAGATCAACGCGTTTCTCAATCTTGAGCATCCCAATGTAACAGCTGGGCTCAGAAGAGCACACTGAGTCAGCTCTTAGCCCCACTGTGAAGAAGTTGTCAAAACGTCTTTTTCAGCCCGAAAAAAACGCGTTTTTCAATCTAGAGAATCCCAATGTAACTGCTGGGCTCAGAAGAGCACACTGAGTCAGCTCTTTGCCCCACTATGCAGAAGTTGTCCAATCGTGTTTTTGAGCCAGAGATAAACGCGTTTTTCTATCTGGAGCATCCTAATGGAACTGCTGGTCTCAGAAGAGAACACTGAGTCAGCTCTTAGCCCCACTGTGCAGAAGATGTCAAAACGTGTTTTTCAGCATGAGATAAACGCGTTTTTCAATCTTTAGCATCCCAATGTAACTGCTGGGCTCAGAAGAGCACAATGAGTCAGCTTTTAGCCCCACTATGCAGAAGATCTCAAAACGTCTTTTTCAGCCCGAGATAAATGTGTTTTTCAATCTGGTGCATCCCAATTTAACTGCTGGACTCAGAAGAGCACACTGAGTCAGCTCTTAGCCCCACTGTGCAGAAGTTGTCAAAACGTGTTTTTCAACACGAGATAAACGCGTTTTTCAATCTGGAGCATCCCAATGTAACTGCTGGGCTCAGAAGTGCACACTGAGTCAGCTCTTAGCCCCACTGTGCAGAAGTTCTCAAAACGTGTTTTTCAGCCCGAGATAAACGCGTTTTTCAATCTGGAGCATCCCAATGTAACTGCTGGGCTCAGAAGAGCACACTGAGACAGCTCTTAGCCCCACTGTGAAGAAGTTGTCAAAACGTCTTTTTCAGCCCGAAATAAACGCGTTTTTCAATCTAGAGCATTCCAATGTAACTGCTGGACTCAGAAGAGCACACTGAGTCAGCTCTTAGCCCCACTGTGCAGAGGTTGTCAAAACGTGTTTTTCAGCCCGAGATAAACGCGTTTTTCAATCTGGAGCATCCTAATGGATCTGCTGGTCTCAGAAGAGAACACTGAGTCAGCTCTTAGCCCCACTGTGCAGAAGTTGTCAAAACGTGTCTTTCAGCCCGAGAAAAATGCGATTTTCAATCTGGAGCATCCCAAAGTAACTGCTGGGCTCAGAAGAGCACACTGAGTCAGCTCTTAGCCCCACTGTGCAGAAGTTGTCAAAACGTGTCTTTCAGCCCGAGAAAAATGCGTTTTTCAATCTGGAGCATCCCAAAGTAACTGCTGGGCTCAGAAGAGCACACTGAGTCAGCTCTTAGCCCCACTGTGCAGAAGTTGTCAAAACGTGTCTTTCAGCCCGAGAAAAATGCGATTTTCAATCTGGAGCATCCCAAAGTAACTGCTGGGCTCAGAAGAGCACACTGAGTCAGCTCTTTGCCCCACTATGCAGAAGTTGTCCAATCGTGTTTTTGAGCCAGAGATAAACGCGTTTTTCAATCTGGAGCATCCTAATGGAACTGCTGGTCTCAGAAGAGAACACTGAGTCAGCTCTTAGCCCCACTGTGCAGAAGATGTCAAAACGTGTTTTTCAGCATGAGATAAACGCGTTTTTCAATCTTTAGCATACCAATGTAACTGCTGGGCTCAGAAGAGCACAATGAGTCAGCTCTTAGCCCCACTATGCAGAAGATCTCAAAACGTCTTTTTCAGCCCGAGATAAATGTGTTTTTCAATCTGGTGCATCCCAATGTAACTGCTGGACTCAGAAGAGCACACTGAGTCAGCTCTTAGCCCCACTGTGAAGAAGTTGTCAAAACGTCTTTTTCAGCTCGAGATAAACGCGTTTTTCAGTCCGGAGCATCCCAATGTAACTGCTGGGCTCAGAAGAGCACACTGAGTCAGCTCTTAGCCCCACTGTGCAGAAGTTGTCAAAACGTGTATTTCAGCCCGAGAAAAATGCGTTTTTCAATCTGGAGCATCCCAATGTAACTGCTAGGCTCAGAAGAACACACTGAGACAGCTCTTAGCCCCACTGTGCAGAAGTTGTCAAAACGGGTTTTTCAGGCCGAGATAAACGCGTTTTTCAATCTGGAGCATCCCAGTGTAACTTCTGGGCTCAGAAGAGCACACTGAGTCAGCTCTTAGCCCCACTGTGAAGAAGTTGTCAAAACGTCTTTTTCAGCTCGAGATAAACGCGTTTTTCAGTCCGGAGCATCCCAATGTAACTGCTGGGCTCAGAAGAGCACACTGAGTCAGCTCTTAGCCCCACTGTGCAGAAGTTGTCAAAACGTGTTTTTCAGCACGAGATAAACGCGTTTTTCAATCTTTAGCATCCCAATGTAACTGCTGGGCTCAGAAGAGCAAACTGAGTCAGCTCTTAGCCCCACTGTGCAGAAGTTCTCAAAACATGTTTTTCAGCCCGAGATAAACGCGTTTTTCAATCTGGAGCATCCCAATGTAACTGTTGGGCTCAGAAGAGCACACCGAGTCAGATCTTCGCCCCACTGTGCAGAAGTTGTCAAAACGTGTTTTTCAGCATGAGATAAACGCGTTTTTCAATCTTTAGCATCCCAATGTAACTGCTGGGCTCAGAAGAGCACACTGAGTCAGCTCTTAGCCCTACTGTGCAAAAGTTGTCAAAACGTGTTTTTCAGCCCCAAATAAACGCGTTTTTCAATCCGGAGCATCCCAATGTAACTGCTGGGCTCAGAAGAGCACACTGAGTCAGCTCTTTACCCCACTATGCAGAAGTTGTCCAAACATGTTTTTGAGCCGGAGATAAACGCGTTTTTCAGTCTGGAGCATCCCAATGTAACTGCTGGGCTCAGAAGAGCACACTGAGTCAGCTCTTAGCCCCACTGTGCAGAAGATCTCAAAACGTGTTTTTCAGCCCGAGATCAACGTGTTTTTCAATCTGGAGCATCCCAATGTAACTGCTGGGCTCAGAAGAGCACACTGAGTCAGCTCTTAGCCCCACTATGCAGAAGATCTCAATACATGTTTTTCAGTCCGAGATAAACGCGTTTTTCAATCTGGAGCATCCCAATGTAACTGCTGCGCTCAGAAGAGCACAATGAGTCAGCTCTTAGCCCCACTATGCAGAAGATCTCAAAACGTCTTTTTCAGCCCGAGATAAATGTGTTTTTCAATCTGGTGCATCCCAATGTAACTGCTGGACTCAGAAGAGCACACTGAGTCAGCTCTTAGCCCCACTGTGCAGAAGTTGTCAAAACGTGTATTTCAGCCCGAGAAAAATGCGTTTTTCAATCTGGAGCATCCCAATGTAACTGCTAGGCTCAGAAGAACACACTGAGACAGCTCTTAGCCCCACTGTGCAGTAGTTGTCAAAACGGATTTTTTAGGCCGAGATAAACGCGTTTTTCAATCTGGAGCATCCCAATGTAACTTCTGGGCTCAGAAGAGCACACTGAGTCAGCTCTTAGGCCCACTGTGAAGAAGTTGTCAAAACGTCTTTTTCAGCTCGAGATAAACGCGTTTTTCAATCTTTAGCATCCCAATGTAACTGCTGGGCTCAGAAGAGCACACTGAGTCAGCTCTTAGCCCCACTGTGCAGAAGTTGTCAAAATGTGTTTTTCAGCCCGAGATAAACGCGTTTTTCAATCTTTAGCATCCCAATGTAACTGCTGGGCTCAGAAGAGCACACTGAGTCAGCTCTTAGCCCCACTGTGCAGAAGTTCTCAAAACATCTTTTTCAGCCCGAGATAAACGCGTTTTTCAATCTGGAGCATCCCAATGTAACTGTTGGGCTCAGAAGAGCACACTGAGTCAGCTCTTCGCCCCACTGTGCAGAAGTTGTCAAAACGTGTTTTTCAGCATGAGATAAACGCGTTTTTCAGTCTGGAGCATCCCAATGTAACTGCTGGGCTCAGAAGAGCACACTGAGTCAGCTCTTAGCCCCACTGTGCAGAAGATCTCAAAACGTGTTTTTCAGCCCGAGATCAACGTGTTTTTCAATCTGGAGCATCCCAATGTAACTGCTGGGCTCAGAAGAGCACACTGAGTCAGCTCTTAGCCCCACTGTGCAGAAGTTGTCAAAACGTGTTTTTCAACACGAGATAAACGCGTTTTTTAATCTAGAGCATCCCAATGTAACTGCTGGGCTCAGAAGAGCACACTGAGTAAGCCCTTAACCCCAGTGTGCAGAAATTGTCACAACTTGTTTTTCTGCTGAAATAAACACGTTTTGGCAACTTTGGTCAACCCCATGTAAGGTATAGGGCAGGAACAGCACAGTTTTCAAAACGTGTTTTTCAGCCCGAAATAAACGCGTTTTCTCAACCCTTGGAATCGCAGTGAACTGCCTGGCTCAGAAGAGCCCACTGAGTCAGCCCTTAACCCCAGTGATCAGAAATTTTCAAAACGTGTTTTTCAGCAGAAATAAACACGTTTTGGCAACTTTGGTCAACCCCATGTAAGTTATAGGGCAGGAACAGCACAGTTTTCAAAACGTGTTTTTCAGCCAAAATAAACGCGTTTTCTCAGCCCTTGGAATCGCACTGTAACTGCCTGGCTCCGAAGAGCCCACTGAGTCAGCCCTTTACCCCAATGATCAGAAATTGTCAAAAAGTGTTTTTCAACACAAATAAACACGTTTTGGCAACTTTGGTCAACCCCATCTAAGTTATAGGGCAGGAACAGCACAGTTTTCAAAACATGTTTTTCAGCCCGAAATAAACGCGTTTTCTCAGCCCTTAGAATCACAGTGTAACTGCCTGGCTCAGAAGAGCACACTGAGTCAGCTCTTAACCCCAGTGTGCAGAAATTGTCACAACTTGTTTTTCTGCTGAAATAAACACGTTTTGGCAACGTTGGACACCCCCATGTAAGTTATAGGGCAGGAACAGCACAGTTTTCAAAATGTGTTTTTCAGCCCGAAATAAACGCGTTTTCTCAACTCTTGGAATCGCAGTGTAACTGCCTGGGTCAGAAGAGCCCACTGAGTCTGCCCTTAACCCCAGTGATCAGAAATTGTCAAAACGTGTTTTTCAACTCAAATAAACACGTTTTGGCAACTTTGGTCAACCCCATGTAAGTTATAGGGCAGGAACAGCACAGTTTTCAAAACGTGTTTTTCAGCCCGAAATAAACGCGTTTTCTCAGCCCTTAGAATCACAGTGTAACTGCCTGGCTCAGAAGAGCACACTGAGTCAGCCCTTAACCCCAGTGTGCAGAAATTGTCACAACTTGTTTTTCTGCTGAAATAAACACGTTTTGGCAACTTTGGTCACCCCCATGTAAGTTATAGGGCAGGAACAGCACAGTTTTCAAAACGTGTTTTTCAGCCCGAAATAAACGCGTTTTCTCAGCCCTTAGAATCACAGTGTAACTGCCTGGCTCAGAAGAGCACACTGAGTCAGCCCTTAACCCCAGTGATCAGAATTTGTCAAAACGTGTTTTTCAGCAGAAATAAACACGTTTTGGCAACTTTGGTCACCCCCATGTAAGTTATAGGGCAGGAACAGCACAGTTTTCAAAACGTGTTTTTCAGCCCGAAATAAACGCGTTTTCTCAACCCTTGGAATCGCAGTGAACTGCCTGGCTCAGAAGAGCCCACTGAGTCAGCCCTTAACCCCAGTGATCAGAAATTTTCAAAACGTGTTTTTCAGCACAAATAAACACGTTTTGGCAACTTTGGTCAACCCCATGTAAGTTATAGGGCAGGAACAGCACAGTTTTCAAAACGTGTTTTTCAGCCCAAAATAAACGCGTTTTCTCAGCCCTCGGAATCGCACTGTAACTGCCTGGCTCCGTAGAGCCCACTGAGTCAGCCCTTAACCCCAGTGATCAGAATTTGTCAAAACGTGTTTTTCAGCAGAAATAAACACGTTTTGGCAACTTTGGTCACCCCCATGTAAGTTATAGGGCAGGAACAGCACAGTTTTCAAAACGTGTTTTTCAGCCCGAAATAAACGCGTTTTCTCAGCCCTTAGAATCACAGTGTAACTGCCTGGCTCAGAAGAGCACACTGAGTCAGCCCTTAACCCCAGTGTGCAGAAATTGTCACAACTTGTTTTTCTGCTGAAATAAACATGTTTTGGCAACTTTGGTCACCCCCATGTAAGTTATAGGGCAGGAACAGCACAGTTTTCAAAACGTGTTTTTCAGCCCGAAATAAACGCGTTTTCTCAGCCCTAGAATCACAGTGTAACTGCCTGGCTTAGTAGAGCACACTGAGTCAGCCCTTAACCCCAGTGGGCAGAAATTGTCACAACGTGCTTTTCAGCAGAAATAAACACGTTTTGGCAACTTTGGTCACCCCCATGTAAGTTATAGGGCAGGAACAGCACAGTTTTCAAAACGTGTTTTTCAGCCCGAAATAAACGCGTTTTCTCAACCCTTGGAATCGCAGTGTAACTGCCTGGGTCAGAAGAGCCCACTGAGTCAGCCCTTAACTCCAGTGATCAGAAATGGTCACAACGTGTTTTTCAACTCAAATAAACACGTTTTGGTAACTTTGGTCACCCCCATGTAAGTTATAGGGCAGGAACAGCACAGTTTTCAAAACGTGTTTTTCAGCTCGAAATAAACGCGTTTTCTCAGCCCTTAGAATCACAGTGTAACTGCCTGGCTCAGAAGAGCACACTGAGTCAGCCCTTAACCCCAGTGTGCAGAAATTGTCACAACTTGTTTTTCTGCTGAAATAAACACGTTTTGGCAACTTTGGTCACCCCCATGTAAGTTATAGGGCAGGAACAGCACAGTTTTCAAAACGTGTTTTTCAGCCCGAAATAAACGCGTTTTCTCAACCCTTGGAATCGCAGTGTAACTGCCTGGCTCAGTAGAGCCCACTGAGTCAGCCCTTAACCCCAGTGATCAGAAATTTTCAAAACGTGTTTTTCAGCAGAAATAAACACGTTTTGGCAACTTTGGTCACCCCCATGTAAGTTATAGGGCAGGAACAGCACAGTTTTCAAAACGTGTTTTTCAGCCCGAAATAAACGCGTTTTCTCAGCCCTTAGAATCACAGTGTAACTGCCTGGCTCAGAAGACCACACTGAGTCAGCCCTTAACCCCAGTGTGCAGAAATTGTCACAACTTGTTTTTCTGCTGAAATAAACACGTTTTGGCAACGTTGGTCACCCCCATGTAAGTTATAGGGCAGGAACAGCACAGTTTTCAAAACGTGTTTTTCAGCCCGAAATAAACGCGTTTTCTCAACCCTTGGAATCGCAGTGTAACTGCCTGGGTCAGAAGAGCCCACTGAGTCTGCCCTTAACCCCAGTGATCAGAAATTGTCAAAACGTGTTTTTCAACTCAAATAAACACGTTTTGGCAACTTTGGTCAACCCCATGTAAGTTATAGGGCAGGAACAGCACAGTTTTCAAAACGTGTTTTTCAGCCAAAATAAACGCGTTTTCTCAGCCCTTGGAATCGCACTGTAACTGCCTGGCTCCGAAGAGCCCACTGAGTCAGCCCTTTACCCCAATGATCAGAAATTGTCAAAAAGTGTTTTTCAACACAAATAAACACGTTTTGGCAACTTTGGTCAACCCCATCTAAGTTATAGGGCAGGAACAGCACAGTTTTCAAAACATGTTTTTCAGCCCGAAATAAACGCGTTTTCTCAGCCCTTAGAATCACAGTGTAACTGCCTGGCTTAGTAGAGCCACTGAGTCAGCCCTTAACCCCAGTGGGCAGAAATTGTCACAACGTGTTTTTCAGCAGAAATAAACACGTTTTGGCAACTTTGGTCACCCCCATGTAAGTTATAGGGCAGGAACAGCACAGTTTTCAAAACGTGTTTTTCAGCCCGAAATAAACGCGTTTTCTCAGCCCTTAGAATCACAGTGTAACTGCCTGGCTCAGAAGAGCACACTGAGTCAGCCCTTAACCCCAGTGTGCAGAAATTGTCACAACTTGTTTTTCTGCTGAAATAAACACGTTTTGGCAACGTTGGACACCCCCATGTAAGTTATAGGGCAGGAACAGCACAGTTTTCAAAACGTGTTTTTCAGCCCGAAATAAACGCGTTTTCTCAACTCTTGGAATCGCAGTGTAACTGCCTGGGTCAGAAGAGCCCACTGAGTCTGCCCTTAACCCCAGTGATCAGAAATTGTCAAAACGTGTTTTTCAACTCAAATAAACACGTTTTGGCAACTTTGGTCAACCCCATGTAAGTTATAGGGCAGGAACAGCACAGTTTTCAAAACGTGTTTTTCAGCCCGAAATAAACGCGTTTTCTCAGCCCTTAGAATCACAGTGTAACTGCCTGGCTTAGTAGAGCACACTGAGTCAGCCCTTAACCCCAGTGGGCAGAAATTGTCACAACGTGTTTTTCAGCAGAAATAAACACGTTTTGGCAACTTTGGTCACCCCCATGTAAGTTATAGGGCAGGAACAGCACAGTTTTCAAAACGTGTTTTTCAGCCCGAAATAAACGCGTTTTCTCAGCCCTTAGAATCACAGTGTAACTGCCTGGCTCAGAAGAGCACACTGAGTCAGCCCTTAACCCCAGTGTGCAGAAATTGTCACAACTTGTTTTACTGCTGAAATAAACACGTTTTGGCAACTTTGGTCACCCCCATGTAAGTTATAGGGCAGGAACAGCACAGTTTTCAAAACGTGTTTTTCAGCCCGAAATAAACGCGTTTTCTCAACCCTTGGAATCGCAGTGTAACTGCCTGGGTCAGAAGAGCCCACTGAGTCAGCCCTTAACCCCAGTGATCAGAAATTGTCAAAACGTGTTTTTCAACTCAAATAAACACGTTTTGGCAACTTTGGTCACCCCCATGTAAGTTATAGGGCAGGAACAGCACAGTTTTCAAAACGTGTTTTTCAGCCAAAATAAACGCGTTTTCTCAGCCCTTGGAATCGCACTGTAACTGCCTGGCTCCGAAGAGCCCACTGAGTCAGCCCTTAACCCCAGTGATCAGAATTTGTCAAAACGTGTTTTTCAGCAGAAATAAACACGTTTTGGCAACGTTGGTCACCCCCATGTAAGTTATAGGGCAGGAACAGCACAGTTTTCAAAACGTGTTTTTCAGCCCGAAATAAACGCGTTTTCTCAACCCTTGGAATCGCAGTGTAACTGCCTGGGTCAGAAGAGCCCACTGAGTCTGCCCTTAACCCCAGTGATCAGAAATTGTCAAAACGTGTTTTTCAGCAGAAATAAACACGTTTTGGCAACTTTGGTCACCCCCATGTAAGTTATAGGGCAGGAACAGCACAGTTTTCAAAACGTGTTTTTCAGCCCGAAATAAACGCGTTTTCTCAGCCCTTAGAATCACAGTGTAACTGCCTGGCTCAGAAGAGCACACTGAGTGAGCCCTTAACCCCAGTGTGCAGAAATTGTCACAACTTGTTTTACTGCTGAAATAAACACGTTTTGGCAACTTTGGTCACCCCCATGTAAGTTATAGGGCAGGAACAGCACAGTTTTCAAAACGTGTTTTTCAGCCCGAAATAAACGCGTTTTCTCAACCCTTGGAATCGCAGTGTAACTGCCTGGGTCAGAAGAGCCCACTGAGTCAGCCCTTAACCCCAGTGATCAGAAATTGTCAAAACGTGTTTTTCAACTCAAATAAACACGTTTTGGCAACTTTGGTCAACCCCATGTAAGTTATAGGGCAGGAACAGCACAGTTTTCAAAACGTGTTTTTCAGCCCGAAATAAACGCGTTTTCTCAACCCTTGGAATCGCAGTGTAACTGCCTGGCTCAGAAGAGCCCACTGAGTCAGCCCTTAACCCCAATGATCAGAAATTGTAAAAACGTGTTTTTCAGCTGAAATAAACACGTTTTGGCAACTTTGGTCACCCCCATGTAAGTTATAGGTCAGGAACAGCACAGTTTTCAAAACGTGTTTTTCAGCATGAAATAAATGCGTTTTCTCAGCCCTTAGATTGACAGTGTAACTGCCTGGCTCAGAAGAGCACACTGAGTCAGCCCTTAACCCCAGTGTGCAGAAATTTTCACAACGTGTTTTTCAGCTGAAATAAACACGTTTTGGCAACTTTGGTCACCCCCATGTAAGTTATTGGGCAGGAACAGCACAGTTTATAAAACGTGTTTTTCAGCCCGAAATAAACGCGTTTTCTCAGCCATTGGAATCGCAATGTAACTGCCTGGCTCAGAAGAGCCCACTGAGTCAGCCCTTAACCCCACCGATCAGAAATTGTCAAAACGTGTTTTTCAGCACAAACAAACACGTTTTGGCAACTTTGGTCAACCCCATTTAAGTTATAGGGCAGGAACAGCACAGTTTTCAAAACGTGTTTTTCAGCCCGAAATAAACGCGTTTTCTCAGCCCTTAGAATCACAGTGTAACTGCCTGGCTCAGAAGAGCCCACTGAGTCAGCCCTTAACCCCAATGATCAGAAATTGTCAAAACGTGTTTTTCAACACAAATAAACACGTTTTGGCAACTTTGGTCACCCCCATGTAAGTTATAGGGCAGGAACAGCACAGTTTTCAAAACGTGTTTTTCAGCCCGAAATAAACGCGTTTTCTCAGCCCTTAGAATCACAGTGTAACTGCCTGGCTCAGAAGAGCACACTGAGTCAGCCCTTAACCCCAGTGTGCAGAAATTGTCACAACTTGTTTTTCTGCTGAAATAAACACGTTTTGGCAACGTTGGTCACCCCCATGTAAGTTATAGGGCAGGAACAGCACAGTTTTCAAAACGTGTTTTTCAGCCCGAAATAAACGCGTTTTCTCAACCCTTGGAATCGCAGTGTAACTGCCTGGGTCAGAAGAGCCCACTGAGTCTGCCCTTAACCCCAGTGATCAGAAATTGTCAAAACGTGTTTTTCAACTCAAATAAACACGTTTTGGCAACTTTGGTCAACCCCATGTAAGTTATAGGGCAGGAACAGCACAGTTTTCAAAACGTGTTTTTCAGCCAAAATAAACGCGTTTTCTCAGCCCTTGGAATCGCACTGTAACTGCCTGGCTCCGAAGAGCCCACTGAGTCAGCCCTTTACCCCAATGATCAGAAATTGTCAAAAAGTGTTTTTCAACACAAATAAACACGTTTTGGCAACTTTGGTCAACCCCATCTAAGTTATAGGGCAGGAACAGCACAGTTTTCAAAACATGTTTTTCAGCCCGAAATAAACGCGTTTTCTCAGCCCTTAGAATCACAGTGTAACTGCCTGGCTTAGTAGAGCCACTGAGTCAGCCCTTAACCCCAGTGGGCAGAAATTGTCACAACGTGTTTTTCAGCAGAAATAAACACGTTTTGGCAACTTTGGTCACCCCCATGTAAGTTATAGGGCAGGAACAGCACAGTTTTCAAAACGTGTTTTTCAGCCCGAAATAAACGCGTTTTCTCAGCCCTTAGAATCACAGTGTAACTGCCTGGCTCAGAAGAGCACACTGAGTCAGCCCTTAACCCCAGTGTGCAGAAATTGTCACAACTTGTTTTTCTGCTGAAATAAACACGTTTTGGCAACGTTGGACACCCCCATGTAAGTTATAGGGCAGGAACAGCACAGTTTTCAAAACGTGTTTTTCAGCCCGAAATAAACGCGTTTTCTCAACCCTTGGAATCGCAGTGTAACTGCCTGGGTCAGAAGAGCCCACTGAGTCTGCCCTTAACCCCAGTGATCAGAAATTGTCAAAACGTGTTTTTCAACTCAAATAAACACGTTTTGGCAACTTTGGTCAACCCCATGTAAGTTATAGGGCAGGAACAGCACAGTTTTCAAAACGTGTTTTTCAGCCCGAAATAAACGCGTTTTCTCAGCCCTTAGAATCACAGTGTAACTGCCTGGCTTAGTAGAGCACACTGAGTCAGCCCTTAACCCCAGTGGGCAGAAATTGTCACAACGTGTTTTTCAGCAGAAATAAACACGTTTTGGCAACTTTGGTCACCCCCATGTAAGTTATAGGGCAGGAACAGCACAGTTTTCAAAACGTGTTTTTCAGCCCGAAATAAACGCGTTTTCTCAGCCCTTAGAATCACAGTGTAACTGCCTGGCTCAGAAGAGCACACTGAGTCAGCCCTTAACCCCAGTGTGCAGAAATTGTCACAACTTGTTTTACTGCTGAAATAAACACGTTTTGGCAACTTTGGTCACCCCCATGTAAGTTATAGGGCAGGAACAGCACAGTTTTCAAAACGTGTTTTTCAGCCCGAAATAAACGCGTTTTCTCAACCCTTGGAATCGCAGTGTAACTGCCTGGGTCAGAAGAGCCCACTGAGTCAGCCCTTAACCCCAGTGATCAGAAATTGTCAAAACGTGTTTTTCAACTCAAATAAACACGTTTTGGCAACTTTGGTCAACCCCATGTAAGTTATAGGGCAGGAACAGCACAGTTTTCAAAACGTGTTTTTCAGACCGAAATAAACGCGTTTTCTCAGCCCTTAGAATCACAGTGTAACTGCCTGGCTTAGTAGAGCACACTGAGTCAGCCCTTAACCCCAGTGGGCAGAAATTGTCACAACGTGCTTTTCAGCAGAAATAAACACGTTTTGGCAACTTTGGTCACCCCCATGTAAGTTATAGGGCAGGAACAGCACAGTTTTCAAAACGTGTTTTTCAGCCCAAAATAAACGCGTTTTCTCAGCCCTTAGAATCACAGTGTAACTGCCTGGCTCAGAAGAGCACACTGAGTCAGCCCTTAACCCCAGTGTGCAGAAATTGTCACAACTTGTTTTTCTGCTGAAATAAACACGTTTTGGCAACTTTGGTCACCCCCATGTAAGTTATAGGGCAGGAACAGCACAGTTTTCAAAACGTGTTTTTCAGCCCGAAATAAACGCGTTTTCTCAGCCCTTAGAATCACAGTGTAACTGCCTGGCTCAGAAGAGCACACTGAGTCAGCCCTTAACCCCAGTGTGCAGAAATTGTCACAACTTGTTTTTCTGCTGAAATAAACACGTTTTGGCAACTTTGGTCAACCCCATGTAAGTTATAGGGCAGGAACAGCACAGTTTTCAAAACGTGTTTTTCAGCCAAAATAAACGCGTTTTCTCAGCCCTTGGAATCGCACTGTAACTGCCTGGCTCCGAAGAGCCCACTGAGTCAGCCCTTAACCCCAGTGATCAGAATTTGTCAAAACGTGTTTTTCAGCAGAAATAAACACGTTTTGGCAACGTTGGTCACCCCCATGTAAGTTATAGGGCAGGAACAGCACAGTTTTCAAAACGTGTTTTTCAGCCCGAAATAAACGCGTTTTCTCAACCCTTGGAATCGCAGTGTAACTGCCTGGGTCAGAAGAGCCCACTGAGTCTGCCCTTAACCCCAGTGATCAGAAATTGTCAAAACGTGTTTTTCAGCAGAAATAAACACGTTTTGGCAACTTTGGTCACCCCCATGTAAGTTATAGGGCAGGAACAGCACAGTTTTCAAAACGTGTTTTTCAGCCCGAAATAAACGCGTTTTCTCAGCCCTTAGAATCACAGTGTAACTGCCTGGCTCAGAAGAGCACACTGAGTGAGCCCTTAACCCCAGTGTGCAGAAATTGTCACAACTTGTTTTACTGCTGAAATAAACACGTTTTGGCAACTTTGGTCACCCCCATGTAAGTTATAGGGCAGGAACAGCACAGTTTTCAAAACGTGTTTTTCAGCCCGAAATAAACGCGTTTTCTCAACCCTTGGAATCGCAGTGTAACTGCCTGGCTCAGAAGAGCACACTGAGTCAGCCCTTAACCCCAGTGTGCAGAAATTTTCACAACGTGTTTTTCAGCTGAAACAAACACGTTTTGGCAACTTTGGTCAACCCCATTTAAGTTATAGGGCAGGAACAGCACAGTTTTCAAAACGTGCTTTTCAGCCCGAAATAAACGCGTTTTCTCAGCCCTTAGAATCACAGTGTAACTGCCTGGCTCAGAAGAGCCCACTGAGTCAGCCCTTAACCCCAATGATCAGAAATTGTCAAAACGTGTTTTTCAACACAAATAAACACGTTTTGGCAACTTTGGTCACCCCCATGTAAGTTATAGGGCAGGAACAGCACAGTTTTCAAAATGTGTTTTTCAGCCTTAAATAAACGCGTTTTCTCAGCCCTTAGAATCACAGTGTAACTGCCTGGCTCAGTTGAGCACAATGAGTCAGCCCTTAACCCCAGTGTGCAGAAATTGTCAAAACGTGTTTTTCAGCAGAAATAAACATGTTTTGGCAACTTTGGTAACCCTATGTAACTTATAGGGCAGGAACAGCACACTTTTCAAAACGTGTTTTTCAGCCCGAAATAAACGCGTTTTCTCAGCCCTTAGAATCACAGTGTAACTGTCTGGCTCAGATGAGCCCACTGAGTCAGCCCTTAACCCCAATGATCAGAAATAGTCAAAACGTGTTTTTCAACACAAATAAACACGTTTTGGCAACTTTGGTCAACCCCATGTAAGTTATAGGGCAGGAACAGCACAGTTTTCAAAACGTGTTTTTCAGCCCGAAATAAACGAGTTTTCTCAACCCTTGGAATCGCAGTGTAACTGCCTGGGTCATAAGAGCCCACTGAGTCAGCCCTTCACCCCAATGATCAGAAATTGTCAAAACGTGTTTTTCAGCAGAAATAAACACGTTTTGGCAACTTTGGTCACCCCCATGTAAGTTATAGGGTAGGAACAGCACAGTTTTCAAAACGTGTTTTTCAGCCAGAAATAAACACGTTTTCTCAGCCCTTGGAATCGCAGTGTAACTGCCTGGCTCCGAAGAGCCCACTGAGTCAGCCCTTAACCCCAGTGATCAGAAATTGTCAAAACGTGTTTTTCAACAGAAATAAACACGTTTTGGCAACTTTGGTCACCCCCATGTAAGTTATAGGGCAGGAACAGCACAGTTTTCAAAACGTGTTTTTCAGCCCGAAATAAACGCGTTTTCTCAGCCCTTAGAATCGCAGTGTAACTGCCTGGCTCAGAAGAGCACTCTGAGTCAGCCCTTAACCCCAATGATCAGAAATTGTCAAAACATGTTTTTCAGTAAAAATAAACACGTTTTGGAAACTTTGGTCACCCCAATGTAAGTTATAGGGTAGGAACAGCACAGTTTTCAAAACGTGTTTTTCAGTCCGAAATAAACGCGTTTTCTCATCCCTTAGAATCACAGTGTAACTGCCTGGCTCAGAAGAGCACACTGAGTCAGCCCTTAACCCCAGGGGGCAGAAATTGTCAAAACGTGTTTTTCAGCAGAAATAAACACGTTTTGGCAACTTTGGTCACCCCCATGTAACTTATAGGGCAGGAACAGCACAGTTTTCAAAACGTGTTTTTCAGCCCGAAATAAACGCGTTTTCTCAGCCCTTAGAATCACAGTGTAACTGCCAGGCTCAGAAGAGCCCACTGAGTCAGCCCTTAACCCCAGTGTGCAGAAGTTGTCAAAACGTGTTTTTCAACAGAAATAAACACGTTTTGGGAACTTTGGTCAACCCCATGTAACTTATAGGGCAGGAACAGCACAGTTTTCAAAACGTTATTTTCAGCCCGAAATAAACGCGTTTTCTCAGCCCTTTGAATCACAGTGTAACTGCCTGGCTCAGAAGAGCCCACTGAGTCAGCCCTTAACCCCAGTGTGCAGAAGTTGTCAAAACGTGTTTTTCATCAGAAATAAACACGTTTTGGCAACTTTGGTCACCCCCATGTAAGATATAGGGCAGGAACAGCACACTTTTCAAAACGTGTTTTTCAGCCCGAAATGAACGCGTTTTCTCAGCCCTTGGAATCACAGTGTAACTGCCTGGCTCAGAAGTGCACACTGAGTCAGCCCTTAACCCTAGTGTGCATAAGTTGTCAAAACGTGTTTTTCAGCAGAAATAAACACGTTTTGGCAACTTTGGTCACCCCCATGTAACTTATAGGGTAGGAACAGCACAGTTTTCAAAACGTGTTTTTCAGCCCGAAATAAACGCGTTTTCTCAGCTCTTAGAATCGCAGTGTAACTGCCTGGCTCAGTAGAGCACACTGAGTCAGCCCTTAACCCCAGTGGGCAGAAATTGTCACAACGTGTTTTTCAGCAGAAATAAACACGTTTTGGCAACTTTGGTCACCCCCATGTAAGTTATAGGGTACGAACAGCACAGTTTTCAAAACGTGTTTTTCAGCCAGAAATAAACACGTTTTCTCAACCCTTGGAATCGCAGTGTAACTGCCTGGCTCCGAAGAGCCCACTTAGTCAGCCCTTAACCCCAGTGATCAGGATTTGTCAAAACGTGCTTTTCAGCAGAAATAAACACGTTTTGGCAACTTTGGTCACCCCCATGAAACTTATAGGGCAAGAACAGCACACTTTTCAAAACGTGTTTTTCAGCCCGAAATAAAGGCGTTTTCTCAGCCCTTTGAATCACAGTGTAACTGCCTGGCTCAGAAGAGCCCACTGAGTCAGCCCTTAACCCCAGTGTGCAGAAGTAGTCAAAACGTGTTTTTCAACAGAAATAAACACGTTTTGGCAACTTTGGTCACCCCCATGTAACTTATAGGGCAGGAACAGCACAGTTTTCAAAACGTGTTTTTCAGCCCGAAATAAACGCGTTTTCTCAGCCCTTGGAATAGCAATGTAACTGCCTGGCTCAGAAGAGCCCACTGAGTCAGCCCTTAACCCCACTGATCAGAAATTGTCAAAACGTGTTTTTCAGCAGAAATAAACACGTTTTGGCAACTTTGGTCACCCCCATGTAAGTTATAGGGCAGGAACAGCACAGTTTTCAAAACGTGTTTTTCAGCCCGAAATAAACGCGTTTTCTCAGCCCTTAGAATCACAGTGTAACTGCCTGGCTCAGAAGAGCCCACTGAGTCAGCCCTTAACCCCAATGATCAGAAATTGTCAAAACGTGTTTTTCAACACAAATAAACACGTTTTTGCAACTATGGTCAACCCCATGTAAGTTATAGGGCAGGAACAGCACAGTTTTCTAATCGTGTTTTTCAGCCTTAAATAAACGCGTTTTCTCAGCCCTTAGAATCACAGTGTAACTACCTGGCTCAGTAGAGCACACTGAGTCAGCCCTTAACCCCAGTGGGCAGAAATTGTCACAACGTGTTTTTCAGCAGAAATAAACACGTTTTGGCAACTTTGGTCACCCCCATGTAAGTTATGGGGCAGGAACAGCACAGTTTTCAAAACGTGTTTTTCAGCCCGAAATAAACGCGTTTTCTCAACCCTTGGAATCACAGTGTAACTGCCGGGCTCAGAAGAGCCCACTGAGGTTGCCCTTATCCCCAGTGTGCAGAAGTTGTCAAAAAGTGTTTCTCAGCAGAAATAAACACGTTTTGGCAACTTTGGTCACCCCCATGAATCTTATAGGGCAATAACAGCACACTTTTCAAAACGTATTTTTCAACCCGAAAAAAAACGCGTTTTCTCAGCCCTTTGAATCACAGTGTAACTGCCAGGCTCAGAAGAGCCCACTGAGTCAGCCCTTAACCCCAGTGTGCAGAAGTTGTCAAAACGTGTTTTTCAACAGAAATAAACACGTTTTGGCAACTTTGGTCACCCCCATGTAACTTATAGGCCAGGAACAGCACAGTTTTCAAAACGTATTTTTCAGCCCGAAATAAACGCGTTTTCTCAGCCCTTTGAATCACAGTGTAACTGCCTGGCTCAGAAGAGCCCACTGAGTCAGCCCTTAACCCCAGTGTGCAGAAGTTGTCAAAACGTGTTTTTCATCAGAAATAAACACGTTTTGGCAACTTTGGTCACCCCCATGTAAGTTATAGGGCAGGAACAGCACACTTTTCAAAACGTGTTTTTCAGCCCGAAATAAACACGTTTTCTCAGCCCTTGGAATCACAGTGTAACTGCCGGGCTCAGAAGAGCCCACTGAGGTTGCCCTTATCCCCAGTGTGCAGAAGTTGTCAAAAAGTGTTTCTCAGCAGAAATAAACACGTTTTGGCAACTTTGGTCACCCCCATGAATCTTATAGGGCAATAACAGCACACTTTTCAAAACGTATTTTTCAACCCGAAATAAACGCGTTTTCTCAGCCCTTTGAATCACAGTGTAACTGCCAGGCTCAGAAGAGCCCACTGAGTCAGCCCTTAACCCCAGTGTGCAGAAGTTGTCAAAACGTGTTTTTCAACAGAAATAAACACGTTTTGGCAACTTTGGTCACCCCCATGTAAGTTATAGGGCAGGAACAGCACAGTTTTCAAAACGTGTTTTTCAGCCCGAAATAAACGCGTTTTCTCAGCCCTTAGAATCACAGTGTAACTGCCTGGCTCAGAAGAGCACACTGAGTGAGCCCTTAACCCCAGTGTGCAGAAATTGTCACAACTTGTTTTACTGCTGAAATAAACACGTTTTGGCAACTTTGGTCACCCCCATGTAAGTTATAGGGCAGGAACAGCACAGTTTTTAAAACGTGTTTTTCAGCCCGAAATAAACGCGTTTTCTCAGCCCTTTGAATCACAGTGTAACTGCCTGGCTCAGAAGAGCCCACTGAGTCAGCCCTTAACCCCAGTGTGCAGAAGTTGTCAAAACGTGTTTTTCATCAGAAATAAACACGTTTTGGCAACTTTGGTCACCCCCATGTAAGTTATAGGGCAGGAACAGCACACTTTTCAAAACGTGTTTTTCAGCCCGAAATGAACGCGTTTTCTCAGCCCTTGGAATCACAGTGTAACTGCCTGGCTCAGAAGTGCACACTGAGTCAGCCCTTAACCCTAGTGTGCATAAGTTGTCAAAACGTGTTTTCAGCAGAAATAAACACGTTTTGGCAACTTTGGTCACCCCCATGTAACTTATAGGACAGGAACAGCACAGTTTTCAAAACGTGTTTTTCAGCCCGAAATAAACGCGTTTTCTCAGCTCGTAGAATCGCAGTGTAACTGCCTGGCTCAGAAGAGCATACTGAGTCAGCCCTTAACCCCAGTGTGCAGAAATTGTCAATACGTGTTTTTCAGCAGAAATAAACACGTTTTAGCAACTTTGGTAACCCTATGTAACTTATAGGGCAGGAACAGCACAGTTTTCAAATCGTGTTTTTCAGCCTTAAATAAACGCGTTTTCTCAGCCCTTAGAATCACAGTGTAACTGCCTGGCTCAGTAGAGCACACTGAGTCAGCCCTTAACCCCAGTGGGCAGAAATTGTCACAACGTGTTTTTCAGCAGAAATAAACACGTTTTGGCAACTTTGGTCACCCCCATGTAAGTTATAGGGTACGAACAGCACAGTTTTCAAAACGTGTTTTTCAGCCAGAAATAAACACGTTTTCTCAACCCTTGGAATCGCAGTGTAACTGCCTGGCTCCGAAGAGCCCACTTAGTCAGCCCTTAACCCCAGTGATCAGGATTTGTCAAAACGTGCTTTTCAGCAGAAATAAACACGTTTTGGCAACTTTGGTCACCCCCATGAAACTTATAGGGCAAGAACAGCACACTTTTCAAAACGTGTTTTTCAGCCCGAAATAAAGGCGTTTTCTCAGCCCTTTGAATCACAGTGTAACTGCCTGGCTCAGAAGAGCCCACTGAGTCAGCCCTTAACCCCAGTGTGCAGAAGTAGTCAAAACGTGTTTTTCAACAGAAATAAACACGTTTTGGCAACTTTGGTCACCCCCATGTAACTTATAGGGCAGGAACAGCATAGTTTTCAAAACGTGTTTTTCAGCCCGAAATAAACGCGTTTTCTCAGCCCTTGGAATAGCAATGTAACTGCCTGGCTCAGAAGAGCCCACTGAGTCAGCCCTTAACCCCACTGATCAGAAATTGTCAAAACGTGTTTTTCAGCAGAAATAAACACGTTTTGGCAACTTTGGTCACCCCCATGTAAGTTATAGGGCAGGAACAGCACAGTTTTCAAAACGTGTTTTTCAGCCCGAAATAAACGCGTTTTCTCAGCCCTTAGAATCACAGTGTAACTGCCTGGCTCAGAAGAGCCCACTGAGTCAGCCCTTAACCCCAATGATCAGAAATTGTCAAAACGTGTTTTTCAACACAAATAAACACGTTTTTGCAACTATGGTCAACCCCATGTAAGTTATAGGGCAGGAACAGCACAGTTTTCTAATCGTGTTTTTCAGCCTTAAATAAACGCGTTTTCTCAGCCCTTAGAATCACAGTGTAACTACCTGGCTCAGTAGAGCACACTGAGTCAGCCCTTAACCCCAGTGGGCAGAAATTGTCACAACGTGTTTTTCAGCAGAAATAAACACGTTTTGGCAACTTTGGTCACCCCCATGTAACTTATAGGCCAGGAACAGCACACTTTACAAAACGTGTTTTTCAGCCCTATATAAACGCGTTTTCCAGCCCTTGGAATCACAGAGTAACTGCGTGGCTCTGAAGAGCCCACTGAGTCAGCCCTTAACCCCAGTGGGCAGAAGTTGTCAAAACGTGTTTTTCAGCACAAATAAACACGTTTTGGCACCTTTGGTCACCCCCATGTAAGTTATAGGGCAGGAACAGCACACTTTTCAAAACGTGTTTTTCAGCCCGAAATAAACGCGTTTTCTCAGCCCTTGGAATCGCAGTGTAACTGCCTGGCTCCGAAGAGCCCACTGAGTCAGCCCTTAACCCCAGTGATCCGAATTTGTCAAAACGTGTTTTTCAGCAGAAATAAACACGTTTTGGCAACTTTGGTCACCCCCATGTAAGTTATAGGGCAGGAACAGCACACTTTTCAAAACGTGTTTTTCAGCCCAAAATAAACGCGTTTTCTCAACCCTTGGAATCGCAGTGTAACTGCCTGGCTCAGAAGAGCCCACTGAGTCAGCCCTTAACCCCAATGATCAGAAATTGTCAAAACGTGTTTTTCAGCACAAATAAACACGTTTTGGCAACTTTCGTCAACCCCATTTAAGTTATAGGGCAGGAACAGCACAGTTTTCAAAACGTGTTTTTCAGCCCGAAATAAACGCGTTTTCTCATCCCTTAGAATCACAGTGTAACTGCCTGGCTCAGAAGAGCCCAATGAGTCAGCCCTTAACCCCAATGATCAGAAATTGTCAAAACGTGTTTTTCAACACAAATAAACACGTTTTGGCAACTTTGGTCACCCCCATGTAAGTTATAGGGCAGGAACAGCACAGTTTTCAAAACGTTTTTTTCAGCCCTATTAAACGCGTTTTCTCAGCCCTTGGAACGCACTGTAACTACCTGGCTCCGAAGAGCCCACTGAGTCAGCCCTTAACCCCAGTGATCAGAATTTGTCAAAACAAGTTTTTCAGCTGAAATAAACACGTTTTGGCAACTTTGGTCACCCCCATGTAAGTTATAGGGCAGGAACAGCACAGTTTTCAAAACGTGTTTTTCAGCCCGAAATAAACGCGTTTTCTCAGCTCTTAGAATCGCAGTGTAACTGCCTGGCTCAGAAGAGCCCACTGAGTCAGCCCTTAACCCCAGTGTGCAGAAATTGTCAAAACGTGTTTTTCAGCAGAAATAAACACGTTTTGGCAACTTTGGTCACCCCCATGTAAGTTATAGGGCAGGAACAGCACAGTTTTCAAAACGTGTTTTTCAGCCCGAAATAAACGCGTTTTCTCAGCCCTTAGAATCACAGTGTAACTGCCTGGCTCAGAAGAGCCCACTGAGTCAGCCCTTAACCCCAATGATCAGAAATTGTCAAAACGTGTTTTTCAACACAAATAAACACGTTTTTGCAACTATGGTCAACCCCATGTAAGTTATAGGGCAGGAACAGCACAGTTTTCTAATCGTGTTTTTCAGCCTTAAATAAACGCGTTTTCTCAGCCCTTAGAATCACAGTGTAACTACCTGGCTCAGTAGAGCACACTGAGTCAGCCCTTAACCCCAGTGGGCAGAAACTGTCACAACGTGTTTTTCAGCAGAAATAAACACGTTTTGGCAACTTTGGTCACCCCCATGTAAGTTATGGGGCAGGAACAGCACAGTTTTCAAAACGTGTTTTTCAGCCCGAAATAAACGCGTTTTCTCAACCCTTGGAATCACAGTGTAACTGCCGGGCTCAGAAGAGCCCACTGAGGTTGCCCTTATCCCCAGTGTGCAGAAGTTGTCAAAAAGTGTTTCTCAGCAGAAATAAACACGTTTTGGCAACTTTGGTCACCCCCATGAATCTTATAGGGCAATAACAGCACACTTTTCAAAACGTATTTTTCAACCCGAAAAAAAACGCGTTTTCTCAGCCCTTTGAATCACAGTGTAACTGCCAGGCTCAGAAGAGCCCACTGAGTCAGCCCTTAACCCCAGTGTGCAGAAGTTGTCAAAACATGTTTTTCAACAGAAATAAACACGTTTTGGCAACTTTGGTCACCCCCATGTAAGTTATAGGGCAGGAACAGCACACTTTTCAAAACGTGTTTTTCAGCCCGAAATAAACACGTTTTCTCAGCCCTTGGAATCACAGTGTAACTGCCGGGCTCAGAAGAGCCCACTGAGGTTGCCCTTATCCCCAGTGTGCAGAAGTTGTCAAAAAGTGTTTCTCAGCAGAAATAAACACGTTTTGGCAATTTTGGTCACCCCCATGAATCTTATAGGGCAATAACAGCACACTTTTCAAAACGTATTTTTCAACCCGAAATAAACGCGTTTTCTCAGCCCTTTGAATCACAGTGTAACTGCCAGGCTCAGAAGAGCCCACTGAGTCAGCCCTTAACCCCAGTGTGCAGAAGTTGTCAAAACGTGTTTTTCAACAGAAATAAACACGTTTTGGCAACTTTGGTCACCCCCATGTAAGTTATAGGGCAGGAACAGCACAGTTTTCAAAACGTGTTTTTCAGCCCGAAATAAACGCGTTTTCTCAGCCCTTAGAATCACAGTGTAACTGCCTGGCTCAGAAGAGCACACTGAGTGAGCCCTTAACCCCAGTGTGCAGAAATTGTCACAACTTGTTTTACTGCTGAAATAAACACGTTTTGGCAACTTTGGTCACCCCCATGTAAGTTATAGGGCAGGAACAGCACAGTTTTTAAAACGTGTTTTTCAGCCCGAAATAAACGCGTTTTCTCAGCCCTTTGAATCACAGTGTAACTGCCTGGCTCAGAAGAGCCCACTGAGTCAGCCCTTAACCCCAGTGTGCAGAAGTTGTCAAAACGTGTTTTTCATCAGAAATAAACACGTTTTGGCAACTTTGGTCACCCCCATGTAAGTTATAGGGCAGGAACAGCACACTTTTCAAAACGTGTTTTTCAGCCCGAAATGAACGCGTTTTCTCAGCCCTTGGAATCACAGTGTAACTGCCTGGCTCAGAAGTGCACACTGAGTCAGCCCTTAACCCTAGTGTGCATAAGTTGTCAAAACGTGTTTTCAGCAGAAATAAACACGTTTTGGCAACTTTGGTCACCCCCATGTAACTTATAGGGCAGGAACAGCACAGTTTTCAAAACGTGTTTTTCAGCCCGAAATAAACGCGTTTTCTCAGCTCTTAGAATCGCAGTGTAACTGCCTGGCTCAGAAGAGCCCACTGAGTCAGCCCTTAACCCCAGTGTGCAGAAATTGTCAATACGTGTTTTTCAGCAGAAATAAACACGTTTTAGCAACTTTGGTAACCCTATGTAACTTATAGGGCAGGAACAGCACAGTTTTCAAATCGTGTTTTTCAGCCTTAAATAAACGCGTTTTCTCAGCCCTTAGAATCACAGTGTAACTGCCTGGCTCAGTAGAGCACACTGAGTCAGCCCTTAACCCCAGTGGGCAGAAATTGTCACAACGTGTTTTTCAGCAGAAATAAACACGTTTTGGCAACTTTGGTCACCCCCATGTAAGTTATAGGGTACGAACAGCACAGTTTTCAAAACGTGTTTTTCAGCCAGAAATAAACACGTTTTCTCAACCCTTGGAATCGCAGTGTAACTGCCTGGCTCCGAAGAGCCCACTTAGTCAGCCCTTAACCCCAGTGATCAGGATTTGTCAAAACGTGCTTTTCAGCAGAAATAAACACGTTTTGGCAACTTTGGTCAACCCCATGAAACTTATAGGGCAAGAACAGCACACTTTTCAAAACGTGTTTTTCAGCCCGAAATAAAGGCGTTTTCTCATCCCTTAGAATCACAGTGTAACTGCCTGGCTCAGAAGAGCCCAATGAGTCAGCCCTTAACCCCAATGATCAGAAATTGTCAAAACGTGTTTTTCAACACAAATAAACACGTTTTGGCAACTTTGGTCACCCCCATGTAAGTTATAGGGCAGGAACAGCACAGTTTTCAAAACGTTTTTTTCAGCCCTATTAAACGCGTTTTCTCAGCCCTTGGAACGCACTGTAACTACCTGGCTCCGAAGAGCCCACTGAGTCAGCCCTTAACCCCAGTGATCAGAATTTGTCAAAACAAGTTTTTCAGCTGAAATAAACACGTTTTGGCAACTTTTGTCACCCCCATGTAAGTTATAGGGCAGGAACAGCACAGTTTTCAAAACGTGTTTTTCAGCCCGAAATAAACGCGTTTTCTCAGCTCTTAGAATCGCAGTGTAACTGCCTGGCTCAGAAGAGCCCACTGAGTCAGCCCTTAACCCCAGTGTGCAGAAATTGTCAAAACGTGTTTTTCAGCAGAAATACAGATGCAGCCATTCAAAGTGCGCGTTACAGACACGTACCGCAGGTGACGTCGCTCAGTATGACGCAAGATGACGCGCGGCACCGCAGTACGTGATTGGTTGACCGACAGGGGCACTCGTGGTCCGTTGGTCTGTCGTAGAAAGACTTACAGTAAACGTCTTTGTTGTGCCCGTTGTAGATATTGAATTTTACCACTGAATTGAAATCTTAGTAGCTGAGCATAAAAAGAATAGGAGCATACTGTAACGCGTGTGAAAGCCATAAACGATATTAATTTTGGAACATAAACATACAGTATATAGCTGGTCTTGGTACTTTAAAGAAAAAAATACACACCAGTATTCCATTTCTCCCTAAACATTGTAAGCTTCGAAGTCTTTAACGTGATACCGGAGTCAACAAGCATACTTTTAGAATTTGATTAAAAGGGAATATAATATGGAATCGCGTATCTCAAGAATTTAATAACGGTATGATTATATCCGTGTACTGCAGCAGGGCTGTGTAGGGCTGTTTCGCCTGCTTGCTCATGCGAGCTGTCTTGTAGCCTACTGGTCTAGGTGTGTGACTACCAACGGGCAGGTTGTGTGTTCAAATCCAACTGGTGCTGGACCTTCCAGTTTTATTTATTTATTTTTTAATCGCGTAACATAAACATATTACCGTATGCAAACTGTACTGTATACAGTATGTATATGTATATTTAATGTCTTAACTGTGCCCGTTTAATTGAATTTAAAAAAATTATTTAACACGAACATTAAGCTGTTTACATCTTCCGCCTGAGAACAGTCACCTGTTGCTACCCAACGCTGAATGGTGATTGGCTGACACCATCTGACACCCCTCTGATTGGAGAAAAAAGACGTGCTGGTTTGCTATACATACTGTACCAGGAAGAGGATTTCTTTCTATTCAAAACGTGTATTTTAAAAGTTTAAGAAGTAAAAACCTTACAGCGTACACAGATTTCTAAACTAATAATTGTTTTTATTTTCAAATAAATTTTAGCAAAGTCATGTATTTTAAAAATCTTAGGATTTTTATATTTATGTCTTTATTTAGTGGTTTCATTAGTGACAAAGGCTAAACTTTCTTGGAAAAATGTCTTTTATGTAAACCATGTTTGCTATTAATTCATTCAGGGCTAAAATATGTTCATTGTATTCTAATGAAAGAAGGGTTCCTTTCGCCGTAGTCGGGAGCCTAGTCTTTAACTAGTAAGTACTGTACTTACTGGGTTTTTGAGGGTGGGGGGAGTGTCTTTCGCTGGAAATCTCGCCTCCTACTTTGAAAATACCCGTGAAACCGGTTCAATTCGTCACAGCCAGCACTCCTGCAGAGAGGGGGGTTGTACTTGCAGTGTATGCAGTATACGCGTTATGCTCTTCGTTAATGTCTAAGCCGGAACATATCATTATATCTCATTTTGTATTTCTTAAAAAAAAATCGTTTTCCCAGCCTAACAGTATTGTTTTTAACCTGTAAATTTGCTGGACAGAGAGGTGAACATTATTACACAGAAGACAAAGATAGCGATTTACGTTGCATTGTGTATCGTGCTGCTTTAATACAGTTTTAAATAATTGAAAGTCTAAACAGTATCAGCTTTATTTATGGGTTTTAAATAAAGGTGATTTAAACGCGATTTAAATCAATATAAATGTTTATATTGTAACGCATAGGTGACTATTCATTGTTATTAAAATGACTTAAATTCGATCATGTTGTGATATTTAGAAATATACATTTGTTTGGTGCGAGTGAAGTTTTATTTAATCTCTGAGCCATACTGATTCTTCTGGAAGCCAGTTTCCGCCAGGGAGTAAAAAAAAAACACACTATGGTATTCTCTCCAATGCAGTGCAGTTAAAAACATACCTCTGATGCTGCTCCTAAATGAATATCGTTTATGACCATCAGAAGCTTTATGCTCCTTTTCTTTTTTCCAGTGGATTGAACAGGGAGAGGCATTTCATGATGTACTTTTCACTGTTATAACAACAGTGGCTCTGGAACAGTTTTCAACCATGTCGTTTTATAAAAAGGGGAGATATGTACACGTTACTGAAGCTAAAAGTTTAGCCTTTGTCACTAATGTAACCACTAAATAAAGACATATAGAAATCCCTACGTTACAGACTGTATATGGCTGGTATTGGTAGTTTAAAGAAAAAATACACACCAGTATTCCACTTTCTCCCTAAACATTTTAAGCATCAGAGTCTTACATGTGGTTATTTATTGCATAATTTAATTTTGAAAGCCACTGAGACATCAGGTACTACTGTTGTATTTATGAAAAAGAAACAAAACAAAAAACATACTACCAACTGTGCCATCCTACTCCTTAGTTAATACATTTTATTATTCATAAACAGTTAACATTGTTAGCAAAATATTTTGAATTATATTTAACCCTATTTTTTCTTTAGTTTTGTATTTAACTTATTATATGATAGTCAGACTTAATGTATATTTGAACAATGAAAATATATTTTTACAAGATTTTACATTAAGCACTTAAAATTAATATGGTTAATAAAAGTAAACTGTAACATGCTGTAACAAGATCGGTTAAACTGTGAAGAAAATGCTTTCAGAGAAAATGTTTCAGGTGTGAAGAACATAGATCTCTAATGCAATTTCAACCAAACCTGTTCCCACACACCCTGCCCCCACTACCATTAGAATATACACAAACATTTTAGCGTTTCATTCTGAGCAGAAGACCCTCACACCTGAAGAGTGCTGGCTGTGACGAATTAAACCGGTTTTACAGGCTTCAATCACAGACCATGTGACATGGGACTCAGTAAACTAACAGCGCCACTGGATTTGATAATACCTAACCAAAATCCGCAATATGGAAACAGAACCTGTGTGATTGTTGATAGATGATGTACTCGTAACATTTTTTCAAGACGAACTACAACATTTAAAAAATGACTTGTATGTACTTGATATCTCTAATCAATCCACGGGTCCCAGCACAAAACGAAAGTAAAATGCATACCGTTTCGCGCTTCTTATTAGTTGCTCAAAAGTAATTTGACCGTATGAAATGCATAATATAAACCTAGAAACATATACGCGAGCAGTACTTAAGCACTGTAGTATCGGTGTTAAGACATACCTCTCAAATACTGTAAATCAAGTTAAAAATATCTCAAGACCGATTCTGGTCGTAATGAAACCATGTTTCGTGTATGTTTTCTTTTTCATCTTGAAATAACTCATTTCTAAATACCTTTTTCACTGTTAACATCTTGCAGCAACTTTGCGAACAAAATATACACTCTGACAGTTCATCCTGCTACCAACATTAAATAAAACAAATCTTAAGATTTCTATATTTATGTCTTTATTTAGTGGTTTCATCAGTGACAAAGGCTAAACTTTCTTGGAAAAATGTATTTTATGTGTTGCAGAAAAAACTGACATGCTTTAACAAAATATGTTTACAAATCCTTTCACCTGGCATTTTCGTAGTTAGAAATTATGGAACGCTCTGTTAAAAGCAAGGGAGTTTTTATGTCCGTTGCAGTTCTTTTGCAACACGAATATAATTATATCGTTATTAATTTCTTGAGATACGCGATTCCATATTATATTCCCTTTTAATCAAATTCTAAAAGTATGCTTGTTGACTCCGGTATCACGTTAGTTAAAGACTTCGAAGCTTACAATGTTTAGGGAGAAATGTTTTCTTTAAAGTACCGAGACCAGCCATATACTGTATGTTTATGTTAAGATTTCCCTTCAGTGGTAAAATTAGATATGAATATTCAATACTTAAACGGGCACAGTTAAGACATTAAATATACATATACATATTGTATACAGTACAGTTTGCATACGGTAATATGTTTATGTTACGCGATTAAAAAATAAATAAATAAAACTGGAAGGTCCAACACCAGCTGGATTTGAACACACAACCTGTCCGTTGGTAGTCACGCACCTAGACCAGTAGGCTACAAGACAGCTCGCATGAGCAGGCAGGCGAAACAGCCCTACACAGCCCTGCCGCAGTACACGGATATAATCATACCGTTATTAAATTCTTGAGATACGCGATTCCATATTATATTCCCTTTTAATCAAATTCTAAAAGTATGCTTGTTGACTCCGGTATCACGTTAGTTAAAGACTTCGAAGCTTACAATGTTTAGGGAGAAATGGAATACCGGTGTGTATTTTTCCTTGTGATATTTTAAGCTCTAGTTGAATGATAGGTGTCGCATTTTAAATCATTTTCGTAGTTAGAAATTATGAAACGCCCTGTTAAAAGCAAGGAAGTTTTTATGCCCGTTGAAGTAAAACAAAATGCCTGACAAAGTATGGCTTGGACAGATTCCAAGTGCTTGTACAAATGTGCTAAAGAAATTATACTTTGAGTATACAGCTTGTCCAAAGTCATCCATTATTAATACTATTAGTAATATCTTCGGTAAAGGCTTTGATGCATAAATATTTCTGATAAAGGTAGGTTGTGTACTTTTGTCCAACTGAGCAATCTTGCTTTCATAAAATATACCAACATTTTAATGACTGAAGATTAACATGCTGTAATACACTGTTCAAAATTAAAGGCTCAAATGCTGTACATGAGAGGTTAAGCTCCCCCTGGCGGTTTTAAAAGGTGACGCCGGATAGTTTCCGGCAGAGCGTCAAATGACGCGCGATTAACCACGTGACACTGCGTGACACCGCGTTATACCGCGACACGCCCACCGGGGTATGCCGCAAAATAACTCACCCATTTTGAATGGCTGCATCTGTAAACATGTTTTGGCAACTTTTGGTCACCCCCATGTAACTTATAGGGCAGGAACAGCACACTTTTCAAAACGTGTTTTTCAGTCCGAAATAAACGCGTTTTCTCAGCCCTTAGAATCGCAGTGTAACTGCCTGGCTCAGAAGAGCACACTGAGTCAGCCCTTAACCCCAGTGTGCAGAAATTGTCAAAACGTGTTTTTCAGCAGAAATAAACACGTTTTGGCAACTTTGGTAACCCTATGTAACTTATAGGGCAGGAACAGCACACTTTTCAAAACGTGTTTTTCAGCCTGAAATAAACGCGTTTTCTCAGCCCTTGGAATCACAGTGTAACTGCCTGGCTCAGAAGTGCACACTGAGTCAGCCTTTAACCCTAGTGTGCATAAGTTGTCAAAACGTGTTTTTCAGCAGAAATAAACACGTTTTGGCAACTTTGGTCACCCCCATGAAACTTATAGGGCAAGAACAGCACACTTTTCAAAACGTATTTTTCAGCCCGAAATAAACGCGTTTTCTCAGCCCTTTCAATCACAGTGTAACTGCCTGGCTCAGAAGAGCCCACTGAGTCAGCCCTTAACCCCAGTTTGCAGAAGTTGTCAAAACGTGTTTTTCAACAGAAATAAACACGTTTTGGCAACTTTGGTCACCCCCATGTAACTTATAGGGAAGGAACAGCACACTTTACAAAACGTGTTTTTCAGCCCTATATAAACGCGTTTTCCAGCCCTTGGAATCACAGAGTAACTGCGTGGCTCTGAAGAGCCCACTGAGTCAGCCCTTAACCCCAGTGGGCAGAAGTTGTCAAAACGTGTTTTTCAGCAGAAATAAACACGTTTTGGCACCTTTGGTCACCCCCATGTAAGTTATAGGGCAGGAACAGCACACTTTTCAAAACGTGTTTTTCAGCCCGAAATGAACGCGTTTTCTCAGCCCTTGGCATCACAGTGTAACTGCCTGGCTCAGAAGTGCACACTGAGTCAGCCCTTAACCCCAGTGTGCAGAAATTGTCAAAACGTGTTTTTCAGCAGAAATAAACACGTTTTGGCAACATTGGTAACCCTATGTAACTTATACGGCAGGAACAGCACACTTTTCAAAACGTGTTTTTCAGCCCGAAATAAACGAGTTTTCTCAGCCCTTAGAATCGCAGTGTAACTGCCTGGCTCAGAAGAGCACACTTAGTCAGCCCTTAACCCCAGTCTGCAGAAGTTGTCAAAACGTGTTTTTCAGCAGAAATAAACACGTTTTGGAAACTTTGGTCACCCCCATGTAAGTTATAGGGCAGGAACAGCACACTTTTCAAAACGTGTTTTTCAGCCCGAAATAAACACGTTTTCTCAGCCCTTGGAATCACAGTATAACTGCCGGGCTCAGAAGAGCCCACTGAGTCAGCCCTTATCCCCAGTGTGCAGAAGTTGTCAAAAAGTGTTTCTCAGCAGAAATAAACACGTTTTGGCAACTTTGGTCACCCCCATGAATCTTATAGGACAATAACAGCACACTTTTCAAAACGTATTTTTCAACCCGAAATAAACGCGTTTTCTCAGCCCTTTGAATCACAGTGTAACTGCCTTGCTCAGAAGAGCCCACTGAGTCAGCCCTTAACCCCAGTGTGCAGAAGTTGTCAAAACGTGTTTTTCAACAGAAATAAACACGTTTTGGCACCTTTGGTCACCCCCATGTAAGTTATAGGGCAGGAACAGCACACTTTTCAAAACGTGTTTTTCAGCCCTACATAAACGCGTTTTCTCAGCCCTTGGAATCTCAGTGTAACTGCCTGGCTCAGAAGATCCCACTGATTCAGCCCTTAACCCCAGTGATCAGAATTTGTCAAAACGTGTTTTTCAGCAGAAATAAACACGTTTTGGAAACTTTGGTCACCCCCATGTAAGTTATAGGGCAGGAACAGCACAGTTTTCAAAACCTGTTTTTCAGCCCGAAATAAACGCGTTTTCTCAGCCCTTAGAATCGCAGTGTAACTCCCTGGCTCAGAAGAGCACACTGAGTCAGCCCTTAACCCCAGTGTGCAGAAATTGTCAAAACGTGTTTTTCAGCAGAAATAAACACGTTTTGGCAACTTTGGTCACCCCCATGTAACTTATAGGGCAATAACAGCACACTTTTCAAAACGTATTTTTCAACCCGAAATAAACGCGTTTTCTCAGCCCTTTGAATCACAGTGTAACTGCCTAGCTGAGAAGAGCCCACTGAGTCAGCCCTTAACCCCAGTGTGCAGAAGTTGTCAAAACGTGTTTTTCAGCAGAAATAAACACGTTTTGGCAACTTTGGTCACCCCCATGTAAGTTATAGGGCAGGAACAGCACACTTTTCAAAACGTGTTTTTCAGCCCGAAATAAACACGTTTTCTCAGCCCTTGGAATCACAGTGTAACTGCCGGGCTCAGAAGTGCACACTGAGTCAGCCCTTAACCCTAGTGTGCATAAGTTGTCAAAACGTGTTTTTCAGCAGAAATAAACACGTTTTGGCAACTTTGGTCACCCCCATGTAACTTATAGGGCAGGAACAGCATAGTTTTCAAAACGTGTTTTTCAGCCCGAAATAAACGCGTGTTCTCAGCCATTGGAATCGCAGTGTAACTGCCAGGCTCAGAAGAGCCCACTGAGTCAGCCCTTAACCCCAGTGTGCAGAAGTTGTCAAAACGTGTTTTTCAACAGAAATAAACACGTTTTGGCAACTTTGGTCACCCACATGTAACTTATAGGGCAGGAACAGCACACTTTTCAAAACATGTTTTTCAGCCCTAAAGAAACGCGTTTTCCAGCCCTTGGAATCACAGAGTAACTGCGTGGCTCTGAAGAGCCCACTGAGTCAGCCCTTAACCCCAGTGGGCAGAAGTTGTCAAAACGTGTTTTTCAGCAGAAATAAACACGTTTTGGCAACTTTGGTCACCCCCATGTAACTTATAGGGCAATAACAGCACACTTTTCAAAACGTATTTTTCAGCCCGAAATAAACGCGTTTTCTCAGCCCTTAGAATCACAGTGTAACTGCCTGGCTCAGAAGAGCACACTGAGTCAGCCTTTAACCCCAGTGTACATAAGTTGTCAAAACGTGTTTTTCAGCAGAAATAAACACGTTTTGGCAACTTTGGTCACCCCCATGTAAGTTATAGGTCAGGAACAGCACACTTTTCAAAACGTGTTTTTCAGCCCGAAATAAACGCGTTTTCTCAGCCCTTTGAATCACAGTGTAACTGCCTGGCTCAGAAGAGCCCACTGAGTCAGCCCTTAACCCTAGTGTGCAGAAGTTGTCAAAACGTGTTTTTCAACAGAAATAAACACATTTTGGCAAGTTTGGTCACTCCTATGTAACTTATACGGCATGAACAGCACAGTTTTCAAAACATGTTTTTCAGCCCTAAATAAATGCGTTTTCCAGCCCTTGGAATCACAGAGTAACTGCCTGGCTCTGAAGAGCCCACTTAGTCAGCCCTTAACCCCAGTGGGCAGAAGTTGTCAAAACGTGTTTTTCAGCAGAAATAAACACGTTTTGGAAACTTTGGTCACCCCCATGTAAGTTATAGGGCAGGAACAGCACAGTTTTCAAAACCTGTTTTTCAGCCCGAAATAAACGCGTTTTCTCAGCCCTTAGAATCGCAGTGTAACTCCCTGGCTCAGAAGAGCACACTGAGTCAGCCCTTAACCCCAGTGTGCAGAAATTGTCAAAACGTGTTTTTCAGCAGAAATAAACACGTTTTGGCAACTTTGGTCACCCCCATGTAACTTATAGGGCAATAACAGCACACTTTTCAAAACGTATTTTTCAACCCGAAATAAATGCGTTTTCTCAGCCCTTTGAATCACAGTGTAACTGCCTAGCTGAGAAGAGCCCACTGAGTCAGCCCTTAACCCCAGTGTGCAGAAGTTGTCAAAACGTGTTTTTCAGCAGAAATAAACACGTTTTGGCAACTTTGGTCACCCCCATGTAAGTTATAGGGCAGGAACAGCACACTTTTCAAAACGTGTTTTTCAGCCCGAAATAAACACGTTTTCTCAGCCCTTGGAATCACAGTGTAACTGCCGGGCTCAGAAGTGCACACTGAGTCAGCCCTTAACCCTAGTGTGCATAAGTTGTCAAAACGTGTTTTTCAGCAGAAATAAACACGTTTTGGCAACTTTGGTCACCCCCATGTAACTTATAGGGCAGGAACAGCATAGTTTTCAAAACGTGTTTTTCAGCCCGAAATAAACGCGTGTTCTCAGCCATTGGAATCGCAGTGTAACTGCCAGGCTCAGAAGAGCCCACTGAGTCAGCCCTTAACCCCAGTGTGCAGAAGTTGTCAAAACGTGTTTTTCAACAGAAATAAACACGTTTT
The DNA here is from genome assembly GCF_055471065.1 of Atractosteus spatula. Classification (NCBI taxonomy): domain Eukaryota; kingdom Metazoa; phylum Chordata; class Actinopteri; order Semionotiformes; family Lepisosteidae; genus Atractosteus; species Atractosteus spatula. Next base: position 2,387,880 of record NC_142725.1, read on the forward strand.
GGCAACTTTGGTCACCCACATGTAACTTATAGGGCAGGAACAGCACACTTTTCAAAACATGTTTTTCAGCCCTAAATAAACGCGTTTTCCAGCCCTTGGAATCACAGAGTAACTGCGTGGCTCTGAAGAGCCCACTGAGTCAGCCCTTAACCCCAGTGGGCAGAAGTTGTCAAAACGTGTTTTTCAGCAGAAATAAACACGTTTTGGCAACTTTGGTCACCCCCATGTAACTTATAGGGCAATAACAGCACACTTTTCAAAACGTATTTTTCAGCCCGAAATAAACGCGTTTTCTCAGCCCTTAGAATCACAGTGTAACTGCCTGGCTCAGAAGAGCACACTGAGTCAGCCTTTAACCCCAGTGTACATAAGTTGTCAAAACGTGTTTTTCAGCAGAAATAAACACGTTTTGGCAACTTTGGTCACCCCCATGTAAGTTATAGGTCAGGAACAGCACACTTTTCAAAACGTGTTTTTCAGCCCGAAATAAACGCGTTTTCTCAGCCCTTTGAATCACAGTGTAACTGCCTGGCTCAGAAGAGCCCACTGAGTCAGCCCTTAACCCTAGTGTGCAGAAGTTGTCAAAACGTGTTTTTCAACAGAAATAAACACATTTTGGCAAGTTTGGTCACTCCTATGTAACTTATACGGCATGAACAGCACAGTTTTCAAAACATGTTTTTCAGCCCTAAATAAATGCGTTTTCCAGCCCTTGGAATCACAGAGTAACTGCCTGGCTCTGAAGAGCCCACTTAGTCAGCCCTTAACCCCAGTGGGCAGAAGTTGTCAAAACGTGTTTTTCAGCACAAATAAACACGTTTTGGGAACTTTGGTCACCCTCATGTAAGTTATAGGGCAGGTACAGCACAGTTTTCAAAACCTATTTTTCAGCCCAAAATAAACGCGTTTACTCAGCCCTTAGAATCGCAGTGTAACTGCCTGGCTCAGAAGTGCACACTGAGTCAGCCCTTAACCCTAGTGTGCATAAATTGTCAAAACGTGTTTTTCAGCAGAAATAAACACGTTTTGGCAACTTTGGTCACCCCCATGAAACTTATAGGGCAAGAACAGTACACTTTTCAAAACGTATTTTTCAGCCCGAAATAAACGCGTTTTCTCAGCTCTTAGAATCGCAGTGTAACTGCCTGGCTCAGAAGAGCCCACTGAGTCAGCCCTTAACCCCAGTGTGCAGAAATTGTCAAAACGTGTTTTTCAGCAGAAATAAACACGTTTTTGCAACTTTGGTCACCCCCATGTAAGTTATAGGGCAGGAACAGCACACTTTTCAAAACGTGTTTTTCAGCCCGAAAAAAACGAGTTTTCTCAGCCCTTTGAATCGCAGTGTAACTGCCTGGCTCAGAAGAGCACACTGAGTCAGCCCTTAACCCCAGTGTACATAAGTTGTAAAAACGTGTTTTTCAGCAGAAATAAACACGTTTTGGCAACTTTGGTAACCCTATGTAACTTATAGGGCAGGAACAGCACACTTTTCAAAACGTGTTTTTCAGCCCTAAATAAACGCGTTTTCCAGCCCTTGGAATCACAGAGTAACTGCGTGGCTCTGAAGAGCCCACAGAGTCAGCCCTTAACCCCAGTGGGCAGAAGTTGTCAAAACGTGTTTTTCAGCAGAAATAAACACGTTTTGGCACCTTTGGTCACCCCCATGTAAGTTATAGGGCAGGAACAGCACACTTTTCAAAACGTGTTTTTCAGCCCGAAATGAACGCGTTTTCTCAGCCCTTGGAATCACAGTGTAACTGCCTGGCTCAGAAGTGCACACTGAGTCAGCCCTTAACCCTAGTGTGCATAAGTTGTCAAAACGTGTTTTTCAGCAGAAATAAACACGTTTTGGCAACTTTGGTCACCCCCATGTAACTTATAGGGCAGGAACAGCACAGTTTTCAAAACGTGTTTTTCAGCCCGAAATAAACGCTTTTTCTCAGCTCTTAGAATCGCAGTGTAACTGCCTGGCTCAGAAGAGCACACTGAGTCAGCCTTTAACCCCAGTGTACATAAGTTGTCAAAACGTGTTTTTCAGCAGAAATAAACACGTTTTGGCAACTTTGGTAACCCTATGTAAGTTATAGGGCAGGAACAGCACACTTTTCAAAACGTTTTTTTCAGCCCGAAATAAACGCGTTTTCTCAGCCCTTAGAATCGCAGTGTAACTGCCTGGCTCAGAAGAGCACACTGAGTCAGCCTTTAACCCCAGTGTACATAAGTTGTCAAAACGTGTTTTTCAGCAGAAATATACACGTTTTGGCAACTTTGGTCACCCCCATGTAAGTTATAGGTCAGGAACAGCACACTTTTCAAAACGTGTTTTTCAGCCCGAAATAAACGCGTTTTCTCAGCCCTTTGAATCACAGTGTAACTGCCTGGCTCAGAAGAGCACACTGAGTCAGCCCTTAACCCCAGTGTGCAGAAATTGTCAAAACGTGTTTTTCAGCACAAATAAACACGTTTTGGCAACTTTGGTAACCCTATGTAACTTATAGGGCAGGAACAGCACACTTTTCAAAACGTGTTTTTCAGCCCTAAATAAACGCATTTTCCAACCCTTGGAATCACAGAGTAACTGCGTGGCACTGAAGAGCCCAGTGAGTCAGCTCTTCGCCCCACTGTGCAGAAGTTGTCAAACCGTGTTTTTTACCCCGAAATAAACGTGTTTTTCAATCTGGAGCATCCCAGTGTAACTGCTGGGCTCAGAAGAGCACACTGAGTCAGCTCTTCGCTACACTGTGCAGAAGTTGTCAAAACGTGTTTTTCAGCCGAGATAAACGCGTTTTTCAATCTGGAGCATCCCAGTGTAACTGATGGGCTCAGAAGAGCACACTGAGACAGCTCTTGGCCCCACTGTGCAGAAGTTGTCAAAACGTGTTTTTTCAGCCCGAGATAAACGCGTTTTTCAGTCTGGAGCATCCCAATGTAACTGCTGGGCTCAGAACAGCACACCGAGTCAGCTCTTCGCCCTACTGTGCAGAAGTTGTCAAAACGTGTCTTTCAGCCCGAGAAAAATGCGTTTTTCAATCTGGAGCATCCCAAAGTAACTGCTGGGCTCAGAAGAGCACACTGAGTCAGCTCTTAGCCCCACTGTGCAGAAGTTGTCAAAACGTGTTTTTCATCCCGAGATAAACGCGTTTTTCAATCTGGAGCATCCAAATGTAACTGCTAGGCTCAGAAGGGCACACTGAGACAGCTCTTAGCCCCACTGTGCAGAAGTTGTCAAAACGTGTTTTTTAGCTCGAGATAAACGCGTTTTTCAATCTGGAGCATCCCAATGTAACTGCTAGGCTCAGAAGAGCACAATGAGACAGCTCTTAGCCCCACTGTGCAGAAGTTGTCAAAACGTGTTTTTCAGCCCGAGATAAATGCGTTTTTCAATCTGGAGCATCCCAATGTAACTGCTGGGCTCAGAAGAGCACACTGAGACAGCTCTTGGCCCCACTGTGCAGAAGTTGTCAAAACGTGTTTTTTTCAGCCCGAGATAAACGCGTTTTTCAATCTGGTGCATCCCAATGTAACTGCTGGACTCAGAAGAGCACACTGAGACAGCTCTTAGCCCCACTGTGCAGAAGTTGTCAAAACATGTTTTTCAGGCCGAGATAAACGCGTTTTTCAATCTGGAGCATCCCAATGTAACTTCTGGGCTCAGAAGAGCACACTGAGTCAGCTCTTAGCCCCACTGTGCAGAAGTTCTCAAAACATGTTTTTCAGCCCGAGATAAACGCGTTTTACAATCTGGAGCATCCCAATGTAACTGTTGGGCTCAGAAGAGCACACTGCGTCAGCTCTTCGCCCCACTGTGCAGAAGTTGTCAAAACGTGTTTTTCAGCATGAGATAAAAGCGTTTTTCAATCTTTAGCATCCCAATGTAACTGCTGGACTCAGAAGAGCACACTGAGTCAGCTCTTAGCCCCACTCTGTAGAAGTTGTCAAAACGTGTCTTTCAGCCCGAGAAAAATGCGTTTTTCAATCTGGAGCATCCCCAAGTAAATGCTGGGCTCAGAAGAGCACACTGAGTCAGCTCTTAGCCCCACTGTGCAGAGGTTGTCAAAACGTCTTTTTCAGCCCGAGATAAACGCGTTTTTCAATCTGGAGCATCCCTATGTAACTGCTAGGCTCAGAAGAACACACTGAGACAGCTCTTAGCCCCACTGTGCAGAAGTTGTCAAAACGTGTTTTTCAGGCCGAGATAAACGCGTTTTTCAATCTGGAGCATCCCAATGTAACTTCTGGGCTCAGAAGAGCACACTGAGTCAGCTCTTAGCCCTAATGTGAAGAAGTTCTCAAAACGTGTTTTTCAACCCGAGATAAACGCTTTTTTCAATCTGGAGCATCCCAATGTAACTGCTGGGCTCAGAAGAGCACACTGAGTCAGCTCTTAGCCCCACTGTGAAGAACTTGTCAAAACGTCTTTTTCAGCCCGAAATAAACGAGTTTTTCAATCTAGAGCATCCCAATGTAACTGCTGGGCTCAGAAGAGCACACTGAGTCAGCTCTTTGCCCCACTATGCAGAAGTTGTCCAAACGTGTTTTTCAGCCCGAGATAAATGTGTTTTTCAATCTGGTGCATCCCAATGTAACTGCTGGACTCAGAAGAGCACACTGAGTCAGCTCTTAGCCCCACTGTGCAGAAGTTGTCAAAACGTGTCTTTCAGCCCGAGAAAAATGCGTTTTTCAATCTGAAGCATCCCAATGTAACTGCTGGTCTCAGAAGAGCACACTGAGACAGCTCTTAGCCCCACTGTGCAGAAGTTGTCAAAACGTGTTTTTCAGGCCGAGATAAACGCGTTTTTCAATCTGGAGCATCCCAATGTAACTTCTGGGCTCAGAAGAGCACACTGAGTCAGCTCTTAGCCCCACTGTGAAGAAGTTGTCAAAATGTCTTTTTCAGCCCGAGATAAATGTGTTTTTCAATCTGGTGCATCCCAATGTAACTGCTGGACTCAGAAGAGCACACTGAGTCAGCTCTTAGCCCCACTGTGTAGAAGTTGTCAAAACGTGTCTTTAAGCCCGTGAAAAATGCGTTTTTCAATCTTTAGCATCCCAACGTAACTGCTGGGCTCAGAAGAGCACACTGAGTCAGCTCTTAGCCCCACTGTGAAGAAGTTCTCAAAACGTGTTTTTCAACCCGAGATAAACGCTTTTTTCAATCTGGAGCATCCCAATGTAACTGCTGGGCTCAGAAGAGCAAACTGAGTCAGCTCTTTGCCCCACTATGCAGAAGTTGTCCAAACGTGTTTTTGAGCCCGAGATAAACGCGTTTTTCATTCTGGAGCATCCCAATGTAACTGCTGGGCTCAGAAGAGCACACTGAGTCAGCTCTTAGCCCCACTGTGCAGAGGTTGTCAAAACGTGTTTTTCAGCCCGAGATAAACGCGTTTTTCAATCTGGAGCATCCCTATGTAACTGCTAGGCTCAGAACAACACACTGAGACAGCTCTTAGCCCCACTGTGCAGAAGTTGTCAAAACATGTTTTTCAGGCCGAGATAAACGCGTTTTTCAATCTGGAGCATTCCAATGTAACTTCTGGGCTCAGAAGAGCACACTGAGTCAGCTCTTAGCCCCACTGTGAAGAAGTTGTCAAAACGTCTTTTTCAGCTCGAGATAAACGCGTTTTTCAATCTGGAGCATCCCAATGTAGCTGCTGGGCTCAGAAGAGCACACTGAGTCAGCCTTTCGCCCCACTATGCAGAAGTTGTCCAAACGTGTTTTTGAGCCCGAGATAAACATGTTTTTAATTCCGGAGCATCCCAATGTAACTGCTGGGCTCAGAAGAGCACACTGAGTCAGCTCTTAGCCCCACTGTGTAGAAGTTGTCAAAACGTGTCTTTCAGCCCGAGAAAAATGCGTTTTTCAATCTGGAGCATCCCAAAGTAAATGCTGGGCTCAGAAGAGCACACTGATTCAGCTCTTAGCCCCACTGTGCAGAGGTTGTCAAAACGTGTTTTTCAGCCCGAGATAAACGCGTTTTTCAATCTGGAGCATCCCTATGTAACTGCTAGGCTCAGAAGAGCACACTGATTCAGCTCTTAGCCCCACTGTGCAGAGGTTGTCCAAACGTGTTTTTGAGCCCGAGATAAACGCGTTTTTCATTCTGGAGCATCCCAATGTAGCTGCTGGGCTCAGAAGAGCACACTGAGTCAGCTCTTCGCCCCACTATGCAGAAGTTGTCCAAACGTGTTTTTGAGCCCGAGATAAACATGTTTTTCAGTCTGGAGCATCCCAATGTAACTGCTGGGCTCAGAAGAGCACACTGAGTCAGCTCTTAGCCCCACTGTGAAGAAGTTGTCAAAACGTCTTTTTCATACCGAGTTAAACGCGTTTTTCAATCTGGAGCATCCCAATGTAGCTGCTGGGCTCAGAAGAGCACACTGAGTCAGCTCTTAGCCCCACTGTGAAGAAGTTGTCAAAACGTCTTTTTCAGCTCGAGATAAACGCGTTTTTCAATCTGGAGCATCCCAATGTAGCTGCTGGGCTCAGAAGAGCACACTGAGTCAGCTCTTCGCCCCACTATGCAGAAGTTGTCCAAACGTGTTTTTGAGCCCGAGATAAACATGTTTTTAATTCCGGAGCATCCCAATGTAACTGCTGGGCTCAGAAGAGCACACTGAGTCAGCTCTTAGCCCCACTGTGCAGAAGTTGACAAAACGTGTTTTTCAGCATGAGATAAACGCGTTTTTCAATCTTTAGCATCCCAATGTAACTGCTGGGCTCAGAAGAGCACACTGAGTCAGCTCTTAGCCCCACTGTGAAGAAGTTCTCAAAACGTGTTTTTCAACCCGAGATAAACGCTTTTTTCAATCTGGAGCATCCCAATGTAACTGCTGGGCTCAGTAGAGCACACTGAGTCAGCTCTTAGCCCCACTGTGAAGAAGTTGTCAAAACGTCTTTTTCAGCCCGAAATAAACGCGTTTTTCAATCTAGAGCATCCCAATGTAACTGCTGGGCTCAGAAGCGCACACTGAGTCAGCTCTTTGCCCCACTATGCAGAAGTTGTCCAAACGTGATTTTCAGCCCGAGATAAATGTGTTTTTCAAACTGGTGCATCCCAATGTAACTGCTGGACTCAGAAGAGCACACTGAGTCAGCTCTTAGCCCCACTGTGCAGAAGTTGTCAAAACGTGTCTTTCAGCCCGAGAAAAATGCGTTTTTCAATCTGGAGCATCCCAATGTAACTGCTGGTCTCAGAAGAGCACACTGAGACAGCTCTTAGCCCCACTGTGCAGAAGTTGTCAAAACGTGTTTTTCAGGCCTAGATAAACGCGTTTTTCAATCTGGAGCATCCCAATGTAACTTCTGGGCTCAGAAGAGCACACTGAGTCAGCTCTTAGCCCCACTGTGAAGAAGTTGTCAAAATGTCTTTTTCAGCCCGAGATAAATGTGTTTTTCAATCTGGTGCATCCCAATGTAACTGCTGGACTCAGAAGAGCACACTGAGTCAGCTCTTAGCCCCACTGTGTAGAAGTTGTCAAAACGTGTCTTTCAGCCCGAGAAAAATGCGTTTTTCAATCTGGAGCATCCCAAAGTAAATGCTGGGCTCAGAAGAGCACACTGAGTCAGCTCTTCGCCCCACTATGCAGAAGTTGTCCAAACGTGTTTTTGAGCCCGAGATAAACATGTTTTTCAGTCTGGAGCATCCCAATGTAACTGCTGGGATCAGAAGAGCACACTGAGTCAGCTCTTAGCCCCACTGTGCAGAAGTTGTCAAAACGTGTTTTTCAGCACGAGATGAACGCGTTTTTCAATCTTTAGCATCCCAATGTAACTGCTGGGCTCAGAAGAGCACACTGAGTCAGCTCTTAGCCCCACTGTGCAGAAGTTGTCAAAACGTGTTTTTCAGCACGAGATGAACGCGTTTTTCAATCTTTAGCATCCCAATGTAACTGCTGTGCTCAGAAGAGCACACTGAGTCAGCTCTTCGCCCCACTGTGCAGAAGTTGTCAAAACGTCTTTTTCAGCCCGAAATAAACGCGTTTTTCAATCTAGAGCATCCCAATGTAACTGCTGGGCTCAGAAGAGCAAACTGAGTCAGCTCTTTGCCCCACTATGCAGAAGTTGTCCAAACGTGTTTTTGAGCCCGAGATAAACGCGTTTTTCATTCTGGAGCATCCCAATGTAGCTGCTGGGCTCAGAAGAGCACACTGAGTCAGCTCTTCGCCCCACTATGCAGAAGTTGTCCAAACGTGTTTTTGAGCCCGAGATAAACATGTTTTTCAGTCTGGAGCATCCCAATGTAACTGCTGGGCTCAGAAGAACACACTGAGTCAGCTCTTAGCCCCACTGTGAAGAAGTTGTCAAAACGTCTTTTTCAGACCGAGTTAAACGCGTTTTTCAATCTGGAGCATCCCAATGTAGCTGCTGGGCTCAGAAGAGCACACTGAGTCAGCTCTTAGCCCCACTGTGAAGAAGTTGTCAAAACGTCTTTTTCAGCTCGAGATAAACGCGTTTTTCAATCTGGAGCATCCCAATGTAGCTGCTGGGCTCAGAAGAGCACACTGAGTCAGCTCTTCGCCCCACTATGCAGAAGTTGTCCAAACGTGTTTTTGAGCCCTAGATAAACATGTTTTTAATTCCGGAGCATCCCAATGTAGCTGCTGGGCTCAGAAGAGCACACTGAGTCAGCTCTTAGCCCCACTGTGAAGAAGTTCTCAAAACGTGTTTTTCAACCCGAGATAAACGCTTTTTTCAATCTGGAGCATCCCAATGTAACTGCTGGGCTCAGTAGAGCACACTGAGTCAGCTCTTAGCCCCACTGTGAAGAAGTTGTCAAAACGTCTTTTTCAGCCCGAAATAAACGCGTTTTTCAATCTAGAGCATCCCAATGTAACTGCTGGGCTCAGAAGAGCACACTGAGTCAGCTCTTTGCCCCACTATGCAGAAGTTGTCCAAACGTGATTTTCAGCCCGAGATAAATGTGTTTTTCAAACTGGTGCATCCCAATGTAACTGCTGGACTCAGAAGAGCACACTGAGTCAGCTCTTAGCCCCACTGTGCAGAAGTTGTCAAAACGTGTCTTTCAGCCCGAGAAAAATGCGTTTTTCAATCTGGAGCATCCCAAAGTAAATGCTGGGCTCAGAAGAGCACACTGAGTCAGCTCTTCGCCCCACTATGCAGAAGTTGTCCAAACTTGTTTTTGAGCCCGAGATAAACATGTTTTTCAGTCTGGAGCATCCCAATGTAACTGCTGGGATCAGAAGAGCACACTGAGTCAGCTCTTAGCCCCACTGTGCAGAAGTTGTCAAAACGTGTTTTTCAGCACGAGATGAATGCGTTTTTCAATCTTTAGCATCCCAATGTAACTGCTGGGCTCAGAAGAGCACACTGAGTCAGCTCTTAGCCCCACTGTGAAGAAGTTGTCAAAACGTCTTTTTCAGCCCGAAATAAACGCGTTTTTCAATCTAGAGCATCCCAATGTAACTGCTGGGCTCAGAAGAGCAAACTGAGTCAGCTCTTTGCCCCACTATGCAGAAGTTGTCCAAACGTGTTTTTGAGCCCGAGATAAACGCGTTTTTCATTCTGGAGCATCCCAATGTAACTGCTGGACTCAGAAGAGCACACTGAGACAGCTCTTAGCCCCACTGTGCAGAAGTTGTCAAAACGTGTTTTTCAGGCCGAGATAAACGCGTTTTTCAATCTAGAGCATCCCAATGTAACTGCTGGGCTCAGAAGAGCAAACTGAGTCAGCTCTTTGCCCCACTATGCAGAGGCTGTCAAAACGTGTTTTTCAGCCCGAGATAAACGCGTTTTTCAATCTGGAGCATCCCTATGTAACTGCTAGGCTCAGAAGAACACACTGAAACAGCTCTTAGCCCCGCTGTGCAGAAGTTGTCAAAACGTGTTTTTCAGGCCGAGATAAACGCGTTTTTCAATCTGGAGCATCCTAATGGAACTGCTGGACTCAGAAGAGCACACTGAGTCAGCTCTTAGCCCCACTGTGTAGAAGTTGTCAAAACGTGTCTTTCAGGCCGAGAAAAATGCGTTTTTCAATCTGGAGCATCCCAAAGTAAATGCTGGGCTCAGAAGAGCACACTGAGTCAGCTCTTAGCCCCACTGTGCAGAGGTTGTCAAAACGTGTTTTTCAGCCCGAGATAAACGCGTTTTTCAATCTGGAGCATCCCAATGTAGCTGCTGGGCTCAGAAGAGCACACTGAGTCAGCCTTTCGCCCCACTATGCAGAAGTTGTCCAAATGTGTTTTTGAGCCCGAGATAAACATGTTTTTAATTCCGGAGCATCCCAATGTAACTGCTGGGCTCAGAAGAGCACACTGAGTCAGCTCTTAGCCCCACTGTGTAGAAGTTGTCAAAACGTGTCTTTCAGCCCGAGAAAAATGCGTTTTTCAATCTGGAGCATCCTAAAGTAAATGCTGGGCTCAGAAGAGCACACTGATTCAGCTCTTAGCCCCACTGTGCAGAAGTTGTCAAAACGTGTTTTTCAGCTCGAGATAAACGCGTTTTTCAGTCTGGAGCATCCCAATGTAACTGCTGGGCTCAGAAGAGCACACTGAGTCAGCTCTTAGCCCCACTGTGAAGAAGTTGTCAAAATGTCTTTTTCAGACCGAGTTAAACGCGTTTTTCAATCTGGAGCATCCCAATGTAGCTGCTGGGCTCAGAAGAGCACACTGAGTCAGCTCTTCGCCCCACTATGCAGAAGTTGTCCAAACGTGTTTTTGAGCCCGAGATAAACATGTTTTTCAGTCTGGAGCATCCCAATGTAACTGCTGGGCTCAGAAGAGCACACTGAGTCAGCTCTTAGCCCCACTGTGAAGAAGTTGTCAAAACGTCTTTTTCAGACCGAGTTAAACGCGTTTTTCAATCTGGAGCATCCCAATGTAGCTGCTGTGCTCAGAAGAGCACACTGAGTCAGCTCTTCGCCCCACTATGCAGAAGTTGTCCAAACGTGTTTTTGAGCCCGAGATAAACATGTTTTTCAGTTTGGAGCATCCCAATGTAACTGCTGGGCTCAGAAGAGCACACTGAGTCAGCTCTTAGCCCCACTGTACAGAAGTTGTCAAAACGTGTTTTTCAGCACGAGATGAACGCGTTTTTCAATCTTTAGCATCCCAATGTAACTGCTGGGCTCAGAAGAGCACACTGAGTCAGCTCTTACCCCCACTGTGAAGAAGTTGTCAAAACGTCTTTTTCAGCCCGAAATAAACGCGTTTTTCAATCTAGAGCATCCCAATGTAACTGCTGGGCTCAGAAGAGCAAACTGAGTCAGCTCTTTGCCCCACTATGCAGAAGTTGTCCAAACGTGTTTTTGAGCCCGAGATAAACGCGTTTTTCATTCTGGAGCATCCCAATGTAACTGCTGGACTCAGAAGAGCACACTGAGTCAGCTCTTAGCCCCACTGTGTAGAAGTTGTCAAAACGTGTCTTTCAGCCCGAGAAAAATGCGTTTTTCAATCTGGAGCATCCCAATGTAACTGCTGGGCTCAGAAGAGCACACTGAGTCAGCCTTTCGCCCCACTATGCAGAAGTTGTCCAGACGTGTTTTTGAGCCCGAGATAAACATGTTTTTAATTCCGGAGCATCCCAATGTAACTGCTGGGCTCAGAAGAGCACACTGAGTCAGCTCTTAGCCCCACTGTGTAGAAGTTGTCAAAACGTGTCTTTCAGCCCGAGAAAAATGCGTTTTTCAATCTGGAGCATCCCAAAGTAAATGCTGGGCTCAGAAGAGCACACTGATTCAGCTCTTAGCCCCACTGTGCAGAGGTTGTCAAAACGTGTTTTTCAGCCCGAGATAAACGCGTTTTTCAATCTGGAGCATCCCTATGTAACTGCTAGGCTCAGAAGAGCACACTGAGTCAGCTCTTAGCCCCACTGTGCAGAAGTTGACAAAACGTGTTTTTCATAATGAGATAAACGCGTTTTTCAATCTGTAGCATCCCAATGTAACTGCTGGGCTCAGAAGAGCACACTGAGTCAGCTCTTAGCCCCACTGTGAAGAAGTTCTCAAAACGTGTTTTTCAACTCGAGATAAACGCTTTTTTCAATCTGGAGCATCCCAATGTAACTGCTGGACTCAGAAGAGCACACTGAGTCAGCTCTTAGCCCCACTGTGTAGAAGTTGTCAAAACGTGTCTTTCAGCGCGAGAAAAATGCGTTTTTCAATCTGGAGCATCCCAAAGTAAATGCTGGGCTCAGAAGAGCACACTGAGTCAGCTCTTAGCCCCACTGTGCAGAGGTTGTCAAAACGTGTTTTTCAGCCCGAGATAAACGCGTTTTTCAATCTGGAGCATCCCAATGTAACTTCTGGGCTCAGAAGAGCACACTGAGTCAGCTCTTAGCCCCACTGTGAAGAAGTTGTCAAAACGTCTTTTTCAGCTCGAGATAAACGCGTTTTTCAATCTGGAGCATCCCAATGTAGCTGCTGGGCTCAGAAGAGCACACTGAGTCAGCCTTTCGCCCCACTATGCAGAAGTTGTCCAAACGTGTTTTTGAGCCCGAGATAAACATGTTTTTAATTCCGGAGCATCCCAATGTAACTGCTGGGCTCAGAAGAGCACACTGAGTCAGCTCTTAGCCCCACTGTGTAGAAGTTGTCAAAACGTGTCTTTCAGCCCGAGAAAAATGCGTTTTTCAATCTGGAGCATCCCAAAGTAAATGCTGGGCTCAGAAGAGCACACTGATTCAGCTCTTAGCCCCACTGTGCAGAGGTTGTCAAAACGTGTTTTTCAGCCCGAGATAAACGCGTTTTTCAATCTGGAGCATCCCTATGTAACTGCTAGGCTCAGAAGAGCACACTGAGTCAGCTCTTAGCCCAACTGTGCAGAAGTTGACAAAACGTGTTTTTCAGCATGAGATAAACGCGTTTTTCAATCTGTAGCATCCCAATGTAACTGCTGGGCTCAGAAGAGCACACTGAGTCAGCTCTTAGCCCCACTGTATAGAAGTTGTCAAAACGTGTTTTTCAGCACGAGATGAACGCGTTTTTCAATCTTTAGCATCCCAATGTAACTGCTGGGCTCAGAAGAGCACACTGAGTCAGCTCTTAGCCCCACTGTGAAGAAGTTCTCAAAACGTGTTTTTCAACCCGAGATAAACGCTTTTTTCAATCTGGAGCATCCCAATGTAACTGCTGGGCTCAGTAGAGCACACTGAGTCAGCTCTTAGCCCCACTGTGAAGAAGTTGTCAAAACGTCTTTTTCAGCCCGAAATAAACGCGTTTTTCAATCTAGAGCATCCCAATGTAACTGCTGGGCTCAGAAGAGCACACTGAGTCAGCTCTTTGCCCCACTATGCAGAAGTTGTCAAAACGTGTTTTTCAGGCCGAGATAAACGCGTTTTTCAATCTGGAGCATCCCAATGTAACTTCTGGGCTCAGAAGAGCACACTGAGTCAGCTCTTAGCCCCACTGTGAAGAAGTTGTCAAAATGTCTTTTTCAGCCCGAGATAAATGTGTTTTTCAATCTGGTGCATCCCAATGTAACTGCTGGACTCAGAAGAGCACACTGAGTCAGCTCTTAGCCCCACTGTGTAGAAGTTGTCAAAACGTGTCTTTCAGCCCGAGAAAAATGCGTTTTTCAATCTGGAGCATCCCAAAGTAAATGCTGGGCTCAGAAGAGCACACTGAGTCAGCTCTTAGCCCCACTGTGTAGAAGTTGTCAAAACGTGTCTTTCAGCCCGAGAAAAATGCGTTTTTCAATCTGGAGCATCCCAAAGTAAATGCTGGGCTCAGAAGAGCACACTGATTCAGCTCTTAGCCCCACTGTGCAGAGGTTGTCAAAACTTGTTTTTCAGCCCGAGATAAACGCGTTTTTCAATCTGGAGCATCCCTATGTAACTGCTAGGCTCAGAAGAGCACACTGAGTCAGCTCTTCGCCCCACTGTGCAGAAGTTGTCAAAACGTCTTTTTCAGCTCGAGATAAACGCGTTTTTCAATCTGGAGCATCCCTATGTAACTGCTAGGCTCAGAACAACACACTGAGACAGCTCTTAGCCCCACTGTGCAGAAGTTGTCAAAACGTGTTTTTCAGCTCGAGATAAACGCGTTTTTCAATCTGGAGCATCCCAATGTAACTGCTGGGCTCAGAAGAGCACACTGAGTCAGCTCTTAGCCCCACTGTGAAGAAGTTGTCAAAACGTCTTTTTCAGCCCGAAATAAACGCGTTTTTCAATCTAGAGCATCCCAATGTAACTGCTGGGCTCAGAAGAGCAAACTGAGTCAGCTCTTTGCCCCACTATGCAGAAGTTGTCCAAACGTGTTTTTGAGCCCGAGATAAACGCGTTTTTCATTCTGGAGCATCCCAATGTAGCTGCTGGGCTCAGAAGAGCACACTGAGTCAGCTCTTCGCCCCACTATGCAGAAGTTGTCCAAACGTGTTTTTGAGCCCGAGATAAACATGTTTTTCAGTCTGGAGCATCCCAATGTAACTGCTGGGCTCAGAAGAGCACACTGAGTCAGCTCTTAGCCCCACTGTGAAGAAGTTGTCAAAACGTCTTTTTCAGACCGAGTTAAACGCGTTTTTCAATCTGGAGCATCCCAATGTAGCTGCTGGGCTCAGAAGAGCACACTGAGTCAGCTCTTCGCCCCACTATGCAGAAGTTGTCCAAACGTGTTTTTGAGCCCGAGATAAACATGTTTTTCAGTTTGGAGCATCCCAATGTAACTGCTGGGCTCAGAAGAGCACACTGAGTCAGCTCTTAGCCCCACTGTACAGAAGTTGTCAAAACGTGTTTTTCAGCACGAGATGAACGCGTTTTTCAATCTTTAGCATCCCAATGTAACTGCTGGGCTCAGAAGAGCACACTGAGTCAGCTCTTACCCCGACTGTGAAGAAGTTGTCAAAACGTCTTTTTCAGCCCGAAATAAACGCGTTTTTCAATCTAGAGCATCCCAATGTAACTGCTGGGCTCAGAAGAGCACACTGAGTCAGCCATTCGCCCCACTATGCAGAAGTTGTCCAAACGTGTTTTTGAGCCCGAGATAAACATGTTTTTAATTCCGGAGCATCCCAATGTAACTGCTGGGCTCAGAAGAGCACACTGAGTCAGCTCTTAGCCCCACTGTGTAGAAGTTGTCAAAACGTGTCTTTCAGCCCGAGAAAAATGCGTTTTTCAATCTGGAGCATCCCAAAGTAAATGCTGGGCTCAGAAGAGCACACTGATTCAGCTCTTACCCCACTGTGCAGAGGTTGTCAAAACGTGTTTTTCAGCCCGAGATAAACGCGTTTTTCAATCTGGAGCATCCCTATGTAACTGCTAGGCTCAGAAGAGCACACTGAGTCAGCTCTTAGCCCCACTGTGCAGAAGTTGACAAAACGTGTTTTTCAGCATGAGATAAACGCGTTTTTCAATCTGTAGCATCCCAATGTAACTGCTGGGCTCAGAAGAGCACACTGAGTCAGCTCTTAGCCCCACTGTGAAGAAGTTCTCAAAACGTGTTTTTCAACCCGAGATAAACGCTTTTTTCAATCTGGAGCATCCCAATGTAACTGCTGGACTCAGAAGAGCACACTGAGTCAGCTCTTAGCCCCACTGTGTAGAAGTTGTCAAAACGTGTCTTTCAGCCCGAGAAAAATGCGTTTTTCAATCTGGAGCATCCCAATGTAACTGCTGGGCTCAGAAGAGCACACTGAGTCAGCTCTTAGCCCCACTGTGAAGAAGTTGTCAAAACGTCTTTTTCAGCCCGAAATAAACGCGTTTTTCAATCTAGAGCATCCCAATGTAACTGCTGGGCTCAGAAGAGCAAACTGAGTCAGCTCTTTGCCCCACTATGCAGAAGTTGTCCAAACGTGTTTTTGAGCCCGAGATAAACGCGTTTTTCATTCTGGAGCATCCCAATGTAACTGCTGGACTCAGAAGAGCACACTGAGTCAGCTCTTAGCCCCACTGTGTAGAAGTTGTCAAAACGTGTCTTTCAGCCCGAGAAAAATGCGTTTTTCAATCTGGAGCATCCCAATGTAACTGCTGGGCTCAGAAGAGCACACTGAGTCAGCCTTTCGCCCCACTATGCAGAAGTTGTCCAAACGTGTTTTTGAGCCCGAGATAAACATGTTTTTAATTCCGGAGCATCCCAATGTAACTGCTGGGCTCAGAAGAGCACACTGAGTCAGCTCTTAGCCCCACTGTGTAGAAGTTGTCAAAACGTGTCTTTCAGCCCGAGAAAAATGCGTTTTTCAATCTGGAGCATCCCAAAGTAAATGCTGGGCTCAGAAGAGCACACTGATTCAGCTCTTACCCCACTGTGCAGAGGTTGTCAAAACGTGTTTTTCAGCATGAGATAAACGCGTTTTTCAATCTGTAGCATCCCAATGTAACTGCTGGGCTCAGAAGAGCACACTGAGTCAGCTCTTAGCCCCACTGTGAAGAAGTTCTCAAAACGTGTTTTTCAACCCGAGATAAACGCTTTTTTCAATCTGGAGCATCCCAATGTAACTGCTGGACTCAGAAGAGCACACTGAGTCAGCTCTTAGCCCCACTGTGTAGAAGTTGTCAAAACGTGTCTTTCAGCCCGAGAAAAATGCGTTTTTCAATCTGGAGCATCCCAAAGTAAATGCTGGGCTCAGAAGAGCACACTGAGTCAGCTCTTAGCCCCACTGTGCAGAGGTTGTCAAAACGTGTTTTTCAGCCCGAGATAAACGCGTTTTTCAATCTGGAGCATCCCTATGTAACTGCTAGGCTCAGAACAACACACTGAGACAGCTCTTAGCCCCACTGTGCAGAAGTTGTCAAAACATGTTTTTCAGGCCGAGATAAACGCGTTTTTCAATCTGGAGCATCCCAATGTAACTTCTGGGCTCAGAACAGCACACTGAGTCAGCTCTTAGCCCCACTGTGAAGAAGTTGTCAAAACGTCTTTTTGAGCTCGAGATAAACGCGTTTTTCAATCTGGAGCATCCCAATGTAGCTGCTGGGCTCAGAAGAGCACACTGAGTCAGCCTTTCGCCCCACTATGCAGAAGTTGCCCAAACGTGTTTTTGAGCCCGAGATAAACATGTTTTTAATTCCGGAGCATCCCAATGTAACTGCTGGGCTCAGAAGAGCACACTGAGTCAGCTCTTAGCCCCACTGTGTAGAAGTTGTCAAAACGTGTCTTTCAGCCCGAGAAAAATGCGTTTTTCAATCTGGAGCATCCCAAAGTAAATGCTGGGCTCAGAAGAGCACACTGATTCAGCTCTTAGCCCCACTGTGCAGAGGTTGTCAAAACGTGTTTTTCAGCCCGAGATAAACGCGTTTTTCAATCTGGAGCATCCCTATGTAACTGCTAGGCTCAGAAAAGCACACTGAGTCAGCTCTTCGCCCCATTGTGCAGAAGTTGTCAAAACGTCTTTTTCAGCTCGAGATAAACGCGTTTTTCAATCTGGAGCATCCCTATGTAACTGCTAGGCTCAGAACAACACACTGAGACAGCTCTTAGCCCCACTGTGCAGAAGTTGTCAAAACGTGTTTTTCAGCTCAAGATAAACGCGTTTTTCAATCTGGAGCATCCCAATGTAACTTCTGGGCTCAGAAGAGCACACTGAGTCAGCTCTTAGCCCCACTGTGAAGAAGTTGTCAAAATGTCTTTTTCAGCCCGAGATAAACGCGTTTTTCAGTCTGGAGCATCCCAATGTAACTGCTGGGCTCAGAAGAGCACACTGAGTCAGCTCTTAGCCCCACTGTGAAGAAGTTGTCAAAACGTCTTTTTCAGACCGAGTTAAACGCGTTTTTCAATCTGGAGCATCCCAATGTAGCTGCTGGGCTCAGAAGAGCACACTGAGTCAGCTCTTAGCCCCACTGTGCAGAAGTTGTCAAAACGTGTTTTTCAGCACGAGATGAACGCGTTTTTCAATCTTTAGCATCCCAATGTAACTGCTGGGCTCAGAAGAGCACACTGAGTCAGCTCTTAGCCCCACTGTGAAGAAGTTGTCAAAACGTCTTTTTCAGACCGAGTTAAACGCGTTTTTCAATCTGGAGCATCCCAATGTAGCTGCTGGGCTCAGAAGAGCACACTGAGTCAGCTCTTCGCCCCACTATGCAGAAGTTGTCCAAACGTGTTTTTGAGCCCGAGATAAACATGTTTTTCAGTTTGGAGCATCCCAATGTAACTGCTGGGCTCAGAAGAGCACACTGAGTCAGCTCTTAGCCCCACTGTACAGAAGTTGTCAAAACGTGTTTTTCAGCACGAGATGAACGCGTTTTTCAATCTTTAGCAACCCAATGTAACTGCTGGGCTCAGAAGAGCACACTGAGTCAGCTCTTACCCCGACTGTGAAGAAGTTGTCAAAACGTCTTTTTCAGCCCGAAATAAACGCGTTTTTCAATCTAGAGCATCCCAATGTAACTGCTGGGCTCAGAAGAGCACACTGAGTCAGCCATTCGCCCCACTATGCAGAAGTTGTCCAAACGTGTTTTTGAGCCCGAGATAAACATGTTTTTAATTCCGGAGCATCCCAATGTAACTGCTGGGCTCAGAAGAGCACACTGAGTCAGCTCTTAGCCCCACTGTGTAGAAGTTGTCAAAACGTGTCTTTCAGCCCGAGAAAAATGCGTTTTTCAATCTGGAGC
This sequence comes from Atractosteus spatula, assembly GCF_055471065.1. Classification (NCBI taxonomy): domain Eukaryota; kingdom Metazoa; phylum Chordata; class Actinopteri; order Semionotiformes; family Lepisosteidae; genus Atractosteus; species Atractosteus spatula. Next base: position 2,406,376 of record NC_142725.1, read on the forward strand.
ATCCCAAAGTAAATGCTGGGCTCAGAAGAGCACACTGATTCAGCTCTTACCCCACTGTGCAGAGGTTGTCAAAACGTGTTTTTCAGCCCGAGATAAACGCGTTTTTCAATCTGGAGCATCCCTATGTAACTGCTAGGCTCAGAAGAGCACACTGAGTCAGCTCTTAGCCCCACTGTGCAGAAGTTGACAAAACGTGTTTTTCAGCATGAGATAAACGCGTTTTTCAATCTGTAGCATCCCAATGTAACTGCTGGGCTCAGAAGAGCACACTGAGTCAGCTCTTAGCCCCACTGTGAAGAAGTTCTCAAAACGTGTTTTTCAACCCGAGATAAACGCTTTTTTCAATCTGGAGCATCCCAATGTAACTGCTGGACTCAGAAGAGCACACTGAGTCAGCTCTTAGCCCCACTGTGTAGAAGTTGTCAAAACGTGTCTTTCAGCCCGAGAAAAATGCGTTTTTCAATCTGGAGCATCCCAAAGTAAATGCTGGGCTCAGAAGAGCACACTGAGTCAGCTCTTAGCCCCACTGTGCAGAGGTTGTCAAAACGTGTTTTTCAGCCCGAGATAAACGCGTTTTTCAATCTGGAGCATCCCTATGTAACTGCTAGGCTCAGAACAACACACTGAGACAGCTCTTAGCCCCACTGTGCAGAAGTTGTCAAAACATGTTTTTCAGGCCGAGATAAACGCGTTTTTCAATCTGGAGCATCCCAATGTAACTGCTGGGCTCAGAAGAGCACACTGAGTCAGCTCTTAGCCCCACTGTGAAGAAGTTGTCAAAACGTCTTTTTCAGACCGAGTTAAACGCGTTTTTCAATCTGGAGCATCCCAATGTAGCTGCTGGGCTCAGAAGAGCACACTGAGTCAGCTCTTCGCCCCACTATGCAGAAGTTGTCCAAACGTGTTTTTGAGCCCGAGATAAACATGTTTTTCAGTCTGGAGCATCCCAATGTAACTGCTGGGCTCAGAAGAGCACACTGAGTCAGCTCTTAGCCCCACTGTGCAGAAGTTGTCAAAACGTGTTTTTCAGCACGAGATGAACGCGTTTTTCAATCTTTAGCATCCCAATGTAACTGCTGGGCTCAGAAGAGCACACTGAGTCAGCTCTTAGCCCCACTGTGAAGAAGTTGTCAAAACGTCTTTTTCAGACCGAGTTAAACGCGTTTTTCAATCTGGAGCATCCCAATGTAGCTGCTGGGCTCAGAAGAGCACACTGAGTCAGCTCTTCGCCCCACTATGCAGAAGTTGTCCAAACGTGTTTTTGAGCCCGAGATAAACATGTTTTTCAGTCTGGAGCATCCCAATGTAACTGCTGGGCTCAGAAGAGCACACTGAGTCAGCTCTTAGCCCCACTGTGCAGAAGTTGTCAAAACGTGTTTTTCAGCACGAGATGAACGCGTTTTTCAATCTTTAGCATCCCAATGTAACTGCTGGGCTCAGAAGAGCACACTGAGTCAGCTCTTAGCCCCACTGTGAAGAAGTTGTCAAAACGTCTTTTTCAGCCCGAAATAAACGCGTTTTTCAATCTAGAGCATCCCAATGTAACTGCTGGGCTCAGAAGAGCAAACTGAGTCAGCTCTTTGCCCCACTATGCAGAAGTTGTCCAAACGTGTTTTTGAGCCCGAGATAAACGCGTTTTTCATTCTGGAGCATCCCAATGTAGCTGCTGGGCTCAGAAGAGCACACTGAGTCAGCTCTTCGCCCCACTATGCAGAAGTTGTCCAAACGTGTTTTTGAGCCCGAGATAAACATGTTTTTCAGTCTGGAGCATCCCAATGTAACTGCTGGGCTCAGAAGAGCACACTGAGTCAGCTCTTAGCCCCACTGTGAAGAAGTTGTCAAAACGTCTTTTTCAGACCGAGTTAAACGCGTTTTTCAATCTGGAGCATCCCAATGTAGCTGCTGGGCTCAGAAGAGCACACTGAGTCAGCTCTTCGCCCCACTATGCAGAAGTTGTCCAAACGTGTTTTTGAGCCCGAGATAAACATGTTTTTCAGTTTGGAGCATCCCAATGTAACTGCTGGGCTCAGAAGAGCACACTGAGTCAGCTCTTAGCCCCACTGTACAGAAGTTGTCAAAACGTGTTTTTCAGCACGAGATGAACGCGTTTTTCAATCTTTAGCATCCCAATGTAACTGCTGGGCTCAGAAGAGCACACTGAGTCAGCTCTTACCCCGACTGTGAAGAAGTTGTCAAAACGTCTTTTTCAGCCCGAAATAAACGCGTTTTTCAATCTAGAGCATCCCAATGTAACTGCTGGGCTCAGAAGAGCAAACTGAGTCAGCTCTTTGCCCCACTATGCAGAAGTTGTCCAAACGTGTTTTTGAGCCCGAGATAAACGCGTTTTTCATTCTGGAGCATCCCAATGTAACTGCTGGACTCAGAAGAGCACACTGAGTCAGCTCTTAGCCCCACTGTGTAGAAGTTGTCAAAACGTGTCTTTCAGCCCGAGAAAAATGCGTTTTTCAATCTGGAGCATCCCAATGTAACTGCTGGGCTCAGAAGAGCACACTGAGTCAGCCTTTCGCCCCACTATGCAGAAGTTGTCCAAACATGTTTTTGAGCCCGAGATAAACATGTTTTTAATTCCGGAGCATCCCAATGTAACTGCTGGGCTCAGAAGAGCACACTGAGTCAGCTCTTAGCCCCACTGTGTAGAAGTTGTCAAAACGTGTCTTTCAGCCCGAGAAAAATGCGTTTTTCAATCTGGAGCATCCCAAAGTAAATGCTGGGCTCAGAAGAGCACACTGATTCAGCTCTTACCCCACTGTGCAGAGGTTGTCAAAACGTGTTTTTCAGCCCGAGATAAACGCGTTTTTCAATCTGGAGCATCCCTATGTAACTGCTAGGCTCAGAAGAGCACACTGAGTCAGCTCTTAGCCCCACTGTGCAGAAGTTGACAAAACGTGTTTTTCAGCATGAGATAAACGCGTTTTTCAATCTGTAGCATCCCAATGTAACTGCTGGGCTCAGAAGAGCACACTGAGTCAGCTCTTAGCCCCACTGTGAAGAAGTTCTCAAAACGTGTTTTTCAACCCGAGATAAACGCTTTTTTCAATCTGGAGCATCCCAATGTAACTGCTGGACTCAGAAGAGCACACTGAGTCAGCTCTTAGCCCCACTGTGTAGAAGTTGTCAAAACGTGTCTTTCAGCCCGAGAAAAATGCGTTTTTCAATCTGGAGCATCCCAAAGTAAATGCTGGGCTCAGAAGAGCACACTGAGTCAGCTCTTAGCCCCACTGTGCAGAGGTTGTCAAAACGTGTTTTTCAGCCCGAGATAAACGCGTTTTTCAATCTGGAGCATCCCTATGTAACTGCTAGGCTCAGAACAACACACTGAGACAGCTCTTAGCCCCACTGTGCAGAAGTTGTCAAAACATGTTTTTCAGGCCGAGATAAACGCGTTTTTCAATCTGGAGCATCCCAATGTAACTTCTGGGCTCAGAACAGCACACTGAGTCAGCTCTTAGCCCCACTGTGAAGAAGTTGTCAAAACGTCTTTTTGAGCTCGAGATAAACGCGTTTTTCAATCTGGAGCATCCCAATGTAGCTGCTGGGCTCAGAAGAGCACACTGAGTCAGCCTTTCGCCCCACTATGCAGAAGTTGCCCAAACGTGTTTTTGAGCCCGAGATAAACATGTTTTTAATTCCGGAGCATCCCAATGTAACTGCTGGGCTCAGAAGAGCACACTGAGTCAGCTCTTAGCCCCACTGTGTAGAAGTTGTCAAAACGTGTCTTTCAGCCCGAGAAAAATGCGTTTTTCAATCTGGAGCATCCCAAAGTAAATGCTGGGCTCAGAAGAGCACACTGATTCAGCTCTTAGCCCCACTGTGCAGAGGTTGTCAAAACGTGTTTTTCAGCCCGAGATAAACGCGTTTTTCAATCTGGAGCATCCCTATGTAACTGCTAGGCTCAGAAAAGCACACTGAGTCAGCTCTTCGCCCCATTGTGCAGAAGTTGTCAAAACGTCTTTTTCAGCTCGAGATAAACGCGTTTTTCAATCTGGAGCATCCCTATGTAACTGCTAGGCTCAGAACAACACACTGAGACAGCTCTTAGCCCCACTGTGCAGAAGTTGTCAAAACGTGTTTTTCAGCTCAAGATAAACGCGTTTTTCAATCTGGAGCATCCCAATGTAACTTCTGGGCTCAGAAGAGCACACTGAGTCAGCTCTTAGCCCCACTGTGAAGAAGTTGTCAAAATGTCTTTTTCAGCCCGAGATAAACGCGTTTTTCAGTCTGGAGCATCCCAATGTAACTGCTGGGCTCAGAAGAGCACACTGAGTCAGCTCTTAGCCCCACTGTGAAGAAGTTGTCAAAACGTCTTTTTCAGACCGAGTTAAACGCGTTTTTCAATCTGGAGCATCCCAATGTAGCTGCTGGGCTCAGAAGAGCACACTGAGTCAGCTCTTCGCCCCACTATGCAGAAGTTGTCCAAACGTGTTTTTGAGCCCGAGATAAACATGTTTTTCAGTCTGGAGCATCCCAATGTAACTGCTGGGCTCAGAAGAGCACACTGAGTCAGCTCTTAGCCCCACTGTGCAGAAGTTGTCAAAACGTGTTTTTCAGCACGAGATGAACGCGTTTTTCAATCTTTAGCATCCCAATGTAACTGCTGGGCTCAGAAGAGCACACTGAGTCAGCTCTTAGCCCCACTGTGAAGAAGTTGTCAAAACGTCTTTTTCAGACCGAGTTAAACGCGTTTTTCAATCTGGAGCATCCCAATGTAGCTGCTGGGCTCAGAAGAGCACACTGAGTCAGCTCTTCGCCCCACTATGCAGAAGTTGTCCAAACGTGTTTTTGAGCCCGAGATAAACATGTTTTTCAGTTTGGAGCATCCCAATGTAACTGCTGGGCTCAGAAGAGCACACTGAGTCAGCTCTTAGCCCCACTGTACAGAAGTTGTCAAAACGTGTTTTTCAGCACGAGATGAACGCGTTTTTCAATCTTTAGCATCCCAATGTAACTGCTGGGCTCAGAAGAGCACACTGAGTCAGCTCTTACCCCCACTGTGAAGAAGTTGTCAAAACGTCTTTTTCAGCCCGAAATAAACGCGTTTTTCAATCTAGAGCATCCCAATGTAACTGCTGGGCTCAGAAGAGCAAACTGAGTCAGCTCTTTGCCCCACTATGCAGAAGTTGTCCAAACGTGTTTTTGAGCCCGAGATAAACGCGTTTTTCATTCTGGAGCATCCCAATGTAACTGCTGGACTCAGAAGAGCACACTGAGTCAGCTCTTAGCCCCACTGTGTAGAAGTTGTCAAAACGTGTCTTTCAGCCCGAGAAAAATGCGTTTTTCAATCTGGAGCATCCCAATGTAACTGCTGGGCTCAGAAGAGCACACTGAGTCAGCCTTTCGCCCCACTATGCAGAAGTTGTCCAAACGTGTTTTTGAGCCCGAGATAAACATGTTTTTAATTCCGGAGCATCCCAATGTAACTGCTGGGCTCAGAAGAGCACACTGAGTCAGCTCTTAGCCCCACTGTGTAGAAGTTGTCAAAACGTGTCTTTCAGCCCGAGAAAAATGCGTTTTTCAATCTGGAGCATCCCAAAGTAAATGCTGGGCTCAGAAGAGCACACTGATTCAGCTCTTACCCCACTGTGCAGAGGTTGTCAAAACGTGTTTTTCAGCCCGAGATAAACGCGTTTTTCAATCTGGAGCATCCCTATGTAACTGCTAGGCTCAGAAGAGCACACTGAGTCAGCTCTTAGCCCCACTGTGCAGAAGTTGACAAAACGTGTTTTTCAGCATGAGATAAACGCGTTTTTCAATCTGTAGCATCCCAATGTAACTGCTGGGCTCAGAAGAGCACACTGAGTCAGCTCTTAGCCCCACTGTGAAGAAGTTCTCAAAACGTGTTTTTCAACCCGAGATAAACGCTTTTTTCAATCTGGAGCATCCCAATGTAACTGCTGGACTCAGAAGAGCACACTGAGTCAGCTCTTAGCCCCACTGTGTAGAAGTTGTCAAAACGTGTCTTTCAGCCCGAGAAAAATGCGTTTTTCAATCTGGAGCATCCCAAAGTAAATGCTGGGCTCAGAAGAGCACACTGAGTCAGCTCTTAGCCCCACTGTGCAGAGGTTGTCAAAACGTGTTTTTCAGCCCGAGATAAACGCGTTTTTCAATCTGGAGCATCCCTATGTAACTGCTAGGCTCAGAACAACACACTGAGACAGCTCTTAGCCCCACTGTGCAGAAGTTGTCAAAACATGTTTTTCAGGCCGAGATAAACGCGTTTTTCAATCTGGAGCATCCCAATGTAACTTCTGGGATCAGAAGAGGACACTGAGTCAGCTCTTAGCCCCACTGTGAAGAAGTTGTCAAAACGTCTTTTTCAGCTCGAGATAAACGCGTTTTTCAATCTGGAGCATCCCAATGTAGCTGCTGGGCTCAGAAGAGCACACTGAGTCAGCCTTTCGCCCCACTATGCAGAAGTTGTCCAAACGTGTTTTTGAGCCTGAGATAAACATGTTTTTAATTCCGGAGCATCCCAATGTAACTGCTGGGCTCAGAAGAGCACACTGAGTCAGCTCTTAGCCCCACTGTGTAGAAGTTGTCAAAACGTGTCTTTCAGCCCGAGAAAAATGCGTTTTTCAATCTGGAGCATCCCAAAGTAAATGCTGGGCTCAGAAGAGCACACTGATTCAGCTCTTAGCCCCACTGTGCAGAGGTTGTCAAAACGTGTTTTTCAGCCCGAGATAAACGCGTTTTTCAATCTGGAGCATCCCTATGTAACTGCTAGGCTCAGAAGAGCACACTGAGTCACCTCTTAGCCCCACTGTGCAGAAGTTGACAAAACGTGTTTTTCAGCATGAGATAAACGCGTTTTTCAATCTGTAGCATCCCAATGTAACTGCTGGGCTCAGAAGAGCACACTGAGTCAGCTCTTAGCCCCACTGTACAGAAGTTGTCAAAACGTGTTTTTCAGCACGAGATGAACGCGTTTTTCAATCTTTAGCATCCCAATGTAACTGCTGGGCTCAGAAGAGCACACTGAGTCAGCTCTTACCCCCACTGTGAAGAAGTTGTCAAAACGTCTTTTTCAGCCCGAAATAAACGCGTTTTTCAATCTAGAGCATCCCAAAGTAACTGCTGGGCTCAGAAGAGCAAACTGAGTCAGCTCTTTGCCCCACTATGCAGAAGTTGTCCAAACGTGTTTTTGAGCCCGAGATAAACGCGTTTTTCATTCTGGAGCATCCCAATGTAACTGCTGGACTCAGAAGAGCACACTGAGTCAGCTCTTAGCCCCACTGTGTAGAAGTTGTCAAAACGTGTTTTTCAGCCCGAGAAAAATGCGTTTTTCAATCTGGAGCATCCCAAAGTAAATGCTGGGCTCAGAAGAGCACACTGATTCAGCTCTTAGCCCCACTGTGCAGAGGTTGTCAAAACGTGTTTTTCAGCCCGAGATAAACGCGTTTTTCAATCTGGAGCATCCCTATGTAACTGCTAGGCTCAGAAGAGCACACTGAGTCAGCTCTTAGCCCCACTGTGCAGAAGTTGACAAAACGTGTTTTTCAGCCCGAGAAAAATGCGTTTTTCAATCTGGAGCATTCCAAAGTAAATGCTGGGCTCAGAAGAGCATACTGATTCAGCTCTTAGCCCCACTGTGCAGAGGTTGTCAAAACGTGTTTTTCAGCCCGATATAAACGCGTTTTTCAATCTGGAGCATCCTAATGGAACTGCTGGACTCAGAAGAGAACACTGAGTCAGCTCTTAGCCCCACTGTGCAGGAGTTGTCAAAACGTGTTTTTCAGCATGAGATAAACGCGTTTTTCAATCTTTAGCATCCCAATGTAACTGCTGGGCTCAGAAGAGCACACTGAGTCAGCTCTTAGCCCCACTGTGAAGAAGTTGTCAAAACGTCTTTTTCAGACCGAGATAAACGCGTTTTTCAATCTGGAGCATCCCAATGTAGCTGCTGGGCTCAGAAGAGCACACTGAGTCAGCTCTTTGCCCCACTATGCAGAAGTTGTCCAAACGTGTTTTTGAGCCCGAGATAAACATGTTTTTCAGTCTGGAGCATCCCAATGTAACTGCTGGGCTCAGAAGAGCACACTGAGTCAGCTCTTAGCCCCACTGTGCAGAAGTTGTCAAAACGTCTTTTTCAGCCCGAAATAAACGCGTTTTTCAATTTAGAGCATCCCAATGTAACTGCTGGGCTCAGAAGAGCAAACTGAGTCAGCTCTTTGCCCCACTATGCAGTAGTTGTCCAAACGTGTTTTTGAGCCCGAGATAAACGCGTTTTTCATTCTGGAGCATCCCTATGTAACTGCTAGGCTCAGAACAACACACTGAGACAGCTCTTAGCCCCACTGTGCAGAAGTTGTCAAAACATGTTTTTCAGGCCGAGATAAACGCGTTTTTCAATCTGGAGCATCCCAATGTAACTTCTGGGCTCAGAAGAGCACACTGAGTCAGCTCTTAGCCCCACTGTGAAGAAGTTGTCAAAACGTCTTTTTCAGCTCGAGATAAACGCGTTTTTCAATCTGGAGCATCCCAATGTAGCTGCTGGGCTCAGAAGGGCACACTGAGTCAGCTCTTCGCCCCACTATGCAGAAGTTGTCCAAATGTGTTTTTGAGCCCGAGATAAACATGTTTTTAATTCCGGAGCATCCCAATGTAACTGCTGGGCTCAGAACAACACACTGTGACAGCTCTTAGCCCCACTGTGCAGAAGATCTCAAAACATGTTTTTCTGCCCGAGATAAATGTGTTTTTCAATCTGGTGCATCCCAATGTAACTGCTGGGCTCAGAAGAGCACACTGAGTCAGCTCTTAGCCCCACTGTGAAGAAGTTGTCAAAATGTCTTTTTCAGCCCGAGATAAACGCGTTTTTCAGTCTGGAGCATTCCAATGTAACTGCAGGGCTCAGAAGAGCACACTGAGTCAGCTCTTAGCCCCACTGTGAAGAAGTTGTCAAAACATCTTTTTCAGACTGAGATAAACCCGTTTTTCAATCTGGAGCATCCCAATGTAGCTGCTGGGCTCAGAAGAGCACACTGAGTCAGCTCTTCGCCCCACTATGCAGAAGTTGTCCAAACGTGTTTTTGAGCCCGAGATAAACATGTTTTTCAGTCTGGAGCATCGCAATGTAACTGCTGGGCTCAGAAGAGCACACTGAGTCAGCTCTTAGCCCCACTGTGCAGAAGTTGTCAAAACGTGTTTTTCAGCACGAGATAAACGCGTTTTTCAATCTTTAGCATCCCAATGTAACTGCTGGGCTCAGAAGAGCACACTGAGTCAGCTCTTAGCCCCACTGTGCAGAAGTTCTCAAAACATGTTTTTCAGCCCGAGATAAACGCGATTTTCAATCTGGAGCATCCCAATGTAACTGTTGGGCTCAGAAGAGCACACTGAGTCAGCTCTTCGCCCCACTGTGCAGAAGTTGTCAAAACGTGTTTTTCAGCATGAGATAAAAGCGTTTTTCAATCTTTAGCATCCCAATGTAACTGCTGGGCTCAGAAGAGCACACTGAGTCAGCTCTTAGCCCCACTGTGAAGAAGTTGTCAAAACGTCTTTTTCAGGCCGAAATAAACGCGTTTTTCAATCTAGAGCATCCTAATGTAACTGCTGGGCTCAGAAGAGCACACTGAGTCAGCTCTTTGCCCCACTATGCAGAAGTTGTCCAAACGTGTTTTTGAGCCCGAGATAAACGCGTTTTTCAATCTGGAGCATCGCAATGTTACTGCTGGACTCAGAAGAGCACACTGAGTCAGCTCTTAGCACCACTGTGTAGAAGTTGTCAAAACGTGTCTTTCAGCCCGAGAAAAATGCGTTTTTCAGTCTGCAGCATCCCTATGTAACTTCTGGGCTCAGAAGAGCACACTGAGTCAGCTCATCGCCCCACTATGCAGAAGTTGTCCAAACGTGTTTTTGAGCCCGAGATAAACATGTTTTTCAGTCTGCAGCATCCCAATGTTACTGCTGGGCTCAGAAGAGCACACTGAGTCAACTCTTAGCCCCACTGTGCAGAAATTCTCATAACGTGTTTTTCAGCCCGAAATAAACGCGTTTTTCAATCTAGAGCATCCCAATTTAACTGCTGGGCTCAGAAGAGCACACTGAGTCAGCTCTTTGCCCCACTATGCAGAAGTTGTCCAAACGTGTTTTTGAGCCCGAGATAAACGCGTTTTTCAATCTGGAGCATCCTAATGGAACTGCTGGTCTCAGGAGAGAACACTGAGTCAGCTCTTAGTCCCACTGTGCAGAAGTTGTCAAAACGTGTTTTTCAGCATGAGATAAAGGTGTTTTTCAATCTTTAGCATCCCAATGTAACTGCTGGGCTCAGAAGAGCACAATGAGTCAGCTCTTAGCCCCACTATGCAGAAGATCTCAAAACGTCTTTTTCAGCCCGAGATAAATGTGTTTTTCAATCTGGTGCATCCGAATGTAACTGCTGGACTCAGAAGAGCACACTGAGTCAGCTCTTAGCCCCACTGTGTAGAAGTTGTCAAAACGTGTCTTTCAGCACGAGAAAAATGCGTTTTTCAATCTGGAGCATCCCAAAGTAAATGCTGGGCTCAGAAGAGCACACTGAGTCAGATCTCAGCCCCACTGTGCAGAGGTTGTCAAAACGTGTTTTTCAGGCCAAAATAAACGCGTTTTTCAATCTGGAGCATCCCAATGTAGCTGCTGGGCTCAGAAGAGCACACTGAGTCAGCTCTTCGCCCCACTATGCAGAAGTTGTCCAAACGTGTTTTTGAGCCCGAGATAAACATGTTTTTTAGTCCGGAGCATCCCAATGTAACAGCTGGGTTCAGAAGAGCACACTGAGTCAGCTCTTAGCCCCACTGTGAAGAAGTTCTCAAAACGTGTTTTTCAACCCGAGATAAAAGCGTTTTTCAATCTGGAGCATCCCAATGTAACTGCTGGGCTCAGAAGAGCACACTGAGTCAGCTCTTAGCCCCACTGTGAAGAAGTTGTCCAAACGTGTTTTTGAGCCCGAGATAAACGCGTTTTTCAGTCTGGAGTATCCCAATGTAACTGCTGGGCTCAGAAGAGCACACTGAGTCAACTCTTAGCCCCACTGTGAAGACGTTGTCAAAACGTCTTTTTCAGCCCGAAATAAACGCGTTTTTCAATCTAGAGCATCCTAATGTAACTGCTGGGCTCAGAAGAGCACACTGAGTCAGCTCTTTGCCCCACTATGCAGAAGTTGTCCAAACGTGTTTTTGAGCCCGAGATAAACGCGTTTTTCAATCTGGAGCATCCTAATGGAACTGCTGGTCTCAGAAGAGAACACTGAGTCAGCTCTTAGCCCCACTGTGCAGAAGTTGTCAAAACGTGTTTTTCAGCATGAGATAAACGCGTTTTTCAATCTTTAGCATCCCAATGTAACTGCTGGGCTCAGAAGAGCACACTGAGTCAGCTCTTAGCCCCACTATGCAGAAGATCTCAAAACATGTTTTTCAGCCCGAGATAAACGCGTTTTTCAATCTGGAGCATCCCAGTGTAACTGCTGCGCTCAGAAGAGCACACTGAGTCAGCTCTTCGCCCCACTGTGCAGAAGTTGTCAAAACGACTTTTTCAGCCCGAGATAAATGTGTTTTTCCATCTGGAGCATCCCAATGTAACTGCTGGACTCAGAAGAGCACACTGAGTCAGCTCTAAGCCCCACTGTGTAGAAGTTGTCAAGACGTGTCTTTCAGGCCGAGAAAAATGCGTTTTTCAATCTGGAGCATCCCAAAGTAAATGCTGGGCTCAGAAGAGCACACTGAGTCAGCTCTTAGCCCCACTGTGCAGAGGTTGTCAAAACGTGTTTTTCAGCCCGAGATAAACGCGTTTTTCAATCTGGAGCATCCCTATGTAACTGCTAGGCTCAGAAGAACACACTGAGACAGCTCTTAGCCCCACTGTGCAGAAGTTGTCAAAACGTGTTTTTCAGGCCGAGATAAACGCGTTTTTCAATCTGGAGCATCCCAATGTAACTTCTGGGCTCAGAAGAGCACACTGAATCAGCTCTTAGCCCCACTGTGCAGAAGTTGTCAAAACGTGTTTTTCAGCACGAGATAAACACGTTTTTCAATCTTTAGCATCCCAATGTAACTGCTGGACTCAGAAGAGCACACTGAGTCAGCTCTTAGCCCCACTGTGCAGAAGTTATCAAAACATGTTTTTCAGCCCGAGATAAACGCGTTTTTCAATCTGGAGCATCTCAATGTAACTGTTGGGCTCAGAAGAGCACACTGAGTCAGCTCTTCGCCCCACTGTGCAGAAATTGACAAAACGTGTTTTTCAGCATGAGATAAACGCGTTTTTCAATCTTTAGTATCCCAATGTAACTGCTGGGCTCAGAAGAGCACACTGAGTCAGCTCTTAGCCCCACTGTGAAGAAGTTCTCAAAACGTGTTTTTCAACCCGAGATAAATGCGTTTTTCAATCTGGAGCATCCCAATGTAACTTCTAGGCTCAGAAGAGCACACTGAGTCAGCTCTTAGCCCCACTGTGCAGAAGTTCTCAAAACGTGTTTTTCAGCCCGAGATCAACGCGTTTCTCAATCTGGAGCATCCCAATGTAACTTCTGGGCTCAGAAGAGCACACTGAATCAGCTCTTAGCCCCACTGTGCAGAAGTTGTCAAAATGTGTTTTTCAGCACGAGATAAACCCGTTTTTCAATCTTTAGCATCCCAATGTAACTGCTGGACTCAGAAGAGCACACTGAGTCAGCTCTTAGCCCCACTGTGCAGAAGTTCTCAAAACATGTTTTTCAGCCCGAGATAAACGCGTTTTTCAATCTGGAGCATCTCAATGTAACTGTTGGGCTCAGAAGAGCACACTGAGTCAGCTCTTCGCCCCACTGTGCAGAAATTGACAAAACGTGTTTTTCAGCATGAGATAAACGCGTTTTTCAAACTTTAGTATCCCAATGTAACTGCTGGGCTCAGAAGAGCACACTGAGTCAGCTCTTAGCCCCACTGTGAAGAAGTTCTCAAAACGTCTTTTACAGCCCGAGATAAATGTGTTTTTCAATCTGGTGCATCCCAATGTAACTGCTGGACTCAGAAGAGCACACTGAGTCAGCTCTTAGCCCCACTGTGCAGAAGTTGTCAAAACGTGTATTTCAGCCTGAGAAAAATGCGTTTTTCAATCTGGAGCATCCCAATGTAACTGCTAGGCTCAGAAGAACACACTGAGACAGCTCTTAGCCCCACTGTGCAGAAGTTGTCAAAACGTGGTTTTCAGCCGAGATAAATGTGTTTTTCAATCTGGTGCATCCGAATGTAACTGCTGGACTCAGAAGAGCACACTGAGTCAGCTCTTAGCCCCACTGTGCAGAAGTTGTCAAAACGTGTATGTCAGCCCGAGAAAAATGCGTTTTTCAATCTGGAGCATCCCAATGTAACTGCTATGCTCAGAAGAACACACTGAGACAGCTCTTAGCCCCAATGTGCAGAAGTTGTCAAAACGGGTTTTTCAGGCCGAGATAAACGCGTTTTTCAATCTGGAGCATCCCAATGTAACTTCTGGGCTCAGAAGAGCACACTGAGTCAGCTCTTAGCCCCACTGTGAAGAAGTTGTCAAAACGTGTTTTTCAGCCCGAGATAAACGCGTTTTTCAATCTGGAGCATCCCAATGTAACTGCTGGGCTCAGAAGAGCACACTGAGTCAGCTCTAAGCCCCACTGTGACGAAGTTGTCAAAACGTCTTTTTCAGCCCGAAATAAACGCGTTTTTCAATCTAGAGCATCCCAATGTAACTGCTGGGCTCAGAAGAGCACACTGAGTCAGCTCTTAGCCCCACTGTGTAGAAGTTGTCAAAACGTGTCTTTCAGCCCGAGAAAAATGCGTTTTTCAATCTGGAGCATCCCAAAGTAACTGCTGGGCTCAGAAGAGCACACTGAGTCAGCTCTTAGCCCCACTGTGCAGAGGTTGTCAAAACGTGTTTTTCAGCTCGAGAAAAATGCGTTTTTCAATCTGGAGCATCCCAAAGTAACTGCTGGGCTCAGAAGAGCACACTGAGTCAGCTCTTAGCCGCACTGTGCAGAAGTTGTCAAAACGTGTCTTTCAGCCCGAGAAAAATGCGTTTTTCAATCTGGAGCATCCCAAAGTAACTGTTGGGCTCAGAAGAGCACAGTGAGTCAACTCTTCGCCCCACTGTGCAGAAATTGACAAAACGTGTTTTTCAGCATGAGATAAACGCGTTTTTCAATCTTTAGCATCCCAATGTAACTGCTGGGCTCAGAAGAGCACACTGAGTCAGCTCTTAGCCCCACTGTGAAGAAGTTCTCAAAACGTGTTTTTCAACCCGAGATAAATGCGTTTTTCAATCTGGAGCATCCCAATGTAACTGATGGGCTCAGAAGAGCACACTGAGTCAGCTCTTAGCCCCACTGTGCAGAAGTTCTCAAAACGTGTTTTTCAGCCCGAGATCAACGCGTTTCTCAATCTGGAGCATCCCAATGTAACTGCTGGGCTCAGAAGAGCACACTGAGTCAGCTCTTAGCCCCACTGTGAAGAAGTTGTCAAAACGTCTTTTTCAGCCCGAAAAAAACGCGTTTTTCAATCTGGAGCATCCCAATGTAACTGCTAGGCTCAGAAGAACACACTGAGACAGCTCTTAGCCCCACTGTGCAGAAGTTGTCAAAACGTGTTTTTCAGCATGAGATAAACGCGTTTTTCAATCTGGAGCATCCTAATGGAACTGCTGGTCTCAGAAGAGCACACTGAGTCAGCTCTTTGCCCCACTATGCAGAAGTTGTCCAATCGTGTTTTTGAGCCAGAGATAAACGTGTTTTTCAATCTGGAGCATCCTAATGGAACTGCTGGTCTCAGAAGAGAACACTGAGTCAGCTCTTAGCCCCACTGTGCAGAAGTTGTCAAAACGGGTTTTTCAGGCCGAGATAAACGCGTTTTTCAATCTGGAGCATCGCAATGTAACTTCTGGGCTCAGAAGAGCACACTGAGTCAGCTCTTAGCCCCACTGTGCAGAAGTTGTCAAAACGTGTTTTTCAGCACGAGATAAACGCGTTTTTCAATCTTTAGCATCCCAATGTAACTGCTGGGCTCAGAAGAGCACACTGAGTCAGCTCTTGGCCCTACTGTGCAGAAGTTCTCAAGAGATGTTTTTCAGCCCGAGATAAATGCGTTTTTCAATCTGGAGCATCCGAATGTAACTGCTGGGCTCAGAAGCGCACACTGAGTCAGCTCTTTGCCCCACTATGCAGAAGTTGTCCAATCGTGTTTTTGAGCCAGAGATAAACGCGTTTTTCAATCTGGAGCATCCTAATCGAACTGCTGGTCTCAGAAGAGAACACTGAGTCAGCTCTTAGCCCCACTGTGCAGAAGTTGTCAAAACGTGGTTTTCAGCCGAGATAAATGTGTTTTTCAATCTGGTGCATCCGAATGTAACTGCTGGACTCAGAAGAGCACACTGAGTCAGCTCTTAGCCCCACTGTGCAGAAGTTGTCAAAACGTGTCTTTCAGCCCGAGAAAAATGCGTTTTTCAATCTGGAGCATCCCAAAGTAACTGCTGGGCTCAGAAGAGCACACTGAGTCAGCTCTTAGCCCCACTGTGCAGAGGTTGTCAAAACGTGTTTTTCAGCCCGAGATAAATGCGTTTTTCAATCTGGAGCATCCTAATGGATCTGCTGGTCTCAGAAGAGAACACTGAGTCAGCTCTTAGCCGCACTGTGCAGAAGTTGTCAAAACGTGTCTTTCAGCCCGAGAAAAATGCGTTTTTCAATCTGGAGCATCCCAAAGTAACTGCTGAGCTCAGAAGAGCACACTGAGTCAGCTCTTAGCCCCACTATGCAGAAGATCTCAAAACATGTTTTTCAGCCCGAGATAAACGCGTTTTTCAATCTGCAGCATCCCAATGTAACTGCTGGGCTCAGAAGAGCACACTGAGTCAGCTCTTAGCCCCACTGTGAAGAAGTTCTCAAAACGTGTTTTTCAACCCGAGATAAATGCGTTTTTCAATCTGGAGCATCCCAATGTAACTGATGGGCTCAGAAGAGCACACTGAGTCAGCTCTTAGCCCCACTGTGCAGAAGTTCTCAAAACGTGTTTTTCAGCCCGAGATCAACGCGTTTCTCAATCTGGAGCATCCCAATGTAACTGCTGGGCTCAGAAGAGCACACTGAGTCAGCTCTTAGCCCCACTGTGAAGAAGTTGTCAAAACGTCTTTTTCAGCCCGAAAAAAACGCGTTTTTCAATCTGGAGCATCCCAATGTAACTGCTAGGCTCAGAAGAACACACTGAGACAGCTCTTAGCCCCACTGTGCAGAAGTTGTCAAAACGTGTTTTTCAGCATGAGATAAACGCGTTTTTCAATCTGGAGCATCCTAATGGAACTGCTGGTCTCAGAAGAGAACACTGAGTCAGCTCTTAGCCCCACTGTGCAGAAGTTGTCAAAACGTGTTTTTCAGCATGAGATAAACGCGTTTTTCAATCTTTAGCATCCCAATGTAACTGCTGGGCTCAGAAGAGCACAATGAGTCAGCTCTTAGCCCCACTATGCAGAAGATCTCAAAACATGTTTTTCAGCCCGAGATAAACGCGTTTTTCAATCTGGAGCATCCCAATGTAACTGCTGCGCTCAGAAGAGCACACTGAGTCAGCTCTTCGCCCCACTGTGCAGAAGTTGTCAATACGGGTTTTTCAGGCCGAGATAAACGCGTTTTTCAATCTGAAGCATCCCAATGTAACTTCTGGGCTCAGAAGAGCACACTGAATCAGCTCTTAGCCCCACTGTGAAGAAGTTGTCAAAACGTCTTTTTCAGCTCGAGATAAACGCGTTTTTCAATCTTTAGCATCCCAATGTAACTGCTGGGCTCAGAAGAGCACACTGAGTCAGCTCTTAGCCACACTGTGAAGAAGTTGTCAAAACGTCTTTTTCAGCCCGAGATAAACATGTTTTTCAGTCCGGAGCATCCCAATGTAACTGCTGGGCTCAGAAGAGCACACTGAGTCAGCTCTTAGCCCCACTGTGCAGAAGTTCTCAAAACGTGTTTTTCAGCCCGAGATCAACGCGTTTCTCAGTCTGGAGCATCCCAATGTAACTGCTGGGCTCAGAAGAGCACACTGAGTCAGCTCTTAGCCCCACTGTGCAGAGGTTGTCAAAACGTGTTTTTCAGCCCGAGATAAATGCGTTTTTCAATCTGGAGCATCCTAATGGATCTGCTGGTCTCAGAAGAGAACACTGAGTCAGCTCTTAGCCGCACTGTGCAGAAGTTGTCAAAACGTGTCTTTCAGCCCGAGAAAAATGCGTTTTTCAATCTGGAGCATCCCAAAGTAACTGCTGGGCTCAGAAGAGCACACTGAGTCAGCTCTTAGCCCCACTGTGCAGAGGTTGTCAAAACGTGTTTTTCAGCCCGAGATAAATGCGTTTTTCAATCTGGAGCATCCTAATGGATCTGCTGGTCTCAGAAGAGAACACTGAGTCAGCTCTTAGCCGCACTGTGCAGAAGTTGTCAAAACGTGTCTTTCAGCCCGAGAAAAATGCGTTTTTCAATCTGGAGCATCCCAAAGTAACTGCTGGGCTCAGAAGAGCACACTGAGTCAGCTCTTAGCCCCACTATGCAGAAGATCTCAAAACATGTTTTTCAGCCCGAGATAAACGCGTTTTTCAATCTGGAGCATCCCAATGTAACTGCTGGGCTCAGAAGAGTACACTGAGTCAGCTCTTAGCCCCACTGTGAAGAAGTTCTCAAAACGTGTTTTTCAACCCGAGATAAATGCGTTTTTCAATCTGGAGCATCCCAATGTAACTGATGGGCTCAGAAGAGCACACTGAGTCAGCTCTTAGCCCCACTGTGCAGAAGTTCTCAAAACGTGTTTTTCAGCCCGAGATCAACGCGTTTCTCAATCTGGAGCATCCCAATGTAACTGCTGGGCTCAGAAGAGCACACTGAGTCAGCTCTTAGCCCCACTGTGAAGAAGTTGTCAAAACGTCTTTTTCAGCCCGAAAAAAACGCGTTTTTCAATCTGGAGCATCCCAATGTAACTGCTAGGCTCAGAAAAACACACTGAGACAGCTCTTAGCCCCACTGTGCAGAAGTTGTCAAAACGTGTTTTTCAGCATGAGATAAACGCGTTTTTCAATCTGGAGCATCCTAATGGAACTGCTGGTCTCAGAAGAGAACACTGAGTCAGCTCTTAGCCCCACTGTGCAGAAGTTGTCAAAACGTGTTTTTCAGCATGAGATAAACGCGTTTTTCAATCTTTAGCATCCCAATGTAACTGCTGGGCTCAGAAGAGGACAATGAGTCAGCTCTTAGCCCCACTATGCAGAAGATCTCAAAACATGTTTTTCAGCCCGAGATAAACGCGTTTTTCAATCTGGAGCATCCCAATGTAACTACTGCGCTCAGAAGAGCACACTGAGTCAGCTCTTCGCCCCACTGTGCAGAAGTTGTCAATACGGGTTATTCAGGCCGAGATAAACGCGTTTTTCAATCTGGAGCATCCCAATGTAACTTCTGGGCTCAGAAGAGCACACTGAGTCAGCTCTTAGCCCCACTGTGAAGAAGTTGTCAAAACGTCTTTTTCAGCCCGAGAAAAATGCGTTTTTCAATCTGGAGCATCCCAAAGTAACTGCTGGGCTCAGAAGAGCACACTGAGTCAGCTCTTAGCCCCACTGTGCAGAGGTTGTCAAAACGTGTTTTTCAGCCCGAGATAAACGCGTTTTTCAATCTGGAGCATCCCAATGTAACTGCTGGGCTCAGAAGAGCACACTGAGTCAGCTCTTAGCCCCACTGTGTAGAAGTTGTCAAAACGTGTCTTTCAGCCCGAGAAAAATGCGTTTTTCAATCTGGAGCATCCCAAAGTAACTGCTGGGCTCAGAAGAGCACACTGAGTCAGCTCTTAGCCCCACTGTGCAGAGGTTGTCAAAACGTGTTTTTCAGCCCGAGATAAATGCGTTTTTCAATCTGGAGCATCCTAATGGATCTGCTGGTCTCAGAAGAGAACACTGAGTCAGCTCTTAGCCGCACTGTGCAGAAGTTGTCAAAACGTGTCTTTCAGCCCGAGAAAAATGCGTTTTTCAATCTGGAGCATCCCAAAGTAACTGCTGAGCTCAGAAGAGCACACTGAGTCAGCTCTTAGCCCCACTATGCAGAAGATCTCAAAACATGTTTTTCAGCCCGAGATAAACGCGTTTTTCAATCTGGAGCATCCCAATGTAACTGCTGGGCTCAGAAGAGCACACTGAGTCAGCTCTTAGCCCCACTGTGAAGAAGTTCTCAAAACGTGTTTTTCAACCCGAGATAAATGCGTTTTTCAATCTGGAGCATCCCAATGTAACTGATGGGCTCAGAAGAGCACACTGAGTCAGCTCTTAGCCCCACTGTGCAGAAGTTCTCAAAACGTGTTTTTCAGCCCGAGATCAACGCGTTTCTCAATCTGGAGCATCCCAATGTAACTGCTGGGCTCAGAAGAGCACACTGAGTCAGCTCTTAGCCCCACTGTGAAGAAGTTGTCAAAACGTCTTTTTCAGCCCGAAAAAAACGCGTTTTTCAATCTGGAGCATCCCAATGTAACTGCTAGGCTCAGAAGAACACACTGAGACAGCTCTTAGCCCCACTGTGCAGAAGTTGTCAAAACGTGTTTTTCAGCATGAGATAAACGCGTTTTTCAATCTGGAGCATCCTAATGGAACTGCTGGTCTCAGAAGAGAACACTGAGTCAGCTCTTAGCCCCACTGTGCAGAAGTTGTCAAAACGTGTTTTTCAGCATGAGATAAACGCGTTTTTCAATCTTTAGCATCCCAATGTAACTGCTGGGCTCAGAAGAGCACAATGAGTCAGCTCTTAGCCCCACTATGCAGAAGATCTCAAAACATGTTTTTCAGCCCGAGATAAACGCGTTTTTCAATCTGGAGCATCCCAATGTAACTGCTGCGCTCAGAAGAGCACACTGAGTCAGCTCTTCGCCCCACTGTGCAGAAGTTGTCAATACGGGTTTTTCAGGCCGAGATAAACGCGTTTTTCAATCTGAAGCATCCCAATGTAACTTCTGGGCTCAGAAGAGCACACTGAATCAGCTCTTAGCCCCACTGTGAAGAAGTTGTCAAAACGTCTTTTTCAGCTCGAGATAAACGCGTTTTTCAATCTTTAGCATCCCAATGTAACTGCTGGGCTCAGAAGAGCACACTGAGTCAGCTCTTAGCCACACTGTGAAGAAGTTGTCAAAACGTCTTTTTCAGCCCGAGATAAACATGTTTTTCAGTCCGGAGCATCCCAATGTAACTGCTGGGCTCAGAAGAGCACACTGAGTCAGCTCTTAGCCCCACTGTGCAGAAGTTCTCAAAACGTGTTTTTCAGCCCGAGATCAACGCGTTTCTCAGTCTGGAGCATCCCAATGTAACTGCTGGGCTCAGAAGAGCACACTGAGTCAGCTCTTAGCCCCACTGTGCAGAAGTTGTCAAAACGTGTATTTCAGCCCGAGAAAAATGCGTTTTTCAATCTGGAGCATCCCAATGTAACTGCTAGGCTCAGAAGAACACACTGAGATAGCTCTTAGCCCCACTGTGCAGAAGTTGTCAAAACCGGTTTTTCAGGCCGAGATAAATGCGTTTTTCAATCTGGAGCATCGCAATGTAACTTCTGGGCTCAGAAGAGCACACTGAGTCAGCTCTTAGCCCCACTGTGAAGAAGTTGTCAAAACGTCTTTTTCAGCTCGAGATAAACGCGTTTTTCAATCATTAGCATCCCAATGTAACTGCTGGGCTCAGAAGAGCACACTGAGTCAGCTCTTAGCCCCACTGTGAAGAAGTTGTCAAAACGTCTTTTTCAGACCGAGATAAACATGTTTTTCAGTCCGGAGCATCCCAATGTAACTGCTGGGCTCAGAAGAGCACACTGAGTCAGCTCTTAGCCCCACTGTGCAGAAGTTGTCAAAACATGTTTTTCAGCCCGAGATAAATGCGTTTTTCAATCTGGAGCATCCCAATGTAACTGCTGGGCTCAGAAGCGCACACTGAGTCAGCTCTTTGCCCCACTATGCAGAAGTTGTCCAATCGTGTTTTTGAGCCAGAGATAAACGCGTTTTTCAATCTGGAGCATCCTAATGGAACTGCTGGTCTCAGAAGAGAACACTGAGTCAGCTCTTAGCCCCACTGTGCAGAAGTTGTCAAAACGTGGTTTTCAGCCGAGATAAATGTGTTTTTCAATCTGGTGCATCCGAATGTAACTTCTGGACTCAGAAGAACACACTGAGACAGCTCTTAGCCCCACTGTGCAGAAGTTGTCAAAACGGGTTTTTCAGGCCGAGATAAACGCGTTTTTCAATCTGGAGCCTCCCAATGTAACTTCTGGGCTCAGAAGAGCACACTGAGTCAGCTCTTAGCCCCACTGTGAAGAAGTTGTCAAAACGTCTTTTTCAGCTCGAGATAAACGCGTTTTTCAATCTGGAGCATCCCAATGTAACTGCTGGGCTCAGAAGAGCACACTGAGTCAGCTCTTAGCCCCACTGTGAAGAAGTTGTCAAAACGTCTTTTTCAGCCCGAGAAAAATGCGTTTTTCAATCTGGAGCATCCCAAAGTAACTGCTGGGCTCAGAAGAGCACACTGAGTCAGCTCTTAGCCCCACTGTGCAGAGGTTGTCAAAACGTGTTTTTCAGTCCGAGATAAACGCGTTTTTCAATCTGGAGCATCCCAATGTAACTGCTGGGCTCAGAAGAGCACACTGAGTCAGCTCTTAGCCCCACTGTGTAGAAGTTGTCAAAACGTGTCTTTCAGCCCGAGAAAAATGCGTTTTTCAATCTGGAGCATCCCAAAGTAACTGCTGGGCTCAGAAGAGCACACTGAGTCAGCTCTTAGCCCCACTGTGCAGAGGTTGTCAAAACGTGTTTTTCAGCCCGAGATAAATGCGTTTTTCAATCTGGAGCATCCTAATGGATCTGCTGGTCTCAGAAGAGAACACTGAGTCAGCTCTTAGCCGCACTGTGCAGAAGTTGTCAAAACGTGTCTTTCAGCCCGAGAAAAATGCGTTTTTCAATCTGGAGCATCCCAAAGTAACTGCTGAGCTCAGAAGAGCACACTGAGTCAGCTCTTAGCCCCACTATGCAGAAGATCTCAAAACATGTTTTTCAGCCCGAGATAAACGCGTTTTTCAATCTGGAGCATCCCAATGTAACTGCTGGGCTCAGAAGAGCACACTGAGTCAGCTCTTAGCCCCACTGTGAAGAAGTTCTCAAAACGTGTTTTTCAACCCGAGATAAATGCGTTTTTCAATCTGGAGCATCCCAATGTAACTGATGGGCTCAGAAGAGCACACTGAGTCAGCTCTTAGCCCCACTGTGCAGAAGTTCTCAAAACGTGTTTTTCAGCCCGAGATCAACGCGTTTCTCAATCTGGAGCATCCCAATGTAACTGCTGGGCTCAGAAGAGCACACTGAGTCAGCTCTTAGCCCCACTGTGAAGAAGTTGTCAAAACGTCTTTTTCAGCCCGAAAAAAACGCGTTTTTCAATCTGGAGCATCCCAATGTAACTGCTAGGCTCAGAAGAACACACTGAGACAGCTCTTAGCCCCACTGTGCAGAAGTTGTCAAAACGTGTTTTTCAGCATGAGATAAACGCGTTTTTCAATCTGGAGCATCCTAATGGAACTGCTGGTCTCAGAAGAGAACACTGAGTCAGCTCTTAGCCCCACTGTGCAGAAGTTGTCAAAACGTGTTTTTCAGCATGAGATAAACGCGTTTTTCAATCTTTAGCATCCCAATGTAACTGCTGGGCTCAGAAGAGCACAATGAGTCAGCTCTTAGCCCCACTATGCAGAAGATCTCAAAACATGTTTTTCAGCCCGAGATAAACGCGTTTTTCAATCTGGAGCATCCCAATGTAACTGCTGCGCTCAGAAGAGCACACTGAGTCAGCTCTTCGCCCCACTGTGCAGAAGTTGTCAATACGGGTTTTTCAGGCCGAGATAAACGCGTTTTTCAATCTGAAGCATCCCAATGTAACTTCTGGGCTCAGAAGAGCACACTGAATCAGCTCTTAGCCCCACTGTGAAGAAGTTGTCAAAACGTCTTTTTCAGCTCGAGATAAACGCGTTTTTCAATCTTTAGCATCCCAATGTAACTGCTGGGCTCAGAAGAGCACACTGAGTCAGCTCTTAGCCACACTGTGAAGAAGTTGTCAAAACGTCTTTTTCAGCCCGAGATAAACATGTTTTTCAGTCCGGAGCATCCCAATGTAACTGCTGGGCTCAGAAGAGCACACTGAGTCAGCTCTTAGCCCCACTGTGCAGAAGTTCTCAAAACGTGTTTTTCAGCCCGAGATCAACGCGTTTCTCAGTCTGGAGCATCCCAATGTAACTGCTGGGCTCAGAAGAGCACACTGAGTCAGCTCTTAGCCCCACTGTGCAGAAGTTGTCAAAACGTGTATTTCAGCCCGAGAAAAATGCGTTTTTCAATCTGGAGCATCCCAATGTAACTGCTAGGCTCAGAAGAACACACTGAGACAGCTCTTAGCCCCACTGTGCAGAAGTTGTCAAAACGGGTTTTTCAGGCCGAGATAAATGCGTTTTTCAATCTGGAGCATCGCAATGTAACTTCTGGGCTCAGAAGAGCACACTGAGTCAGCTCTTAGCCCCACTGTGCAGAAGTTGTCAAAACGTGTTTTTCAGCACGAGATAAACGCGTTTTTCAATCTTTAGCATCCCAATGTAACTGCTGGGCTCAGAAGAGCACACTGAGTCAGCTCTTGGCCCTACTATGCAGAAGTTCTCAAAACATGTTTTTCAGCCCGAGATAAATGCGTTTTTCAATCTGGAGCATCCCAATGTAACTGCTGGGCTCAGAAGCGCACACTGAGTCAGCTCTTTGCCCCACTATGCAGAAGTTGTCCAATCGTGTTTTTGAGCCAGAGATAAACGCGTTTTTCAATCTGGAGCATCCTAATGGAACTGCTGGTCTCAGAAGAGAACACTGAGTCAGCTCTTAGCCCCACTGTGCAGAAGTTGTCAAAACGTGGTTTTCAGCCGAGATAAATGTGTTTTTCAATCTGGTGCATCCGAATGTAACTGCTGGACTCAGAAGAACACACTGAGACAGCTCTTAGCCCCACTGTGCAGAAGTTGTCAAAACGGGTTTTTCAGGCCGAGATCAATGCGTTTCTCAGTCTGGAGCATCCCAATGTAACT